>NC_041388.1:614788018-614819609 GCF_002162155.2 Triticum dicoccoides | reverse complement strand
AGTTGATCCACATGATCATATTCTTAGCCGTGTGCGGTGCCCCCTTCCACCATAGTCCTCGATAATATTGTAGCGGTGCTTAGGTGAACCCTACGACAGTAGTACATCAAGATCGTCACCACGCCGTCGTACTGATGGAACTCTTCCCCGACACTTTGATGGATCAGAGTTCGGCGATCATCATCGAGCTGAACGTGTGCTAGAACTCGGAGGTGCCGTAGTTTCGGTGCTTGATCGGTCGGGCCGTGAAGACGTACGACTACATCAACCAAGTTAACGCTTCCGTTGTCGATCTACAAGGGTACGTAGATCACACTCTCCCCTCTCGTTGCTATGCATCACCATGATCTTGCGTGTGCGTAGGAATTTTTTTGAAATTACTACCTTCTCCAACATAAATGAGTAGCCATCTCGTATTAAACGAGATCCTGATACAATGTTCATGCTCAAAGCTGGCACTAAATAACAATTATTGTGATTTAAAACTAACCCCGTAGGTAAATGTAGAGGTAGCGTGCTTACGGCGATCACATCGACCTTGGAACCATTCCCGACGCGCATCGTCACCTCGTCCTTCGCCAGTCTCCGCTTATTCCGCAGCTCCTGCTTTGAGTTACAAATGTGAGCAACCGCACCGGTATCAAATACCCAGGAGCTACTACGAGTACTGGTAAGGTACACATCAATTACATGTATATCACATATACCTTCCGTGATGCCGGCCTTCTTGTCCGCTAAGTATTTGGGGCAGTTCCGCTTCCAGTGACCACTTCCCTTGCAATAAAAGCACTCAGTCTCGGGCTTGGGTCCATTCTTTGGCTTCTTCCCGGCAGCTTGCTTACCGGGCGCGGAAACTCCCTTGCCGTCCTTCTTGAAGTTCTTCTTACCCTTGCCTTTCTTGAACTTAGTGGTTTTATTCACCATCAACACTTGATGTTCCTTTTTGATTTCTACCTCCGCTGATTTCAGCATTGAATATACCTCAGGAATGGTCTTTTCCATCCCCTGCATATTGAAGTTCATCACAAAGCTCTTGTAGCTCGGTGGAAGCGACTGGAGGATTCTGTCAATGACCGCGTCATCTGGGAGATTAACTCCCAGCTGAGTCAAGCGGTTATGTAACCCAGACATTGTGAGTATGTGCTCACTGACAGAACTATTTTCCTCCATTTTACAGCTGAAGAACTTGTCAGATACTTCATATCTCTCGACCCGGGCATGAGCTTGAAAAACCATTTTCAGCTCTTCGAACATCTCATATGCTTCGTGTTTCTCAAAACGCTTTTGGAGCCCCGGTTCTAAGCTGTAAAGCATGCCGCACTGAACGAGGGAGTAATCATCAGCACACTGCTGCCAAGCGTTCATAATGTCTTGGTTCTCTGGGATGGGTGCGTCACCTAGCGGTGCTTCTAGGACATAATCTTTCTTGGCAGCTATGAGGATGATCCTCAGGTTCCGGACCCAGTCCGTATAGTTGCTGCCATCATCTTTCAGCTTGGTTTTCTCTAGGAACGCGTTGAAGTTGAGGATAACATGGGCCATTTGATCTACAAGACATATTGTAAAGATTTTAGACTAAGTTCATGATAATTGAGTTCATCTAATCAAATTATTTAATGAACTCCCACTCAGATAGACATCCCTCCAGTCATCTAAGTATAACATGATCCGAGTTAACTAGGCCGTGTCCGATCATCACGTGAGACGGACTAGTCAACATCGGTGAACATTGTCATGTTCATCGTATCTTCTATACGACTCATGCTCGACCTTTCGGTCTTCTGTGTTCCGAGGCCATGTCTGTACATGCTAGGCTCGTCAAGTCAACCTAAGTGTATCGCGTGTGTAAATCTGGCTTACACCCGTTGTATTCGAACGTTAGAATCTATCACACCCGATCATCACGTGGTGCTTCGAAACAACGAACCTTCGCAACGGTGCACAGTTAGGGGGAACACTTTCTTGAAATTATTTCGAGGGATCATCTTATTTAAGCTACCGTCGTTCTAAGCAAATAAGATGTAAAACATGATAAACATCACATGCAATCAAACAGTGGCATGATATGGCCAATATCATTTGCTCCTTTGATCTCCATCTTCGGGGCTCCATGATCATCGTTGTCACCGGCATGACACCATGATCTCCATCATCATGATCTCCATCATCATGATCTCCATCATCATGATCTCCATCATCGTGTCTTCTTGAAGTTGTCTCGTCATCTATTACTTCTACTACTATGGCTAACGCTTTAGCAATAAAGTAAAGTAATTACATGACGTTTATGTTGACACGCAGGTCATAAATAAATAAAGACAACTCCTATGGCTCCTGCCGGTTGTCATACTCATCGACATGCAAGTCGTGATTCTTATTACAAGAACATGATCAATCTCATACATCACATATATCATTCATCATTCATCACAACCTTTGGCCATATCACATCACAAAACACTTGTTGCAAAAACAAGTTAGACGTCCTCTAATTGTTGTTGCAAGTTTTTACGTGGCTGCTATAGGTTTCTAGCAAGAATGTTTCTTACATACGCCAAAACCACAACGTGAATTGCCAATTTCTATTTACCCTTCATAAGGACCCTGTTCATCGAATCCGATCCGACTAAAGTGGGAGAGACAGACACCCGCCAGCCACCTTATGCAACTAGTGCATGTCAGTCGGTGGACCGGTCTCACGTAAGCGTACGTGTAAGGTTGGTCCGGACCGCTTCATCCCACGATGCCGCCGAATCAAGATAAGACTAGTAACGGCAAGCAAATTGACAATATCGACGCCCACAACTACTTTGTGTTCTACTCGTTCATAGTAACTACGCATAGACCTAGCTCATGATGCCACTATTGGGGAACGTTGCAGAAAACAAAAAAAATTCCTACGTTTCACCAAGATCAATCTATGGAGTCAACTAGCAACGAGAGGAGAGTGCATCTACATACCCTTGTAGATCGCGAGCGGAAGCGTTCAAGAGAACGGGGATGATGGAGTCGTACTCGCCGTGATCCAAATCACCGATGACCAAGTGCCGAACGGACGGCACCTCCGCGTTCAGCACACGTACGGAGCAGATGACGTCTCCTCCTTCTTGATCCAACAAGGGGGAAGGAGAGGTTGATGAAGATCCAGCAGCACGACGGCGTGGTGGTGGATGCAGCAGTGATCGCAGCAGGGCTTTGCCGAGCTTCTGCGAGAGGGAGAGGTGTAGCAGGGGAGAGGGAGGCGCCAAGGCTTGAGGTGCGGCTGCCCTCCCTCCCCCTTTATATATGCCCCCTAGGGGGGGCGCCGGCCCTGGAGATGGGATCTCCCAAGGGGGGCGGCGGCCAAGGGGGGTGGAGTGCCCCCCAAGGCAAGTGGAGGCGCCCCCACCCTAGGGTTTCCAACCCTAGGCGCAGGGGGGGCAAGGGGGGGCGCACCAGCCCACTATGGGCTGGTTCCCCTCCCCACTTCGGCCCATGGGCCCCTCCGGGATGGGTGGCCCCACCCGGTGAACCCCCGGGACCCATCCGGTGGTCCCGGTACAATACCGGTGACCCCGAATCTTTCCCGATGGCCGAAACTGCACTTCCTATATATAATTCTTCACCTCCGGACCATTCCGGAACTCCTTGTGACGTCCAGGATCTCATCCGGGACTCCGAACAACTTTCGGATTACTGCATACTCATATCTCTACAACCCTAGCGTCATCGAACCTTAAGTGTGTAGACCCTACGGGTTCGGGAGACAAGCAGACATGACCGAGACGACTCTCCGGTCAATAACCAACAGCGGGATCTGGATACCCATGTTGGCTCCCACATGCTCCTTGATGATCTCATCGGATGAACCACGATGTCGAGGACTTAATCAATCCCGTATTCAATTCCCTTTGTCAATCGATACGTTACTTGCCCGAGACTCGATCGTCGGTATCCCAATACCTTGTTCAGTCTCGTTACCGGCAAGTCACTTTACTCGTACCGTAATGCATGATCCCGTGATCAACCACTTGATCACATTGAGCTCATTATGATGATGCATTACCGAGTGGGCCCAGAGATACCTCTCTGTCATACGGAGTGACAAATCCCAGTCTCGATTCGTGCCAACCCAACAGACACTTTCGGAGATACCTGTAATGTACCTTTATAGTCACCCAGTTACGTTGTGACGTTTGGCACACCCAAGGCACTCATACGGTATTCGGGAGTTGCACAATCTCATGGTCTAAGGAAATGATACTTGACATTCAGAAAAGCTATAGCAAATGAACTACACGATCTTTGTGCTATGCTTAGGTTTGGGTCTTGTCCATCACATCATTCTCCTAATGATGTGATCCCGTTATCAATGACATCCCCATGTCCATAGCCAGGAAACCATGACTATCTGTTGATCAACGAGCTAGTCAACTAGAGGCTCACTAGGGACACACTGCGGTCTATGTATTCACACATGTATTACGATTTCCGGATAATACAATTATAGCATGAATAATAGACAATTATCATGAACAAGGAAATATAATAATCATTTTATTATTGCCTCTAGGGCGTATTTCCAACAAAAGAAAGAGACACCAAATCCTTTGGCCAGCATCCAACCTTCCATGGAGATGCATCCACCACCACGATGGCGGCCTCACTGTGAAGAAACGAACCTACCCATGGAAACTGGGAAGCGCGGACTAAAGCCAAGCATAGGATGTCAGATATGCTCCTTTGAGATCCTACCACAACCTCCATACCAACCGCCATCACAAGAACAAGGAGGGTAAGGTTGAACAATGATGAGGAGCGATGTGGTTTAGTGGGTAAAAACCCAAATCGCCACTAGGGACACAAAGGTTGCTACTACTAGAGAAAAAGGACAGAGGGACCCACTCTCTCTCCTCTCCGCCCGACGAGGCTACTGGATCTGGGAGAGAAAAGGGTCGAGGGAGGAGGAAACGAGATGGGCGCAGGAGTCAGGGAGAGGTGGAGAAAACGAGTCTGGGAGAAGGGGAAGTTAAGTCTTCTCTAAATTATTTACTACTGCTTTGTATTTATATTACATGCCATTTTACATTCATATTCAGTTCATGATCCTACACTATATTTGTATAAGTTGACAAACGCCTTGCCACAGAATACCAATGCACGCTTGTGTAGTAAATTCATCGTCTAAGTCAATATCAAACTTCCCATGAAGAAACCATATACCCATGCATGATAGATGCCACAACATATGCAGTGCAAGATTCTAAATATTTTTTTCTTTGAAAAGAAGGATAGCCCCCGGCTTCTGCATCGAGCTATGCACACAACTATATATTATTTATTATTCAAAATCCAACAACCGAATAACATTGACCCAGAAAAAAAATCCAAGGCCGCATATCTCACAACATTAACTCCATCAGACAACCACTAACCTTATAATAGAGGACAAACTCAAAAGTAATAATACACAACTCCTAGGCTATGCCTTCAAGACGGATCACCGCACGTGCACTAATGATGATGAGTCCGACCCAAGTTTGATCTCAGGATTCTCATCCCCAAAGTCAAGCTTTGATTCACCTACTTCAACAAGGACATGCTGCAGACGCACGTCGACATAGCATGGTCAAAGATCTTGTGTTTCCACCGGAGTTCACAAACTCACCGTTGAAGCCGTCTCTACCATCATTTCTTGTCCGACTACCAACACATCGATGACTGGATACCTTTGGAGAAGGTGTCGGAAGACAAAGACGTCCCATACCGCCTCGCCTCTCATCACTGTCGCATCACTCGATCCAGCAACAACAGGCTAAACATGACACCTCCGCCAAAGCCACCGTGCAGCACCTGGAGTAGGCATGACTTTACGACTCCGCATGAGCCATTGTGCATAGCATCCGCCAACGATGTACCCACCGGTGGCTTCACTTGCCGATGACAGGCACTAACTAACACCTCGAAGGAGATGCATGTGTTACCCGCCGAGCCGCATCGAGCCCAATCTGTTGATCGAGGGGACATCTCACACCGCCGCCGGCCTGAGAAAGGCCATCACCACCTTCAGATCCACCCTCTGAGCCGCCTACACGACTAGGGAGGCCACTACCGTCAAAGATGAAGGGTTGATGCCCCAATTCCATGGGCTACAAGTGAGGACCCACCGTCGTGCCGGCCGCTGCCGTCACCCATATGAACAACAACTGCCACCAAGACTGAAAATCTGGACACTAGGCCCGGTATCCCTCGCGCACCGCCCCTTGGTCAGTCGCGCTCGACTTCTTGTTGCGTTGACGAGCAGGCCACCATGGCATCATCCGATCCTCCGCCCGGCATTTGCTGCCCTGCCGCCAGCAAGCCGCACCGGCCGAGGGGAGCAACGACCACTGCCCACACCCCCAGTCGCCCGGGAGCTCCTAGTCGGCGTTGTAGGCGCCCGTTGGACAAGTGGCGCCTACAGCGACCAGGAGCAGGCCGTGGCCCAATAAAAACATTGCTAACTATCTGTTCTCAATACAGCAGAAAAAAACTACACTAAATCTCCTGTAGTGATTCGAGAGTGCTGGGGTTCGAACTCCGAGCGCGAGGTTTGACAGCAGTCCCTCGTAACCACCAGGCGATGATCATTTCGTTCACCACAAAAAAGGAAAAACCTCTATTTGACACTTCCTCTAGTTAACACATATTATATATATCCAATGTAAATTATTTTAAAAATAAAGTATAAATTCGAAACAGAATTCTATAAAAAAATACCGAAAACATGTATGTATTTGAAAAAAAAGGTTCATAGAAATTCAAAAGAGTTCATCGCTTTTTAAAAAAGTTCATCAAATTTGAAAAATAGTTCATCATCTCGAGAAAAAGTTCACATATTTTTTTAAAAATCATCTATTTTGGAAACAAATTCAAAAAATTCGAAAAAGAGTTCATCGATTTTGCAAAAAGTTCATTGACTTAAAAAATAAGTTCATCAAATTTGAAAAAAGTTCATCGATTTTGGAAAAAGTACATGAAATTTAAAAACAGTTCATCCTTTTTTTAAAGTTCATCGAAACTGAAAATAGTTCATGGATTTTTATTTTTTTAAAAGTTCATCGAATTTGAAAAAAAGTTCATTGATTTGAATAAAAAATAGTCAATTTTGAGAAAAAAAGTTCATCCATTTTAAGAAAAGTTCATGAATTTGAAAGAAACCATCAAACCAGGAAAGATGAAAAAAGTGAAAAAACAGAAACAGAAAAAAGTGAAAAAAATGAAAAAGAGAAGAAGAAATAAGGAAAGTGGGAAGAAGAAGATATCACGTCGGCATGTTGACGCGGTGGTTGTTGCCACGTAGTTCTATCCATGAGGTCCCAAAAGTTCGATTCCCTGCAGGCGCCGGTTAGCAAAAACAGTAGGAACCGGCGGCTGTAACGCCAAATAGGAAATGCCCAGTCGCCCGCCGCTGCATGTGAGGACTGGACGTCACCACCCCTGCCATGGGCCAATCTGGACGAAGCCCATGGCCGGGCCCATCAAGCCCATGCGTCGCCCCGAGGTAACGTCTGCTGTTTTTTCTCTAAAAAAAGGTAACGTCTAGCTACAGGCCGTCCGCTCGACGGGCAAGTCGCCACCTCGACCAAGTCCCACGATCGAAACCGCACCACGGGAAGCCGGAGAGGGTAAGTCCTGCCACCGGCATCACTAAGCTGGACTTTGCCAGAGGTGACCATCGGCAGCGGCGAGAGGGAGGGAGCTGGGAGGAGGAGGCCGAGACTTATCTAATCTGATCGCCGCCCGAGCCGCCCAACGAGAGAGCAACCTAAAATTGGGATATAGACAAGCAGTGGCGATTCTACTAGGGGGCTTCAATAGGCTGAAGCCTATCCTCCAAAAATCCTATTTCAACTAAATATACTACTTGCCAATTATACCGAGGTGTTTTACATCTAATAATTGCAATGCATTGCTAATTAGACCTAGGAACTTACTTTGAGCCTACCCTTCATTTCCGTGCTAGATTCGACACTGTAGACAAGCATGTGCGCTTGGTGGCCTCACAAAATAAGGTGTTGCTATTTAACTCCAAGGAACTTGCTAGCACCCACCATCGTGGGCATGCTGTCCACTGAAAATGGAAAACAGAAGGCGTTCGTGTCCTCGAAAGTTCATATTTACAATCAAGGACTCTGGCTATCACTTGAATAGCATAGCAGAGGAGAAGCAGACATTAAGGGCTAGGCAAGACTTGAGAGTACCATCCCTAGTAACCAACCATATCCATACAAGTAACCAAACTTAATTGTTCGCGCTCGAGTTTTGGCTCGCGGGAGCGCACGCTCCTGCGTGAATAGTAAACAAAAAAAATATAGCAAATGTTTAAAAAAAATCTGATTTTTTTGTAGATCTGTGTTAGTGTCGCAAGCATCCTTTAAAAGTTTCATGCGAAACGGAGTAGCGGTGTTTCGCCCGTGAAAAAAACAAATTTAGGGTGACATTTTGTGGTAGCATTTGGTATTTTTTTTTGCACAGGCCAAAATGTTTAATTTTTTGCCTACAAATTTGTATGTAGCATTTAAATGTGACAAAGAATTCATAAAATTTTTGGTGGAATTTTTTTTGACAATTCAAAAATTATATTCGCGAGTAGGAGCGCGTGTTTCCGGGAGCACCAACAGATTTCCAGTTTGCGCTCTTCAAACCGCACATTTTCATTTTTGTTCCGTAGCTTATACCACGAGTAGGCGCTCGCGAGTGCAAGGATCGTGTGGCGTAACTAATAATATCAAAAGCAACCAAGAAATGGAGGCACCGAAATGCAGGTCGAGCTGTCAAGTGCTTTGCATGGGCCGCCCACAATCGGTTTGGCAGCACCACACATTGAAGAAGGCCCGTGGCAGCTAGCCGGTGGGTCTTGGGCCCGCCTTCTCGATGGAACCTGCTGACACCACACGCATCACATACTCCAGTAGCTGACACACTAGCTGACTGATCACCCATGCAGACACACTAGCTAGCTAATCACAAGAAGCGGCGATGAGGCCCCCTCTCACCCACTGCTGCTGTATGTCCCAGCGCAGCCAGGCCCAATGTAACAGTGTGCTGATAATGAATAAGACCGACTATATTCTATCCCAACGCTTGGATTTTTCTTCCCGATGCCTTTCATTCCCAAGGCTCTACATCATTGGATGTGTGTTGTTTTTAATCCCTATCGACGTGGATTACACAGCTAGTTTAATTGACTGATGCAAAAAGTGAACATGAGCTAAGAAGTAAGGGGAACTGTGTGTTTGACTAGCTCTGCATATATAGATGAGCATGCGCGCTTGGTGGCCTCACAAAAGGAGGTGTTGGTATTTAACTCCAAGGAGCTACTGCCCACTAGCTAGCGCAAACCGTCATGTTGTTCACTGAAGTTAATACTCCCAAACGATCAAGGACTCCGGCTATCACTTGAACTGGAGAGGAGATGCAGACATTAAGGCTAGGCAAGACCCGGGAGTACTGTCCTTGGTAGCCAAGCGTGTCCATACAAGTAACCAAAGTGTCGAAGTGTTTGTGCTCTCCAAAGTCCAAACCCACACTTCCATATTTGCTCCATTTTTTCTGTTGAAAGGGGGGAAGGCCCCGACCTCTGCATCATCATGATGCACACAACCATTCATTTCAATACGGGCCGTTCGGGAGTTAAAAAGATCGTCTGGCATCATGCGGCTCAAGAAATAGTTTTTGTAAAAAATATGGTAAGTGTAAGCCGAGTGTCGTATATCAGGGATCTTCTTACGTCTCGTTGTTTTTAAAAATGAAATATTTATAAAATATAAGAAGAGCCTTATCGGTCCCACACTTTGCTTATAGGCCACACCAAAACTATGCCGAGATGGTTGTGCAAGCCGAGCTCCTTTCTATGGTACAGTATATGCCAAGCATCTTTTTGCCACGCTCGGCTTATGATTATCTAAGCCACGGTCACTTTGTTTGGCGTCTTTCTTCTCCTGAGCCTCAGCTTATAGTCTTATAAGACGAGTACCCGTGTTTTTACACTCGGATTACATTCAGATACACGACAACTTTGATTTTTTGTAGTGTTTGCTTGGGTACGCTTCTTGTATCATGCCATTATAGAACCATTCACTCTGTGCTAGAATAGACTCGAAGAGGTAAGTTTACGAACAGCAAGGTGGCCTCACAAAAGAATTTGTTGGTATTTAACTCAAGAACTTACCGGCACCCATCGTCCATCTATCCACTGAAATTCAAAACAGAATGCCGCCATGTCCTCAAACGTTTCTATTTCCACGATGACTCGGCTATGGTGCTAGGAAAGACTCAGGAGTACTGTCCCTAGTAACCAACCATACCCATACAAGTAACCAAATTAGCAAAGTGTTTGCGCTCTCCAAACCGCACACTTGCATTTTTGTTCCATAGCTTATACCACGACTAAGCGTTTGTAAAGTGCAAGGATCGTCTGATATGAGTGCTATCAAAAACAAACTAGTAATGGAAGGCATGGGAATGCAGGTCGAGCCATTGAGTGCTTTGCATGAGCCGGGTCATGCATTTCAGGTGCAGGAGCAGCAACATGCACCAGAGAAGGCCCACAGAAGCAAGCTGGTGGGTCTTGGGCCCGCCTTCGTCGATGGAACATGCTGTCACCACATGCGTCACAGGACCCACTAGCGAGCTAATCACACATGCTGACACACGAGTTAGCTCATCACAAGAAGCGACGATGGGGCCCCCTCTCACACACTGCTGCTGTGGGTCCCAGCGAAGCCAGGCCCAATGTAACAGTGTAGCGAAATCGATGTTGGACTGCAGACCGCTTGACAAAGCGAGGAATGCCAGCGCCGGCGGCCTGCCCATTCCGCGACCAGGAGTCTGAAACGCTACAGCATTTGCTGCTTGGATGTGTGCTGGCAAGGCAGGTATGGACAGAGGTCCTAACCAGGGTCGGCCCTGAGGGGGGGCAGGGGGCGGCCGCCCCGGGCCCCCAAGATCCAAGGGCCCCCTTCCAGGTATGATGTACACATAAAGGTACAGTAGCCCATAGCTTCTTGTTGAAACAAAAAAGAAGTAGCTTAGCAAGGGATGGCAGGCACGTAAATCACGTAAATCAGATCGCGAGGAAAAAAAGATCAGCGTACGCACGTAAATCACGTCGTCCCCGTTCTCTTTCCTTTTTTTGACAGCACGGTTCTCTTTCCTTATTCCTTACGATCGTGAAACATTGTTCTTAAATTTCTTAAAGAAAAAAGATCGTGCGCCATATGTTCATCCCAAATTTCCTATTTTCTGTTCCCTTGTTCCAGACATCAGATCCCAAGTCGCAGAGGGCTGGCTGGTCTCAAGTCGCTGTACACAGCGAAGACGCAACATGAACATCGCTTGGCTCCAAAAAATTGACACTGATGGAGTTGGCGCACCCATGCATCGCCGAGCACCTGCCACTAGACATCCACATCACATCATTGCCCCGATCCAATCAATCTGAGGTACATCATATTACTATTCCCGACAATTTCAAGCAAAGTTTAGTGCTATGAGGGAAGAAACAGCTTGATAAAAGTAGTTGACCAAGAAGAAATTCTAGAAGGTGAGAAAGATTTTCATGTTAAATATTTGTTTGTTTTGGTTGATATGAATCACTTCATTGAAGAAAGGGTTTAAAAAACTCATGGTATGTAAAGATTTATTTGGATTTACTGTGCATGTGATTTTCGCATCAGCTAAAAGAAGCTTTTCAAACTTGAAATTATTGAAGGACCATTTGGCATAAACAATGGCCCAATAGAGCTTAAAGATGAGATTGACATCGTCACAATCATAAACGACTTTGCATCAAAGAATGTTACAAGAAAATTTGAAGATAATCATGTGCATAAGTTATTATATGAATATGGATTTTGGATGTAGTTAAGTATTTATTGGTAACATTCCGTGTAAAATTAAAATAATTATTATTGTTATGATGATTATATTAAGGGGCCCCGAATGTTACTTTCGCCCCGGGCCCCCAAAATCTCGGGACCAGCCCTGGTCCTAACGCAGTGGAATACGCAAGCATGGATACCGAAGGAAGACACCGAACTGGTGCAGTGGTGGACAGCCAAGGGGGACGCGGGAGTCCTTTCTAAGGTAGTAGAGCAGCGATACAGTTGGTGCTCTTGAGCATTTGGTCGCACCAAAACGATATAGTCTTCAATGGCACGGTTCCTGCGGCTACCAAGGTTCTGCGCGCAATCAAAGATGAAGGGGTGAACTGGAGGGCAGTCAGGCTTTCCTGAGGAGCTGGACTAGTCGAAGGTTGGCAATGTAGTGAGTACCCGCTGTAATTTTTCTTTCTTGCCCCCATATGGGTCAATGGGTGTTGTAGCCGCTTGAACGAACGGTACAGGGCGCACACCCCCCGTTCCGCCCATTTCTCATTTTCTTTCCTTTGTAAAAGTCTGCAAAAAATGGTGTTGTGCCGGATTTGAACCCGCACCTTCGAGGTTCGGTGCAAGACATGCTAACCACGCCAGCCAATTCACCTACTATGACAATGCACCACATCTTCTTTTATTTTTCTTTTTCTTTTTTCGTTTTCATTTTTTCTTTATCTTTATCTTTTTTCGTTTTCTTTTTCTTTTTCCGTTTTCATTTCCCTTTTTCTTTTTCGTTTTCTTTCCTCTTTTTATTTTTCATTTTTCTAATTCAATGCAAAAAGTTTGCCGAATATTATGAAAAGTTTTTCAAATTTGATGAACTTTTCTTTAATTGGATGAACATTTTTCAAAATAAGTGAACTTTTTCTCAAAATTGATGAACTTATTTCAAATTCGATGAACTTTTTTCTAATAAGATAAACATTTACTAAAATCGGTGAACTTTTTTCCAATTTGATGAACTTTTTTCTAATGGGATAAACATTTACTAAAATCGATGAACTCTTTTTCAAAAATGATGAATTTTTTCCAATTCGATGAACATTTACTAAAATCGGTGAACTTTTTTTTCAAAATCGATTAACTTTTTTTCGATTCAATGAACTTTTTTTTGAAGTCGGTGAACTTTTTTTAAATTTCTATGAATTTTTTTAAGTTCATGAACTTTTTTTAAAAACCGATGAACTTTTTTTATTCGTGATTCTTTATAAAATCTGTGAACTTTCAAAAACATTTCATATTGTTGTTCAAAATAAATCATGTTTTTCTAAATGTTTTCAAATAATTCAAAAATCTATGTGGCTACAGTATTTTGTTCTCAAGCTTTGTCGCGCACGGGTTCGATTCCACAGCAGCGCCACAATTTTTTCCTTTTTTTGCGCGCATACATTGGACCGCTGCGTGTTCGTGGGCCGGGGCCATAACAGGAGTCGCGTGGGCGCTAGAAGGTCCAACCGGCGCTGAAGGCGCCGGTTAGGAGCTCAGCAGCCACGTTTGTTTTTGTTTCACTATAAAAAAAATGGATTCCCGTTTGTTTGGCCTGTCAGCCCACAGTGCCTGGCTGGTTCGCATCCTTTCTTCTCGAGTTTGTTTCCTAGACTAGATTTTTCTTCTAGCCCTTTATTTCTTTTTCCATATGTCCCGGTCAGAAAATTTCGTTGCATGGTTGCCTAGCATCCGCCCCTCCTTTCTTGTGTGTCACGCTCCGCCAGTATCGTGGCCTTGATTACATCGTGCAAGTCTGGATCTGGATGACCCCAAGCAAAAATGGAATTGATAATGCTGCTCGCGGCCGCCATGACATTTAGCTATCCAATCTATTGAAGCGCCACTACTTCCCTTCTCACGTATAGCTGTAATGGCTGTATGTCGATGCGCAACCAGACCCAAATGTAACAGTGCGCCAACAATGAACATACTTACCATATTCCTAGTCAGAGCTTGGTTTTTTCTTCCCGACGCCTTCCGTTCTCATGGCTCTGCATCACTGCATGTGATGTTTTTACTCCCTGGATGAGAAAATCAGAAAATCACACAAAAATATGAGAAAATGTATGGTGTATTATCTTTAGTGCTACATATGAGAAAATGGACTGCCTATTAGGTTGGTTTGTATAAAAATGAGAAAACCACACAAAAAATATGAGGCACCTTTAGTCCTACATATAAGTGAATTCATTGCACTATGTATATCAATGCATTTTGCTAAATTATGTTCTTGGTAATGTTTCTGTTCATGAGGATTGGGTAACTGGATGCATGGTTTTAGACAACTGTATGGTTGATTGTGGGCAACCGGATACATGGTTTTAGACAATTGTATGGTGTATTGTGGGCAACTAGATACATGGTTTCAGATAACTCTATGATTGATTGTGGGCAATTGGATACATGGTTTTAGACAAGTGTATCATTGATTGTATGCAACCGTGACCTGAAAAAAGGAATAAAGAACATACACATGTTCATTTTTGAAGGGGGTCACCGATAAACTTAATCCCCTAAAAACACTTCGTGGTTTTAGTTATATCCCCATGACCAAGTCACACCGCTCCCCCTCTATGATCATTTCACCAAGTATATACGATCATGCCAAGGCAGGGCCGTACCGGGGAAATTGGAGGCCCTGAGCAAATCAAAATTAGGCCCTATGTGACAAAGAAAAACCATCATATTTTTTTCAGCCGGTGTAGTTTTTTACATACACACCAATTGGAAGCACAAGGTTCCGTAGCACGTACATAATCTGCTTTTTTTAGTTACCATGATATTTTGGAAGAGCTATGAGACTGAGAGATATGCGTAGGCTGGCTTGGTGAACAGTTTATTGTAGTACCTAATGCTTCAGTTTAACACCGTGCTTAATCAAAAAATGAGGCCCCTCTAGTGCTGGGGGCCCTGTTCGGTCGCTCCTGTTGCACATGCTCATGTACGGCCCTGTGCCAAGGGATCCCACCCGAGGAGATAAAATTCTTGATGCATCTCAATGACACAATCATAATTGATAGGTATCTAAAACCTTTATATATTAGCCAAATTATGAACTTGGTAATGTTTCTGTTCATGAGGATTGGGCAACTGGATACATGGTTCTGGGCAATTGTATAGTTGATTGTGGGCAACTATGACACCTGAAAAAATGATAACGAACATACACATGTTCGTTTTTTAGGGGTTCACAGATAAACTTAATCCCATCAAAGAAACTTCATGGTTTAAGTTATGTCCCCATGACCAGCTCCACCCCGCCACCCTGTATGATCATTCGCCAAGTGTTTACGATCATACCATTGGTTTTTGACACACCACTGTGACACAAACATTAATTGAAAGGTATTTAAAACCTTTAGACATTAGCCAAATCGTGGTCTTGCTAATGTTTCTGTTCATGAGGATTGGGCGATCGGATACATGGCTTTAGGCAACTGCGTTATCTTTCATGTATTGTGCATAAAAAAGGGGATCCAAGTATCTTTTTGTGTGTGTTTTTGTTGCTTTTGTTGTGTGGTAGTTTTATCGAAATCCAACCGTGATTTGTGTGGTTGCCGAGGTCACCTGCTGCCACCCTCCGATGGAGAATCACGGTGAGGCGTGAGTGAATCCCCTCCCCTTTCTCCCATCATCTCTTCGACGGTAACCAACATAAAAATTGGGTGGGGGTGGGCGCGGCTCTTCCACGCACTGCAGTGGTTATCTCTTTTCTGTTTTTTGGAATGGGCCTCACCATACCTTCGGTCGCCATACCAGACAGGAAACCACCTGCGCGTGATTGGTGCCAAATCGATTGGCGTGGGAGGGTGCGCTCGACGTCTCCAAATATTGCAGTTGCACTAATAAGCATTTGGGAACGACCTATATGTGAATTTAGTGAACAGAAAAGTCATGTGAGGCAGCTTATAATGAATTTTCATTGATAGGCAATCATAGTAAGCAAACTAAAAAGAAGTTGCTTTCCTATAGCACTAAAGTTGCCTCTTTAGCACCCAAAGTTGCTCAAAACAGAAAGTTTGTCGAAACATGTTCATATGGTATCTAGTTTTGAAGAACTCGTCGCAAGAAACCCAACGGTGAAAACGAAATTGAATTCCGATACTTGAATCAAAAGTTACGGCTTTTTAAATTTTTATTAAGCCCAAATAAATGCATGTGCTTATTCTTTCTTGACTAATTTGTGTAAAGTAGGCAGCACGATGGGATGAGAAACATGCACTTTTCTTTTTCGTAGTGTAATGGTGACACAAAATGCTAATTACTTGCTTTATGGTGTGAGCTTTTTATCATGTATTGTGTGCGCTCTTGATGTCCATTGAGCGCAGCGGCACGGATTAGTATTTGTTTTTTTTTGAGAAACACAACTGTGGGTAGCATCTTTTTCTTCAGGGAAGGTTCTTTGTCCAGCATCGGCACCTCCTTTCTTGTGTGTCATGCTCCGCCACTGTCGTCACGTGCACTAGTATTCCACTGACACAAAACCACCTGCGGCCTTGATTACATGGTGCAAGTCTGATGACCGCAAAGCAAAAACGGAATTGATAATGCTCCTCGTGGCCGCCATGACATTGTCACCACAATACAAATTGTAAAGTTGTGTAAACTTATATATTGCTTGATTGGATACAGCCGGATTACAATGTTTATATAGTGCATAGGATAACCGACCTAGGCCAAACCAACTTGGAGTACAAGTCTAATACGAGTCCTACTCGTATACTCTAACATCCCCCCGCAGTATCAACGGGAGGCTCGATGACGTTGAGACTGGATCGAATATCTGTAAATGGCGCGGTTGCAAGCCCCTTGGTGAAGATATCAGCGAACTGTGCCGTGGTAGGAACATGAAGAACACGGACTTGTCCCAAAGCAACTTTCTCACGAACAAAGTGAATGTCGATCTCAATATGCTTGGTGCGTCGATGCTGCACTGGATTGCCTGACATATAGACTGCAGAAATATTATCACAGTAAACCACCATGGCCTGATGAAGAGGTTGATGAAGTTTCTCAAGTAATTGGCGCAACCAAACTGTCTCCGCAACTGCATGTGCAACAGCCCTGTACTCTGCCTCAGCTGACGAACAAGAGACCGTAAGCTGGCGCTTCGAGGACCAAGACATAAGATTGTTACCAAGATAAACACAGTATCCTGAAGTGAATCGACGAGTGTCTGGACAACCAGCCCAGTCAGCATCCGAATAAGCTGTCAATGATGCAGGTGAAGATGAATTTATGTGGAGACCGTGATCGAGAGTTCCTTTGACATACCGAAGGATTCGTTTGACATGATTATAATGTGGGACACGAGGATCATGCATAAAAAGACAGGCTTGTTGTACAGCATAGGATAGTTCAGGACGAGTAAGTGTGAGATACTGAAGAGCACCAGTTAAACTACGATAAAGTGTGGGATCAGAAAAAGTTTCACCATCGGAGGAGAGTTTAGAATTGGTATCTACAGGTGTGCGAGAGGGTTGACAATCTAACATACCGGCCTTGTTTAAAAGTTCAATAGAATACTGACGTTGAGAAAGAAAAAGACCCTTATGATCACGTGTGACAGCAATACCCAAAAAATGATGGAGAGAACCTAAATCAGTCATGGAAAATTCGTGCTGGAGAAGTGAGATAATGTATTGAAGAAAGACAGTAGAAGAGGCTGTAAGAACAATATCATCTACATAAAGAAGAAGATATACAACGTGGCTGTTATAATGATAAACAAAAAGAGAATAGTCTGAACGAGAAGGCGAAAAACCTATAGTTTGAAGGAAGCTAGAGAAGCGTTGAAACCATGCACGGGGAGCTTGTTTAAGGCCATAGAGAGATTTTTGAAGAAGACAAACATGATTGGGAGATGTAGAATCCTCGAAACCTAAGGGTTGTTGACAATATACAGTTTCATGAAGAGAGCCGTGAAGAAAAGCATTTTTAACGTCTAATTGATGGATTGGCCATGTTGATGAGACCGCTATGCTAAGAATAGTTCGAATAGTGCTAGGTTTTACGACAGGAGAAAACATCTCATCATAATATATACCGTGTTGTTGAGAGAAGCCACGACAAACCCAACGAGCTTTATACCTAGAAAGACTACCGTCAGAGTTAAATTTTTGACGAAAGACCCATTTACCAGAGACAATATTTGCATTAGGAGGAAGGGGAACCAGATGCCAGGTGTTGTTGGAGAGAAGAGCATTGTATTCATCACGCATGGCAGCGGCCCAGTTAGGATCGAGAAGAGCATATTTGTAAGTTTTAGGAATAGGAGAGAGATTAGTGGTTACATGCAAATTAAGCTTCTTAATTGGTTGAGAAAAACATGATTTGGCACGGGTGCGCATAGTGTGGTCATTGATAGGAGCAGGAACAGGGACGACATTGGGTGGTAGAATTGGTGGTGGCGGAGAGGGAGAGTTGTCCGGCGCAGCGGAGGGTGCGGACATGGGTGAGTCTTCCGCGGCAGAGAAATCTGTCGCGACAGAGAGTGGCGTGGCGATGGAGGGAGATGGGGGTGATGGGGGCGCTGCCGCGACAGAGTAAAACGGCAAATCCGCTGCCGCGGGAGAGGTCGGCGTGGCGACAGGAGAAGGTGGAGGCGCTGCCGCGGCAGAGGAAAGAGGCAGATTGGCTGCCGTGGCAGGATTATCAGGTATGAGATGAGTAAAAATAGGGGATTTAGAGGGAGAATGAGATGGTTTGGATGCAGATTTGGGTTTGTTGTCTATTGAGGTAGTAGAGAAAGGAAAAACCGTTTCATCGAAAGTTACATGACGAGATATATGTACGCGACCAAAAACAAGATCAAGACACCGATAGCCTTTGTGTTCATTAGAGTATCCTAAGAAAACACACAGAAGAGATCATGGGGATAGCTTATTAGTTGTTGTGGCGTAGATGTTGGGAAAGCAAAGACAACCGAAGACTCGTAGCTCATTATAGTTAGGGTGAGAAAGAAAAAGAGAGTAAAAGGGAGTTGTTTTAGGATTTACACTGGATGGGCGAATATTCAAAAGATAAGTGGCAGTACGCAGTGCTTCAGCCCAGAAATTGGGTGGCATTGATGCCTGGATAAGAAGTGTTCTGATAATATCATTGATTGTGCGAAGAGAGCGTTCAGCTTTGCCATTTTGTGGTGAGGTGTATGGACATGAGAACCGAAGGAGAATGCCGTGTTTGAGGAAAAGGTTTCGATTTGCAATATTATTAAATTCTTTACCATTATCACATTGTATAAAATGAATAGGAAGAAGGAAATGAGTAGCTACATAACGTTGAAAGTTAGTAAAAACAGTATGTGCATCAGATTTATTTTTTAGAGGAAAAGTCCATATAAAATGTGTGTAATCATCTAGAATAACAAGATAATATTTAAAACCAGAAATGCTTAAAATTGGAGAGGTCCAAAGATCACAATGAAGAAGCTCAAAGGGAAACGTACTAGAAGAGCTAGAAGAACTAAAAGGTAACCTAACATGTTTTCCTTGTTGACATGAAATACATAGAGAGGAATTATGAGGTTCTTTATTACATGGAATAGAAAAGTCACTAAGTATGGACGACAGTGTGGCACTATTGGGATGACCTAAACGCTGATGCCAAAGATCCACCGTAGCAAGCATGGTAGAAGGAAGCGCAGCAGTGGGAGCACCGTGGATGGAGTAGAGGTCGCCGGAGCTATCGAAGCGTGCGATCTCCGTCTTGGTGTTGAAATCCTTCACAGAGAGACTAAAGGGATCAAACTCGACAGAGACATGATTATCAGTGGTGAAGCGACGAACAGAAATTAAATTTTTGATAAGGCTGGTGCAACTAATGTTGGATTTCGTAGTAATTTCAAAAAATTTCCTACGCACACGCAAGATCATGTGATGCATAGCAACGAGGGGAGAGTATTGTCTACGTACCCAACGCAGACCGACTGCGGAAGCGATGACACGACGTAGAGGAAGTAGTCGTACGTCTTCTCGATCCAACCGATCAAGCACCGAAACTACGACACCTCCGAGTTCGAGCACACGTTCAGCTCGATGACGATCCCCGGACTCCGATCCAGCAAAGTGTCGGGGAAGAGTTTCGTCAGCACGACGGCGTGGTGACGATCTTGATGAATTACAGCAGCAGGGCTTCGCCTAAACTCCGCTACAGTATTATCGAGGAATATGGTGGCAGGGGGCACCGCACACGGCTAAGGAATCGATCACGTGGATCAACTTGTGTCAACTTGTGTGTCTTTGGGGTGCCTCTACCTCAGTATATAAAGGAGCCAAGGGGGGAGGGGGCGCTGGCCAAGAGAGAGAGGCGCAGGAGGAGTCCTACTCCTACCGGGAGTAGGACTCCCCCCCCCCAATCCTATTCCAACTAGGATTCCTAAGGGGGAAAGAGGGAGAGGGGTGGCCGGCCACCTCTCCTAGTCCTAATAGGACTAGGGGAAGGGGGGAGGCGCGCAGCCCCCTTGGGCTGCCCCTTTCTCCTTTCCACTAAGGCCCATGAAGGCTCATATGGCTCCCGGGGGGTTCCGGTAACCTCCCGGTAACCCGGTAAAATCCCGATTTCACCCGGAACACTTCCGATGTCCAAACATAGGCTTCCAATATATCAATCTTTATGTCTCGACCATTTCGAGACTCCTCGTCATGTCCGTGATCACATCCGGGACTCCGAACAACCTTCGGTACATCAAAATGCATAAACTCATAATATAACTGTCATCGTAACCTTAAGCGTGCGGACCCTACGGGTTCGAGAACAATGTAGACATGACCGAGACACGTCTCCGGTCAATAACCAATAGCGGGACCTGGATGCCCATATTGGCTCCTACATATTCTACGAAGATCTTTATCGGTCAGACCGCATAACAACATACGTTGTTCCCTTTGTCATCGGTATGTTACTTGCCCAAGATTCGATCGTCGGTATCCAATACCTAGTTCAATCTCGTTACCGGCAAGTCTCTTTACTCGTTCCGTAATACATCATCTCACAACTAACATATTAGTTGTAATGCTTGCAAGGCTTATGTGATGTGTATTACCGAGAGGGCCCAGAGATACCTCTCCGACAATCGGAGTGACAAATCCTAATCTCGAAATACGCCAACTCAACATCGACCATTGGAGACACCTGTAGTACTCCTTTATAATCACCCAGTTACGTTGTGACGTTTGGTAGTACCCAAAGTGTTCCTCCGGCAAACGGGAGTTGCATAATCTCATAGTCATAGGAACATGTATAAGTCATGAAGAAAGCAATAGCAACATACTAAACGATCGTGTGCTAAGCTAATGGAATGGGTCATGTCAATCAGATCATTCAACTAATGATGTGACCTCGTTAATCAAATAACAACTCATTGGTCATGGTTAGGAAACATAACCATCTTTGATTAACGAGCTAGTCAAGTAGAGGCATACTAGTGACACTTTGTTTGTCTATGTATTCACACATGTATTATGTTTCCGGTCAATACAATTCTAGCATGAATAATAAACATTTATCATGAAATAAGGAAATAAATAATAACTTTATTATTGCCTCTAGGGCATATTTCCTTCAGTCTCCCACTTGCACTAGAGTCAATAATCTAGTTCACATCGCCATCTGATTTAATAGCAATAGTTCACATCACCATGTGATTAACACCCATAGTTCACATCGATATGTGATCAACACCCAAAGGGTTTACTAGAGTCAGTAATCTAGTTCACATCGCTATGTGATTAACACCCAAAGAGTACTAAGGTGTGATCATGTTTTGCTTGTGAGATAATTTTAGTCAACGGGTCTGTCACATACAGATCTGTAAGTATTTTGCGAATTTCTATGTCAACAATGCTCTGCACGGAGCTATTCTAGCTAATTGCTCCCACTTTCAATATGTATCCAGATTGAGACTTAGAATCATCTGGATCAGTGTCAAAAAACTTGCATCGACGTAACCCTTTACGACGAACCTTTTTGTCACGTCCATAATCGAGAAACATATCCTTATTCCACTAAGGATAATTTTGACCGCTGTCCAGTGATCTACTCCTAGATCACTATTGTACTCCCTTGCCAAACTCAGTGGTAGGGCATACAATAGATCTGGTATACAGCATGGCATATTTTATAGAACCTAAGACTGAGACATAGGGAATTACTTTCATTCTCTTTCTATCTTCTGTCGTGGTCAGGCTTTGAGTTTTACTCAACTTCACACCTTGTAACACAGGCAAGAAACCTTTTTCTTTGACTGTTCCATTTTGAACTACTTCAAAATCTTGTCAAGGTATGTACTCATTGAAAACTTATCAAGTGTCTTGATCTATCTCTATAGATCTTGATACTTAATATGTAAGCAGCTTCACCGAGGTCTTTCTTTGAAAAACTCCTTTCAAACACTCCTTTATGCTTTGCAGAATAATTCTACATTATTTCCGATCAACAATATGTCATTCACATATACTTATCAGAAATGTTGTAGTGCTCCCACTCACTTTCTTGTAAATACAGGCTTCACCGCAAGTCTGTATAAAACCATATGCTTTGATCAACTCATCAAAGCGTATATTCCAACTCCAAGATGCTTGCACCAGTCCACAGATGGATCGCTGGAGCTTGCATATTTTGTTAGCACCTTTAGGATTGACAAAACCTTCTGGTTGTATCATATACAACTCTTCTTTAATAAATCCATTAAGGAATGCAGTTTTGTTTATCCATTTGCCGGATTTCATAAAATGCGGCAATTGCTAACATGATTCCGACAGACTTAAGCATAGATACGAGTGAGAAACTCTCATCGCAGTCAACACCTTGAACTTGCCGAAAACCTTTTTGCGACAAGTCGAGCTTTGTAGACAGTAACATTACCATCAGCGCCAGTCTTCTTCTTAAAGATCCATTTATTCTTAATTGCTTGCCGATCATCGGGCAAGTCAACCAAAGTCCATACTTTGTTCTCATACATGGATACCATCTCAGATTTCATGGCTTCAAGCCACTTTGCGGAATCTGGGCTCACCATCGCTTCTTCATAGTTCGTAGGTTCATCATGATCTAGTAGCATGACTTTCCAGAAAAAGATTATCGTACCACTCTGGCGCGGATCTTACTCTGGTTGATCTACGAGGTTCAGTAGTATCTTGTTCTGAAGTTTCATGATCATCATCATTGGCTTCCTCACTAACTGGTGTAGGTGTCACAGAAACAATTTTCTGTGATGAACTACTTTCCAGTAAGGGAGCAGGTACAGTTACCTCGTCAAGTTCTACTTTCCTCCCACTCACTTCTTTCGAGAGAAACTCCTTCTCTAGAAATGATCCATTCTTAGCAACGAATGTCTTGCCTTCGGATCTGTGATAGAAGGTGTACCCAACAGTTTCCTTTGGGTATCATATGAAGTCATATTTCTCCGATTTGGGTTCGAGCTTATCAGGTTGAAGCTTTTTCACATAAGCATCGCAGCCCCAAACTTTAAGAAACGACAACTTTGGTTTCTTGCCAAACCACAGTTCATAAGGCGTCGTCTCAACGGATTTTGATGGTGCCCTATTTAACGTGAATGCAGCTGTCTTTAATGCATAACCCCAAAACGATAGTGGTAAATCGGTAAGAAACATCATAGGTTGCACCATATCCAATAAAGTACAATTATGACGTTCGGACACACCATTGTGGTGTTCCAGGTGGCATGAGTAGTGAAACTATTTCACATTGTTTTTTTAACTGAAGGCCAAACTCGTAACTCAAATACTCTTCTCTACGATCAGATCATAGAAACTTTATTTTCTTGTTACGATGATTTTTCACTTCACTCTGAAATTCTTTGAACTTTTCAAATGTTTCAGACTTGTGTTTCATTAAGTAGATATACTCATATCTGCTCAAATCATCTATGAAGATCAGAAAATAATGATACTTGCCACGAGCATCAACACTCATTGGATTGCATACATCGGTATGTATTATTTCGAATAAGTCAGTAGCACGTTCCATTGTTCTGGAGAACGGAGTTTTAGTCATCTTGCCCAAAAGGCACGGTTCGCAAGCATCAAATGATTCATAACCAAGTGATTCCGAAAATCCATCTTTATGGAGTATCTTCATGCGCTTTACACTGATATGACCCAAACGGCAGTGCCACAAATAAGTTGCACTATCATTATTAACTTTGCATCTTTTGGTTTCAATATTATGAATATGTGTATCACTACGATCGAGATCCAATGAACCATTTTTCATTGGGTGTGTAACCATATAAGGTTTTATTCATGTAAACAGAACAACAGTTTATTCTCTTACTTAAATGAATAACCGTATTGCAATAAACATGATCAAATCATATTCATGCTCAACGCCAACACCAAATAACACTTATTTAGTTTCAACACTAATCCCGAAAGTATAGGGAGTGTGCGATGATGATCATATTAATCTTGGAACTACTTCCAACACTCATCGTCACTTCCCCTTCAACTAGTCTTTGTTTATTCTGCAACTCCCGTTTCGAGTTACTAATCTTAGCAACTGAACTAGTACCTAATACTAAGGGGTTTGCTATAAACACTAGTAAAGTACACATCAATAACATGTATATCAAATATACTTATGTTCACTTTGCCATCCTTCTTATCCGCCAATCACTTGGGGTAGTTCCGCTTCCAGTGACCAATCCCTTTGTAGTAGAAGCACTTAGTCTCTGGCTTAGGACCAGACTTGGGCTTCTTCACTTGAGCAGCAACTCGCTTGCCGTTCTTCTTGAAGTTCCCCTTCTTCCCTTTGCCCTTTTCTTGAAACTAGTGGTCTCTGTCTACCATCAACACTTGATGTTTTTCTTGATTTCTACCTTCGTCGATTTTAGCATCACGAAGAGCTCGGGAATTGTTTACGTCATCCCTTGCATTATAGTTCATCACGAAGTTCTACTAACTTGGTGGTGGTGACTAGAGAATTCTGTCAATCACTATCTTATCTGGAAGATAATCTCCCACTTGATTCAAGCGATTGAAGTACCCAGACAATCTAAGTACATGCTCACTAGTTGAGCGATTCTCCTCCATCTTTTAGCTATAGAACTTGTTGGAGACTTCATATCTCTCAACTCGGGTATTTGCTTGAAATATTAACTTCAACTCCAGGAACATCTCATATGGTCCATGACGTTCAAAACGTCTTTGAAGTCCCGATTCTAATCCGTTTAAGCATGGTGCACTAAACTATCAAGTAGTCATCATATTGAGCCAGCCAAACGTTCATAACGTCTGCATCTGCTCCTGCAATAGGTCTGTCACCTAGCGGTGCATCAAGGACATAATTCTTCTGTGCAGCAATGAGGATAAACCTCAGATCACGGATCCAATCCGCATCATTGCTACTAACATTTTTCAACACAATTTTTCTCTAGGAACATATCAAAATAAACACATGGAAGCAACAACGCGAGCTATTGATCTACAACATAATTTGCAAAATACTATCAGGACTAAGTTCATGATAAATTAAAGTTCAATTAATCATATTACTTAAAGAACTCCCACTTAGATAGACATCCCTCTAATCTTCTAAGTGATTACGTGATCCAAATCAACTAAACCATGACCGATCATCACGTGAGATGGAGTAGTTTTCAATGGTGAACATCGTTTATGTTGATCATATCTACTATATGATTCACGCTCGACCTTTCGGTCTCCGTGTTCCGAGGCCATATCTGCATATGCTAGGCTCGTCAAGTTTAACCTGAGTATTCTGTGTGTGCAAAAACTGGCTTGCACCCGTTGTAGATGGACGTAGAGCTTATCACACCCGATCATCACGTGGAGTCTGGGCACGACGAACTTTGGCAACGGTGCATACTCAGGGAGAACACTTCTTGATAATTTAGTGAGAGATCATTTTATAATGCTATCGTCAATCAAAGCAAGATAAGATGCATAAAAAGATAAACATCACATGCAATCAATATAAGTGATATGATATGGCCATCATCATCTTGTGCTTGTGATCTCCATCTCCGAAGCACCGTCATGATCACCATCGTCACCGGCGCGACACCTTGATCTCCATCGTAGCATCGTTGTCGTCTTGCCAATCTTATGCTTTCACGACTATCACTACCGTTTAGTAATAAAGTAAAGCATTACATCGCGATTGCATTGCATACAATAAAGCGACAACCATATGGCTCCTGCCAGTTGCCGATAACTTGGTTACAAAACATGATCATCTCATACAATAAAATTCAGCATCATGCCTTGACCATATCACATCACAACATGCCCTGCAAAAACAAGTTAGACGTCCTCTACTTTGTTGTTGCATGTTTTACGTGGCTGCTACGGGCTTAAGTAAGAACCAATCTCACCTACGCATCAAAACCACAATGATAGTTTGTCAAATAGACTCCGTTTTAACCTTCGCAAGGACCGGGCGTAGCCATACTTGGTTCAACTAAAGTTGGAGAGACAGTCGCCCGCAAGCCATCTCTGTGCAAAGCACGTCGAGGGAACCGGTCTCGCGTAAGCGTACGCGTAAGGTTGGTCTGGGTCGTCTCGTCCAACAATACCGCCGAACCAAAGTATGACATGCTGGTAGGCAGTATGACTTGTATCGTCCACAACTCACTTGTGTTCTACTCGTGCATATAACATCAACATCAATAACCTAGGCTCTGATGCCACTGTTGGGTTTTGTAGTAATTTCAAAAAATTTCCTACGCACACGCAAGATCATGTGATGCATAGCAACGAGGGGAGAGTATTGTCTACGTACCCAACGCAGACCGACTGCGGAAGCGATGACACGACGTAGAGGAAGTAGTCGTACGTCTTCTCGATCCAACCGATCAAGCACCGAAACTACGGCACCTCCGAGTTCGAGCACACGTTCAGCTCGATGACGATCCCCGGACTCCGATCCAGCAAAGTGTCGGGGAAGAGTTTCGTCAGCACGACGGCGTGGTGACGATCTTGATGAATTACAGCAGCAGGGCTTCGCCTAAACTCCGCTACAGTATTATCGAGGAATATGGTGGCAGGGGGCACCGCACACGGCTAAGGAATCGATCACGTGGATCAACTTGTGTCAACTTGTGTGTCTTTGGGGTGCCTCTACCTCAGTATATAAAGGAGCCAAGGGGGGAGGGGGCGCCGGCCAAGAGAGAGAGGCGCAGGAGGAGTCCTACTCCTACCGGGAGTAGGACTCCCCCCCCCCCAATCCTATTCCAACTAGGATTCCCAAGGGGGAAAGAGGGAGAGGGGTGGCCGGCCACCTCTCCTAGTCCTAATAGGACTAGGGGAAGGGGGGAGGCGCGCAGCCCCCTTGGGCTGCCCCTTTCTCCTTTCCACTAAGGCCCATGAAGGCCCATGTGGCTCCCGGGGGGTTCCGGTAACCTCCCGGTAACCCGGTAAAATCCCGATTTCACCCGGAACACTTCCGATGTCCAAACATAGGCTTCCAATATATCAATCTTTATGTCTCGACCATTTCGAGACTCCTCGTCATGTCCGTGATCACATCCGGGACTCCGAACAACCTTCGGTACATCAAAATGCATAAACTCATAATATAACTGTCATCGTAACCTTAAGCGTGCGGACCCTACGGGTTCGAGAACAATGGATACATGACCGAGACACGTCTCCGGTCAATAACCAATAGCGGGACCTGGATGCCCATATTGGCTCCTACATATTCTACGAAGATCTTTATCGGTCAGACCGCATAACAACATACGTTGTTCCCTTTGTCATCGGTATGTTACTTGCCCAAGATTCGATCGTCGGTATCCAATACCTAGTTCAATCTCGTTACCGGCAAGTCTCTTTACTCGTTCTGTAATACATCATCTCACAACTAACATATTAGTTGTAATGCTTGCAAGGCTTATGTGATGTGTATTACCGAGAGGGCCCAGAGATACCTCTCCGACAATCGGAGTGACAAATCCTAATCTCGAAATACGCCAACTCAACATCGACCATTAGAGACACCTGTAGTACTCCTTTATAATCACCCAGTTACGTTGTGACGTTTGGTAGTACCCAAAGTGTTCCTCCGGCAAACGGGAGTTGCATAATCTCATAGTCATAGGAACATGTATAAGTCATGAAGAAAGCAATAGCAACATACTAAACGATCGTGTGCTAAGCTAATGGAATGGGTCATGTCAATCAGATCATTCAACTAATGATGTGACCTCGTTAATCAAATAACAACTCATTGGTCATGGTTAGGAAACATAACCATCTTTGATTAACGAGCTAGTCAAGTAGAGGCATACTAGTGACACTTTGTTTGTCTATGTATTCACACATGTATTATGTTTCCGGTCAATACAATTCTAGCATGAATAATAAACATTTATCATGAAATAAGGAAATAAATAATAACTTTATTATTGCCTCTAGGGCATATTTCCTTCAACTAAGACATCACTAAGAAGAAGTGGCTTGGTGGTAGATGGGAGTTGAGTGTGACCAACACATGAAATAGGAGTGGAGGAACCATCACCAAGCGTTATAGAAAAAAAATAGGATGGAGTGCAATTTGACAGCATATTATTAGATGAAGACATATGACTAGATGCACCAGAATCAAAGATCCAAGCAGTACCTGTGTTACCTTGTGCAGCAAAATTGTTCATGGCCTGGAGAAACGCAGCTTGATCCCAGCTCGTGACGTTGGTAGAGGGCGGCGCTGGTGGTGGTGCAGGTGCGGGCGCAGGTGGTGTTGCCGCATACGTGGGGAGCTGCATCGGGTGGTAGTAGACTCCTGAATGATCAGTATGGTAGACTGGAGTTGACATGGGAGCACCGTACTATATAGGTGGGGCAGTAGCAAAAGGAGCCATAGTGGGGGCAGCATAATAGGCCTGAGCAGGTGGACGAACGCCGAGAAAACCAAGAGTGCCAGTGTGTGGGCGCATCCCCGGCTGCCATGCACCTGAATATGCGGGAGGGGCGCCGACGGGAGAGGGTGCAGACCACGGCATGGACCACGCCTGGACCAGACCTGTCCATGGATCATGAGGAGGACGCCAGGCTGGAGAGGCCGATGTTGATGTCGAGGCACCAGCGGGAGGAGCTGGAGGCGGTGCTGCAGGTCGAGGCACCGGGGTAGGCCGCGGGGGGAAGTACATGGGGTTCTTCCCGCGGTAGTTCGGACTCGGGCGCTATCCAGGGGGTGGGTACACGGGAGGTGGTGGTGCCGCCGGGGCTGCCGCGGCAGAGTTTTGGCCAGGTTGCACTGCCGTGGCAGAGATTTGGCCAGTTTGCGTTGCCGCGGCAGGAGGATGAAGAGGCCGTGGCAAGGCAGCGAAGACCTGGGGCCGAGATTCCTTGCGCGCAATCGCGTCGGCGGCGGACTGAAGTAGGGAGCGCACGTCGGCAAAGGAGGGATAAGGCCGTATGAGACGTATGAAGGCAGCTTGCGTCCTGAACTCATCACCAAGCCCTTAGAGTAAGATGTTGACGAGCTGACGATCACCCACGGGATCACCCAACTCGCGAAGCTCATCGGCCATCGTCTGGAGGCGCTGACAGTAGTTGCTAAGAGAAGATGCTCCCTGGACGGTGTTGCGAATCTCGGTGTTGAGGGTGTTGATGCGAGCGTCGGCGTTATCCTGGAAGAGACGACGAAGAGCAGCCCAGAGAGCGGCTGCGGTAGAGGCCTCGCGGAAGACAAGATTGAAGATCTCGGTAGGCACGCGTGTGTAGATCCATTGGATGATGGAGAGGTCATCTTTGACCCAGCGAGGATCATCGAGGCGCGGGACGGAGTCGGCGGCGATGTGGGCGCGCAGATTGCAGCGGCCAAGGTGTATGTCGAAGAGGTGGCACCAATGGTAGTAATTATGGGCTGCAAGGTCTAGGGTAATTGGGATAAAAGAGGTAACATCTGAGATTGTATCGGCTAAAGAAATTGTAGTGGAGATTGTAGGGGCTAGGGTTAGAGAGGTAGAGGAAGCTGTTTGGGTGGGGGGTGGAGCAGCGGCCATAGCGGCGCGCCACTCGAAGTAGCCGCGCGGCGGCGGCGGCGGCCGAGGTGGGACGGCCATGCCCTAGGACCGAATAGCTGATACCATGTAAAGTTGTGTAAACTCATATATTGCTTGATTGGATACAGCCGGATTACAATATTTATATAGTGCATAGGATAACCGACCTAGGCTAAACCAATTTGAAGTACAAGTCTAATACGAGTCCTACTCGTATACTCTAACCCAAATAAAAGGCATTTAGTAGGGGCACACCTATATTGGACAAACCAATTAGCCGCCGAACTGCTCGTTTTCTGACACACTAGCTATCCAATCTGTTGAAGCGCCATGAGTTCCCTTCTCACGTATAGCTGTATGTCCATGCGGAGCCAGACCCAAATGTAACAGTGCGCCGATAATGAACAGACTTACTGTATCTCACGTGAACGCTTGGATTTTTCTTCCTGACACCTTCCGTTCTCAAGGCTCTGCATCCCTGGATGTGTTGCTTTTAATCCCTATCAATGTGGACTACGCACCTTATTTAATTGACTGAGGCGGTGAACATGAGCTAAGAAGTAAGGAAAACAGTGTGTTCGGCTACCTCTGTATATATAGACGAGCATGCGCGCTTGGTGGCCTCACAAAAGGAGGTGTAGGTATTAAACTTCAAGGTGCTACTAGCTAGCGCCAACCGTCATGTTGTATACTGAAGTTAATAGAACACGATTAAGGATTCTGGCTATCACTTTAGTTCACTGAACCGGAGAGGAGAGGCAGACATTAAGGCTAGGCAAGACTCGGGAGTACTGTCCTTGGTAACCAACCATGCCCATATAAGAAATCAAAGTGTTTGTGCTCTCCATAGTCCAAACCACACACTTGCATTTTTGGTCCAATTTTTCTGTTGAAAAGGGGAAGACTGTGGCCTCTGCATCATCATGATGCATACAACCATTTATTTTTGTTTCATAGCTTACACTAGACACAATAAGTAATAAGATGAGCCGTTCGGCGGCTAAAAAGATCGTCTGGCGTGAGTAATATCAAAATCAAACTGGCAATGGAAGGCACCGGAATGCAGGACGAGCTGTCGAGTGTCTTTGCATGGGCCGTCTGGTGTCGTGTGACTCTGGCGGGGGAGCAAGGAAAAGCAGCAACAAGCGCCGGAGAAGGCAGTGGCGGAGCTACATTCATTACTCTGGACTGGCCGAAATGAGGCAAGTTAACAAATGCCATGAAATTTGGCTCTTATTAGGGACCAGATTCAACACTAATCTTGACTGAAATGCTTCAAGTCCTTGCAACGACAATTATCCGGGTTTTTGGCCCAGAGTACCTCCGAACTCCAAACGAGGAAGACACAAAGAAGCTCATGGTGATGAACGAAGGAAGGAGATGGCCGGACATGCTAGGTAGTATTGATTGCATTCATTTGAGGTGAAAGAACCGCGCGGTGGCTTGGGCAGGGCAATACACAGGCCATAAACGTAAACCCACCATTGTGCTTGAAGCCGTGCCTTCACGTTGTTAGAAGAAGAGAGAGGGATTTGGTGGAATCGTTCATTGTATTGCTCGAGCCTCGTGGGCATATATATAGAAGTACATGGTCATCTTGGAGTACAAGGCAAGACCGAATATTTCCTAGTCTATCCTATGTTTCCAATCTAACAATGATACTCAACATCCCCCACAGTCACAACGGCAGAGACACGGACGGTGAGACTGGAGAAGA
>NC_041388.1:614740214-614787654 GCF_002162155.2 Triticum dicoccoides | reverse complement strand
TGGAGTGGAAAACGGCGAGGTTGCTCAAGCAAGGCGGTAGCTCTTTGTGCCGTTTGTCGATGTAGCCGAGAGCGGAGGGTGTGGTGTACCCGTGGTCGAGGTAGCCATGCGAAGAACGCCGTGGTCAATGTTGAGTCGGGGAGCCAGTGTCAAGGATGTCGCGGTGGAGCCGCGGGCGCAAGGAGGCGCCGAGTTAGCATGGGCGCAGTGGTGTCGAAGTAGTGGTGCGCCGGGAAGAAGACGTTGTTGACGACACATCGCACCGGGTTTGCTAAGCCCGAGGACACATCGTGGACGAAGGCAGACATCGGTATTGCCAGCACCGGGCATGCGTAGACGGACGAACACGAAGTTGACGAAGCGCCGCACCAGGCTTGCTAGGCCCAGGGACACATCGTGGATGAAGGCACACATAGGTGTTGCCAGCACCGGGCATGCGTAGACTGGGACCTGCATGAGTTGTACGCCATGTCGGAGAAGTCGGAGAGACCAGCAGAGGACTCGATGGCGGTTGCGGCGCCAATCGGCTCGGGGCCGATGTCGCCCGTGGTTGTAGGAGTAGATGAAGTGGTCGAGGTAGATGACGGCGATGCTGGCAACGAGCTGGTGCTGGACGAAGACGAAGGGGGTGGACGGGCTGCGGCGGCGGCGACCAAAGAAGAGCGGCGGCGGCGGCGAGGTTAGGGGCGCGGCGGAGATGCTCGAAGTAGTCGAAGAATCCGATAGCGTGACGAAGACCGGCGCGGACGGTGGCGTTCCCGCGCTAAGGGAAGCGGCGCGGCGCAAACCACGGAAAGTCGACGCGTGAGGACGGTTGTGGACCGGCGAGCAGGTAAGGGCGAGGACAGAAGATCTTGGGGCAGTTGTAGGGGCCGCGGGCCGCGGCGCTACAACCCGAAGGGGCGGTGCAGCGGCTGAGCGCGGGTCAGTGCAACCGCGGGGACGACCTCGGGCAGCGGCAGAGACCGCATATGCCACGCTCGCACGGCCCGATGGGGAGACGCAGCGGCAGCGCGAGGGTCGTTGCAGCCATGGAGACGGCCTCAAATGGACGTACTCGGAGCGGCTATAGATCGCGGACCGCAGCACTACGACCCAAAAGGGCTACAAAGCGGCACTACGACCCAAAAAGACGACACAGCGACATCACGCGGGTCAATGCAGCCGTAATGAGAATCACGGGGTGACGACGCTGCGATCCGATGGAACGACACAACGGCAGCCTGGTGCTCGATTGGTGGAGATGCGTGCGTGCTCGTCGATGACCTTCTGTGGATCCCTGCGGAAGCGCAAGCAACGGTTGATCAGACCGGTCGTGCGTCGATGAAGATGCACAGGATCCCACGAGAGCGCGGCGCGTGATATAGATCGGTGCTGCTTCGGCGTCCAAAGTCCACTCGCATTCCGCGTCCAGGAAGCATGTGTTTGTACAGCAAGCTGCACATGTGCATGCACGTGAGCAAAGCTAGCAAAGCCTGGGAACCGAGCACGTACGAGGACGCACTCGGCCGCCATACTGCTGTTGCGCTGCATGATGTTGGGTACGACGAAGTTGCCGATAGGAGTCAACGCAGACGGCGGAGCAGACGCACGTCGTAGAAGACGAATGGCGACGACGTGGGCATAATATCATGTTAGAAGAAGAGAGAGGGATTTAATGAAATCGTCCGTTGTATTGCTTGAGTCTCGTGAGCATATATATATATATATATATATATATATATATATATATATATATATATATATGGTCATTTTGAAGCACAAGGCAAGACAGAATATTTCTCAGTCTATCCTATGTTTTCAATCTAACAATAATACTCAACACACATGATTTATGGATTTGACGTTGTTTCTGTGGTTTGCCGCGATCTCTTAATAATATAAATGTCCTGCAGCAGTCTCATCTATTTGCTCAACTAGCTAGTGGAAAAGCTTCGGCTTGCAACTATGTCGTCAATGGCCACGACCATACCATGGTGTACTATGTGGCTGACGGTATTTATCCTGCATGGTCAACATTTGTGAAGACCATTAGTGACCCCAAAATCAAGAAACACAAAAGATTTGCTGAAGCACAAGAAGCTTGCCGAAATGATATTTGTTTGAGGTTCCACTCGCTTCTCGGATAAGAAACCCCTCAGAAACATCATAACTGCTTGTGTAATTTTACACAACATAATCATCGAAGAAGAGACGGATTTGGATTCAGAGTTTTACTATGATAATGTTGGTAGCCGTGTGAAGCCTGCTAGGGACGCGTGTGAAATCACTGCATTTCTTGACACCTACCAGATGATGGAGAGCCGTGCTACACACAACCAACTCCAGGAATATCTTATTGAGCATCACCGGCAACTCGAAGGGAATTAGATTCCTATTTTTATCTAACAATTTTCATGTGTTTGTGTGTGATTTGAACCATTTGATGTTGTAATAATTATTTGAATTTGAACATTTGTTGTAATGAAGAAGATTGTTGTGTCGTGAATTGCTTTTTGGACCATTTATATTCATATGTTTAATTTATATTATAATTTTATTCTGTTCGTTTTGTTGAAATTCTAGAATTTACATAGCTACTAATTTTTTGGTGGTACCGCGAGGCCTCATATGGAACAGATCTCAAAAACCTGTCCTGCAAATGCCCGTAGATGATCTTTGCGGGACAAGGGTATACCAGATCTGTTAGAGATGCTCTAAGTTGGACGGGGGTATACCGGATCGGGAAAGTAGTGGTTGAACTCATCCTCAGTGCACCCACACAAGAAAACATACCAAATCATTTTGAATTTTTTTGAAACTTTCTGGAAATGATCATCAACAAATGTTAGAGAGGCTTGTCAAGTTTAGTGGTCAAATGGCATCGACTAAATTTTGTCTTTTTTGTACCGAGCTCCTCGATGTCATTTGACCACGAAAATTTGCAATCCTCTCTAACATTTGTTGATGACCATTCCTACAAAGTTTCAGATTTTTTTAAATGTTTTGCTATGTTTTTTGAGTGGGTGCACCGTGGCTGCACCAAGGGTGGGTGTAGAAAAACCACTCTCATATCGGATCTGCTAGACACCCTATATGGGAATGTTTTAAAAACAATTACAGAAAAAGTAAAAAAAATCTAGATTTTTTAATAAACTTGATTGTCCTTTGCACATGTATATAAAATTTCACCAAAGAAAAACCCCCATTGAATTCAGGGGAAAAACAAATTTATTGCTATATACAAGTTACTATACACACCTATTTGGCCTTAATTTATCGTTTTCTACCCTGAAGTCAACAGGGATTTTCCCTTGGCGATTCTTTTTTCCGAGTACAATAGAAGGTCAACTTTATATAAAAGCTTTTTCAGATTTTTTTTAGACTACTAATTCGTTTTTGCAAAAGTTGGTATCCAGGAGATGCGGACATTAAAGGCTAGGCAAGACTCGGATGTACTGTCCCTAGAAACCAAACATACCCATACAACAAAGTAACCAAATGCCGAAGTGTTTGTGCTCTCCAAATCCCACACTTTCATTTTTGTTCCGTGGCTTATACCACTTGTAGGCGTTCCCGGGTGCAAGAATTATATGGCGTGAGTATTATCAAAAGCAAACTAGGAATGGAAGGCGCCGGAATGCAGGTCGAGCCGTCGAGTGCTTTGCATGGGCTGCACAATCTCTCTGGCGTCACGCGGATCGTGCGTGGGAGTAGCAACATGCATCGGAGAAGGCCCGCAGCAGCAAGCCGGTGGGTCTTGGGCCGGTCTTCGCGATGGAACATGCTGACGCCACATGCGTCGCGGGATGCACTGGCTGACACACTAACTAGCTAATCACACACGCTGATACACTAGCTAGCTAATCACAAGAAGCGGCGACGAGGACCCCTCCAAAGCACTACTCCTGTATGTCACAGCGCAGCTAGGCCCAATGTAATAGTGTGCTGATAATGAATCAGATCGACGATATTCTATGTCAACGCTTGGATTTCTCTTCCCGACGCCTTTCGTTCTCATGGCTGTACATTACTGGATGTGTGTTGTTTTTCATCCCTATCAATGTGGACTACATATCTTATTTAATTGACCGAGGTAAAAAAGTGAAGGTGAGCTAAGAAGTTAGGGAACTATGTGTTCTACAAAAGGAGGTGTTGGTATTTAACTCCAAGGAGCTACTTACTAGCTAGCACCAACTGTCATGTTGTTCACCGAAGTTAATACTCCAAAGCGATCAAGGTCTCTGGCCATCACTTAAATTGGAGAGGAGATGCACAATTAATCAAGGTCTCGGGAGTACTGTCCGTCGTAACCAACCATGCCCATACAAGTAACCGAAGTGCCGAAGTGTGTTTGTGCTCTTCAACGTCCAAAACCCACACTTCCATTTCTATTTCAACATTTTCTTTGAAAAGGGAAAGGCCCCAACCTCTGTATCATCATTATGCACAAAGCCATTCATTTTCATTTTGTAGCTTATTACACTTGGCACAATAAGTAATAAACCAGCCGTTCAGGAGTTAAAACGATCGTCTAGAGTGAGCGGTGCATATAAAGAAAGAAAAGCAGTGAAGATAATACAAAACGACCAAGGACTCCGGCTACCAGTTGAATTGGAGAGGAGATGTTAGGCATCGGACCCAGGACCTCCAGCGGAGGTGACCTTGCTAATACCACCAGACCAACACGATTTGGTGCTTCATATGGAGCGCAGTAGACTATGAACTAGAATGGACATGCTGTAGGAGTTTTCCTTTAGAAATACTGTAACAGCACAAAATTGGTACTGTACAACCTGGCCGGACACTGTAGCGACCAACATTTTTCAAAATGCAAACACTTTTTCAAATTTCCGAGCAATATTCGAAAACACATTTTTTTTCAAATTTATGAATAATTTTTCAAATATACTAACATTTTCTGAAAACATTTTTTATTTTCTAGGGCCTAACCATTTTTTCTTTTCAGTTCTTTTCGTTTTCTTCTCTTTTTGTTAATTCATGTTTCTACTTTTGAACATTATTATTCTTTGTGAAACTTGTTCAAAATTTTGGAAAATTGTTTGGCATAACATAAAATGTTCTTGTTTTCAAATATTGTTTACAATTCTAGAAAATATTCTGCAATTTCATAAAACGTTCCAGTTTTTGAAATATTTTGATCACAAATTCAATAAAGGTATGTGCTTCAAAAAATATGTTATTTTTTAAAAAAAGTACGTGGTTTGTAATGTTTGTTAAAAAATTTCATCATTTTCGCAATTCTTTAACAATTTTTAAAAAAGTGTTCAAGTTTGTAAAATTTTCATACACACTTTGTAATTCCAAAATTGTTGACAAATCTCAAGAAATTGCTAGGACAAAGGAAAATGTTCATGTTGATTGATAGTGATGGAAATTACAAATATACTCATGTAAACTGGTAAGGCTGTGGATAAATGATCCTAGCTTCTTGTAACAGCTTGGCACAAACATATGAGGCATCCATGCGGTTTGAACAACTTCTGACATTGTTTACATGTTGTGACACATCCAAACATTTATCGGCCTATTTTCACCGAGAAAACTCCAGAAAATACAAAACTTTTCAAAAATCAAAACAGCATGGTGCCTTGAATTGGCCATAGAACCTGGTGGAAAACATTTTGTGTGATTTGACGGATGTTGAAAAACAACGAGCTTTTAAACGGACCCTTCTAGCCTATCCGAACACCCTCTGTTGAACATAGTCTATTTTTGGACATCTTTGAAATGAACCCCACTTTTGCAAGAAGGTAGGCATGTCCATGGTAGGCACATGCCTGGTTTAGACGATTTTTTACATTGTATGGAAGTGGTGACACATCCGGCCATTTATCGGCCTTTTTAACCAAAACAAACTTCAGAAAATGCAAAACTGGGCAAAACCCCAAACAATTTTGCATGGTGCCTTGAATTGGTTATACAAGGCCCTGAAAAAGGGGCCATTTCAAGGAAAACAAAAAACTTGTCGAAAACCAAAATAACTTGTCATGGTGGCTTGGATTGGTCATATGGGGCAATGAAAAATAATTAGGGCCATTTCAAGGTTGTCGAAAAACAACGTGCTCTAAGACGGATCCTTCTGACCAACCTGAACATCCTCCATTGAACATGGTGTTTTTGTGGACATCTTTGAAATTAACCCCACTTTTGCCACTAGGTGAAGATGTCAATGGTAGGCATCCATGGCAGGTTTGAATGACTTCCGACACTATATGCAAGTTGTGACACATGTAGCCATTTATCGATATATATATTTTTAGGAAAACTTTAGAAAATGCAAAACTTGTCAAAAACCCAAGCAACTTGGCTTGGTGCCTTGAATTGGTTATACGAGGCCATGGAAAAAATATTGGGGGCATGGATGCCTACCATGGGCATGCCACCTGCTAGCAAAAGTTGAGGTCATTTCAAGAATGTCCCAAAAACACCATGTTCTACGTTGCGTGTCCGAGTAGATAGACATGCCAAGTTTGATGGAAAAAGGTATTTAAAATCATAATTCATATAGGTACTTAAAACTGTCATCTTAAGTTTTTACATAACCAATAAATACAAAATGATAGAATTGAAAACAACAAATGCTTTTTTTAAAGCATTTAATATATATTAAAAAATAATTTCAAATCATAATTGAAAATAGTTACTTAAAACTGTTGTTTTGGTATTTTAATTTTTTGAACAGGTTTCAAAAGAATAATAAAGTTTAAAAGGAGAAAAGTAAATTAAATAAAAAATAAAAAATGGAAAATAAAATAAAATCTTAGGCCTTGCCCAACTAAGCGACGCCATAACTCCTGTCGGGCGCCTATTGGAGTTTGTTTGAAATTTAAAAAATGATCCTATTTTCAAAAAGTATTGCTCACAAATTGAAAAATTGTTCGGGAAATTTTGGACACTTTTTTGATATCAATTTTGCTTGCATTTTTAAAAGTCTTTTGGAATTTAGATTTTTATTCATGTTCTCCAAAAATCTTTCTTTTCACCATATTGTTCGTTATTTTTGAAAAAATATTCGCTTTTAGACATTCTGAACATTCTTTTAAAGACACAAACATTTGTTGAAGTTATCTTGCAATTTTTGAAAATGCAAATATTTTTTAATTTATGAAAAAAACTAGGAAGTAAATTGTATTTTGAAATTTTGAACAGCATTTTGAAAAGTGACCATTTTTTGAAAAAGAAAGAAGAAACGTAGCAGGAAAAAGGAAAATAAATAAATAAAAAGGAACTGTGAAAAAAAGGAGAGGTTCACAAAGTGTTCCTTTTTAAAAAAAAAATTCCAAGCCCATCCGTTACTTAATGTGTCTAGCTTTACTTTGTTCACTAAAGGTTTACTGTTGTAGTGGTTGTGGACAACTAAAAATGGATACAAATTGTCAAAAGTCCATATTACCCTTTATACGTTTTGTAAGGGGGTTGTATCGAAGCGGGATTCTTTTGCTTTAAAAAGGCAAATGATCATGATGCAACCATTCATTTTTGTTCCATAGCTTATGCTTGACACGACATAGTAATAGTACAACAAGCCGTTCAGGGGTTTAAAAGATTGTATGATATGAGTACTATCGAAAGCACGCTAGGCCCTAATAAAATATCAAACGAGGAATGGAAGGCCCCGGAATGCAGGTCAAGCCATCAAGTGCTTTGCATCTGCCGTACAATTGGCCTAGCGTCGTGCGACCCGGCGCAGGAGCAATAACAACATCGTACGTCAAAGAAGGCCCACGACAGCAAGCCAGTGGACCTTGGCGAGAAGAGGCAAAACCCTAGTCGTTTTTAGGTATCTTTGGCCTTGGCCGGTGGCAGTATATATAACAGGACAAGAGGCGGTATCGTGTCGTGATCACGATCTCAAATTGATTTGGATTCTAAGTCATCTACTTACCGGACAAGAAATAATTAATTTGTCTGTCAAGACACCAAAATATAAACGTGCAAGGTAACAGACAGGATTTCGGTGGACAGTTCATGTGCATGTCGCGCCGCCCCAGCCCAGCCCTGGCCGAGCCCGGCCAAGCAAGGTGAGCGAGTGCGCAGGTGTGGTCTTCTATTTCTATCCTCAACGCACCAGTTAGAGTAATGATGAGAACTCAGTATATAATGAGGTCTCACACTTGAACTTTCAGGATGGTACTAAACTTTAATTAAAACCATCATGGAAGGATGGCATGAAAGGTGTCTTTGCTTGGTTCTAGCGCAGCAATCTGCAAGGCAACAATGCAGAACACTCAAACACACACAGCAGTACGCAATGTACACATGGCATATGTGCATGCATGTGCAGAGATTTACGTCCTTTTTGGTGGTTGCGTTAAGTGCCAGGTTATACTCTCTTCGTCTGGAATTACTTGCCACAGAAATGAAAGCATCTAGACATATTTTTAATTCTAGGTATATCTATTTCTATGCATTTCTATGACAAGTAATTCAGGACGGAGGAAGTAATTATTAAGATATTAAATCTGCACCATTGTGATGCTTTTATTTGGCCTACAAAGCTGGTGTGATGTTCCAGTTTGTGATTGCTTCTGCTATGCAGCTTGTGTTTTTTTTTTCTTTTTGTTGCGGGTTGTGTTATGCAACTTGTGAAACTGATGTAGGATGATTCACAGAACTAATGTGACATGACTCTCAGAAACAACCATTTATCCATGACGTGTTTCTTATGATGAGCCTAGAAGATTCACATAAAATGAACACTTTTTGTATAAAAGAACATTTATACTGAGGTACAATAACACTTTTGCACTTTTCTGTGTTTTAATTGATTTTTTAATATATTTAAATACATTTTTCTTCTGCAATATATATTAAATAAAAACTGCAATACACTAGCCCATATAGGTGCACCATAGGCGTTATAGGAGCTATTTGGTGCACAAGGCGTTAAATAGGAGCTATTGCCCTGGTGTCCTAGGCATGAAACGTGAGCCGTCATATTTCATTCGTAACACGTGGAATAATGGAGCAATAGCTTGCGAACCAACCTGGTTGGATGGCTAGGAAGACAGTGTATCCCAGCCCATCAAAGTTCAAGTCCCAGACTAGACACCGATGCTCGCATTTTCCTATTATTAAGAAAATAATATAATAAGAATCAGGAGCAATCTTATGCTAGGGCGCACCTTGGTTAGGCCCATGTCCGATTTTGAGCAGTTTTATTTTTCTTATCATTTTTAAGAATTACTAATACATAGATTTTAATAAATTTCAATCAGTTTTTCAAAATATAAAAACTAATATGGCAGAAAATGTAAAAAATGCTTTCATACATAGAAATGATCTTCATGTATTTTTTAAATATGCATCTCATATTTAAAAGTGCTCATTGGGCACATGGTCATTGTGCATTTCAAAAAATAAACCATCTATACAAACAATATACCATGTCTTTTAAAAAGTTTACATATATCCAGTGAAGTTCTTGTTTTCTTAAAAAGATAATCATATAGATGACTAAAATATGTGAACGCTTTTAAAAATATGCAATGAGAATTTCTAAAAAGAATGGTTCAACCCTCTCCTAGTTCCATGTTCAATTTTGAGCCAGTTCTTCATTTTTTTGAAAGGAAAATATTTCACAGATATAAAATAAAATAATTGTTTTTTGAAAAAAAAAACAATTCTTAACGAGCTACTTCCTTCGTTCAGGTTTATTATGCACCATCGTATTTTGGGTTAAACTTTGACCATAAATTGAATTAATAAAAAAACTATATGTCATAAAAACTATGCATTGGGAAACCTTTGAAATACGAGTTCAATAATATGTTTTTCTCTTAGCGTAAATTTAATATTTTGCTAATCATATAGATGGTCAAAACTTAACCCCCCCAAAAAAGAGGCTCACTAAACCTAGATGAAGGAAATACTACTTAACACGGTAGGCGTCAAATAGCATTTGTCATTGCTGGCCTATAGAGGCTAAATAGCATTTGTCATTGCTGGCCTATAGCATTTTTCATTGCTGGCCTATAGCGTCAAAGAGCAGCTCTAGCAGACTCTATATAATGTGCTGATCTGCAAAATAACCGTTAAAACACGAGTCCACGTGAAAAATGCCGTCCGATCAGACCCCGCAAATGTGTCGGACCCGTAAATTTTTTGCGGGGCACGGCAAAATTCCCACCCAACCCGCGAAAATGCGGGTTCTACCCCTCGCCCCGTCGGTGCCTTGTATATAGCGGTAGCGGTTGGTGGGTGGGGGGGCATCTCAGCCCGCTCTTTTCCCCACCCACCGCCGTCGGGCTACCGCCCACGATTCCAGCCATACCAGCCATTGGGACCACGCCGGCGAGCCGGAAAGTTGCAGATCGGCGTTGTTTGTCGCGGCCGTCGGATTTGGCGTTTCCGGCCTCCGGTGCCTGCGCCAAGCCATGGATTGGCCGGGGAGCACCCCGCAGAGCCCCGGCAAAGCCCCAGCGCCGCATGCAGGTACCAGTTCATCCTCTAGCCGTCGTCATCGGTTTGCCGCAAGGACTCGGTCAGTCGTCGCCCGGGCTCGGTGCTAGCGCAGCCGGCTCGCTGATGCCGCTCATGCAGTGCGACGACTGCACACAGACAATACTGCTGCTAACATCTAGCACGCCGAAACACCCCGAATGGGTTTTCTTTAAATGCAAAAACGACGGGGTATGTTCTTGTTTTCATTCGGCTTTGTCAACCTATTCGGTTCAATTTCGATAGCTTATTGAGATGGCCATGTGTGCAGGAAGGTGGATGCTTATTTTGGTTTTGGAAGAAGAATACCTCGATTTATTGATAGAAAGAAACTTACTAGATGTGCGTGCACTTGTTGGTATAATTGAGGCTAATGATGCGGTTGCATGTGCAATTAGAGAAGAAACTAGAGGGGAAGCAACGTCTACTTCTTTAGAATCAAAAAAGAAGAATAAAGAATACAAGATCAAGAATCCGCAGATCAACAATGAAGGCATGAATAAGATGTTTGTCCAACTAGTGGGAGCAGTTATGGAAGTTGGATATCTTTTAAAATGCCTAATTATGGTTCTTGTTTTCTTTGGTCTTGCTATTCTAGCAAATATTTGATGAATTATTATGTATCCAATGCCCTTGAAGAAAATAACCAAGTAAAGAAATGTGTTTTCATGCCCGAAATTGAAATGCAATTACTGATTTACGGGCCGGCTCGGGCGGCGGCTGAGCAGACCCCGCAAAATGGATCCGTAAAAAAAGATATTGGCTGCCGCCCGCGCCGGCCCGCAAAGCCCTTTTTCCACGAACTGTATACGCATTTTACGGGTTGGCATTATACAGGGTTTGTTAGAGATACTCTACATGAAATGCCTTGGTTTAGTGGGCTCGACTGCTTTTGCTCAAACTGGGCCTCTTGTGGCCCAACTGCGGCAGGGCCCATAAGGGGGAACCCTAGTGCTTCGAGGCCTCGGGAGGTGCGTGTTGGACTCGAGACCAGAAAAAAAGGGTCCGGGTTGGACTCGAGTGGCGCCGGCGAGTCGGGACGGCGAGGGGGCCAGCGGCGAAGCAGCGAGAGGTGGACTGGCAGTCGGGCGGCGCCGGCGGATCGAGACGACGAGGCGCTCGCTGCAGGCCAGCCGCGAAGCAGCGAGTGGTGCTGAGGTGACCTGGGACTCGAGCGGCGCCGGCGAGTCGAGACGATGAGCTGCTCGCTGCAGGCCAGCGGCGAAGTAGCGTGGGGTGAACTGGGACTCGAGCGGCGCTGGGGGGAGCGGGCCTGACCTGAACAGGTCGAGCTGACGACGGCTCCCTGGTGCGGGGTAGGGAGTCGGCGGCGGAGCAGAGGACTGGAACATCTTGGGTCACTGGTCAGGTAATTTGTTTGCGCCTCGCCCCACAGTTTTCCTTCTCTTACAGTTGCAAATTTTGTTATACTTAATTAAGAGAAAAAGTCGATACTTTTCACGAGGCAGGGAACGAACGTTCCTCATGATCTTTGAGCAAAGTTTGATTTCAACAAGGTTTCTAGAACGGAAACAGAATAAAGTTTGATGTTGGAACAAACTCCGATCCTTTTACAACAAGAATTTATCTCGATTATGTATATGTATATGTACATGTACCCCCTCTTCTATATATATGAAGCATTGCTGTCCTTTTCCTCGTTCAGGTCAGGGCTTCTGCACAGGTATGAGAGGGACCTACGATCCACTGCTCGGGGCGCAGGTTGTGCAAAGAGCTGCTGCGCAAGGAAGTGTTCTCCATCAGCTATCTTCGATTTGGCAAGGGATCGAACCTTTCGTCTTCCTTGGAGCAGCTGTTGGTTTGGGTTGGGCAGCATGGACGTACTACGATCGTAAGGCGGCTATGCGCACCTACGGACGCCACATCACCGGCAAGGGAGTCGGACTGGTTGTTGGCCGTGATGATGAGATCGACCGCGTTATTTCCATCCTCTGCCGCAAGACCAAGAACTGCGCCGCGCTAGTTGGCCACGCGGGGGTTGGCAAGTCTGCCATCGCTGAGGGCCTCGCGCAGCGCATCGCCACCGGTAAGGTACCTGCTGCACTTGCTGGGGCACGTGTTGTGGAGATCGACCTCGGGGCCATGGTTGCCGGGACCGTTTTGCGCGGTATGTTTGAAGAGCGAATGAAGAGCGTCATAAAGCAGGCAGAGAATGTAGGCGGCAAGATAATTCTCTTCATTGATGAGATGCATGTGCTTCCTCGTGCTGGTGATAGCCACGGAAATACAGACGCTTCCAGCTTGCTGAAGCCGGCTTTGGCCCGTGGTCGTATCCGCTGTGTAGGTGCGACGACTTTTGATGGTTACCGCAATTGCATTGAGAAGGATCCTGCACTTGAGCGGAGATTCCAGAAGGTGCACATCGAGGAGCCAAGCATGCAGGTGACAATTGGCATACTGCAGGGGCTAAAGCAGCAGTACGAACAGCATCATGGCTTGGAAATCCAAGATTCTGCTCTTGTTGCTGCTGCCCAGCTTGCTGCCCGCTACATCACCGGTGAGGAATTTACTTGCTTCTATTGTTTCGAGAGGTGATTAGGATGTACAGATCTAAAGATGATCTTTTGTGGTTATTGCCTGCCCCATCTTAAGGCCCCATGGTTCACATGCTAATAAAACTTCTGCATAGACTTTGATGTGCAATTCAAGGGCAAGAATATATATTAGAGCCCTTGCTGAATTGTGGACATTAAGTTGAAATAAATCTAGAAATACAATCTTTACTGTCCTGTGCGTATAAATTGATGGGGTAACCTGCACTACAATTTTTCTTTTATGCCGAGTTGCACCAATGAGTGTCAACAATGGATTATATATTGTAGAAAATTAATGGATTTTTGTTGCTGTCTTTACCATAGGTCGTCAATTTCCGGATAAGGCTATTGATCTGATTGATGAGGCGTGCACTGCCAAAATAAAAAGGGCGATCTCTGAAAATTCATTGAAGGGAGCAGCTGTTGAACCAAATGATGTCGCACAAGTAAGCATTTTCCTCCAACGACATGTGTATATGCTGTTTCAATCAATATTTGTCATGCAAATTCTAACGTTAACGTTGTCGTTTGAAGGTTGTGAGCCAATGGACTGGAATTCCTGTATGTGCACTTGAGCAAGAGGAAACGGATAAGTTAATCCACCTAGCGGACAGGCTTCATGAGCGAGTTGTTGGCCAGGATGAAGCGGTAAATGTGGTTGCTGAAGCAGTGGTATGTTCTATGACTGGCCTTGATCATCCGGGCCAACCCATAGGATCTTTCCTCTTCTTGGGCTCAACTGGTGTTGGAAAGACAGAGCTTGCAAAAGCTCTCGCTGAACAGCTATTTGCGAGTGAGAAGATGTTGGTTCGCTTTGACATGTCTGAATATGTTGGCAGTGGATCTATTTTGCGACTCATTGGAGCACCCCCAAGGTAATTTTTAATATATTTTGTAACCTTGCATTACTTCTTAGTCTTTAGCTTGATTGATACTAATTCTTCTTTTGTAACTTCTTAAAGCCATGATGGCTATGATGACGGCGGGCAACTGACTGAGAAAGTTAGGAATCGCCCATACAGTGTGATCCTTTTCGATGAGGTAGAGAAGGCAGATCCCTCGGTGTTGAACATTTTTATTCAACTTCTTGATGATGGTGTGTTGACCGATGGCAAAGGACGGACGGTAGATTTCAAGAATACCATCATCATTATGACCTCAAATATAGGAGCAGAGCACCTCATGGCAGGAATGGCTGGAGAAATCACAATGGATGCTGCACGTGACCTTTTGATGAAACAGGTTTGTGAATCTCAGACTGCTGGTGTGAAGGCCCAGAAAACACTTAAGGCCTGAGTTTCTCATATATATTGTCTGTGCAGGTTCAGAAACACTTCAAGCCTGAGTTCCTGAACAGGCTGAGTGAGATTGTGGTATTTGAGCCCCTTTTGCATGACAACCTGAAGGAGATTGTGAAAATCCAAATGAAGAGTGTGATTGCGAGGGTGGCTGACAAGGGCATCTCTCTTTTCGCAAGTGATGCCGCATTGGACGTCATTTTATCGGAATCATACAACCCAGTACACAAAGCTTCTCCTTTTTTCTTTCAAATTTAAATGCATGTTTTCATGTGTGTGTGTGTACGTTTGATAACCAAGCATGCTTTGTCTTGTCACAGATGTATGGTGCGAGGCCCATAAGGAGATGGTTGGAGAAGAATGTGGTGACTAAGCTGTCCCTGATGCTGATGAAAGGTGAAGCCAGTGAAGGCTCGACGATCTCCATCGATGCCACAGACGACAAGAAGAAGCTCAAGTATGAAGTAGTAGCGAAGAAGGTCGAACTTCCCGGTGAGTGTGACACTGACAGCGGTCGTATGGCGGCTGTGGTCAGTCCCATGAAAAGAATTGTGTCTCTGTTAGCGACCCTGACAGTAAAGCATCCTCACGAGCCTGCGTTCAAGCCCTTGTAACGGGAGTCGGGAATGTGTGATGGGTAAGTCCATGTAGTAATATGCTCGCCGGCGCCAATCACCTCGACCTCGACGTGCAGCGGCGCCCAGAGCGCGGCCAAGGAAACGCCACATACAAAGGTGATGTGTTGGCGCCGTTGTAGAGGGGGGAAACTGTGGGACGAAATGATCCTCCTAGCCATCGCACAAATAAACGGTATAGATCTTATTGCAAGCTCTGGGTGCTACTCCATCACCAACGTAAACCTTCAAATTTTAGACAAATCAAAATAGAATTGTAGAGCTTAGGGAAAATATTTCCAGCCTAGTTGTACCTTTATAAAATACATTTTCATATGCTTAAAATGGCGTTTATTTGTTCCCCAAAATACTTTTAGGGTTTTTAATAATTCCCATAAATATTTTTCTATGTCCCAAAATGCATAAAAAATAGTACTGAAATAATTTCCAGCTCAATATGGTGAAGAAAGTCATATTATCTTCTCATTTTTGGAAATTGCTGCAAGTAAAACTAAATCCAGTTATGAGTATAAATGATATTTAAATACTCCCTCCGTTTGGAATTAATTATCGCCCAAACGGATGTATGTAGCACGGAGGGAGTATTTCCAGCTTATTAATTGGATTAGTCATATCTCTCCCCTAACTTTAATGAATATATAAAGTTGGTAAACATCAAAAGGCTCAAAAGAAAATCATCCAAGTCGACAAAAATATTTTTCTTTGATTTTTGGAACCCATTTATTCCCTCCCTTTTGGGGAAATGCTTTCATGGCTCAAAACAAAAGTTAAATTTAGTGAAATCCTCTTACCTAGGATATGAATTGCAGAAGAGTGAGCCGACACGGTCAATCAGGCAATCACCCAGCCGTTAGCATCCCGTCGTTTTGCCACTGTCGATGGCCAGCCTAAAACTGCATTGTCTGCATCCAATCTATTGGTAGTAAGAAGTACGTATGATCTTTCGGCCAATGGTGTGCTTTTTCAGAAGATAATTTTATTTTGTCTTTGTGTTTTACTAGTTTTTGGTTGCCTTACTATCCTAGAAGTTGTAATAAGCCAGTTTTGTGGCTGACACTATGCAGTGTATGGCGCAAAACTGGAGCATAAAATCCTTGTCTATCAATGGAACATAGTTTCTAGCTCAAAAGAAACTATAGTTTGTAAAAAATTCATCATTCATTCTTTCATTCACAATGAAGCATGATGGTCCCGCATTTTCACTCACAAACTAAAACCCAGTTTGTGAGGAACGGACAAGCGTAACTGCCTTCAAAGATTGGACTTGACAAAGGTAGGACACCGGTCATGTGACACAAGTTGGTCTACCAAATATCAAACATGAAAAGTTTTTTTTTTCCGGGTAAAACATGAAAAGTTGACACAAGCTGGTTTGCCAAATATCAAACATGAATTTTTATGCTCTCGCAACACCTAGTTGAGAGAAACTACTCAGTGATAGGCCTCGGTAAGTGCATGACAAGATTTATGTTCTCTCATCACCCGTTTTAAATCTGTACAAATATGATAACCCTAGTGCTTTGAAGCCTCGGTAAGTGCATGACAAGACTGAACTGGTGAGTGGGCGGCACAATGATCAGGCGGCGCGGATGACTTGAGGCTTTGGCGGCGAGGATGAGTGGAGCAATTGCGACCACGCCTCAGGTAATTTATTTTCTTTTGTGCTTTTTTACCCAAAAAAATTAATTTTCCTCAACCCCTAAATCTCAGTTTCCTCAACCACTAAATCTCATTTTCCTCAACCCCTAAATTTTTCTAGTTTCGTTTAATTAGTCAATAAAGCGGCAGCGTTTGATCCTCAAAAAAAATTTCTCAGTTTTGATCATAGTTAGCCCCGGTTATTGAGTAATCCTGCCTCGTGAGCAACCCTTTTTTTTACAATCATCACTCCTTTATTCAGTTGTCACAATTACATCCGCGCCTCCCCTCCCCTTCCCTCCAGATTCCTTCTGATCCCCTCCGTCTCCCGTCTGCCTCCACTCCCGCCGCTGCCGGATCTTGACCGGGCAAAGCCCGTGCAAGGGGATGATGGCGGCGGCGGGGCGTCCCTCAATCGCGGCTTGGAGGCGTGGCTGTGACGGTGGATCGATCTTGAGCGAGCGCCTCGGGACGACGTGTGTGTGGCCATGGCGCCGGTCACACAGCGATGTGACCTCCTCTACCTTTGGTTGTCTTCATCGTCGGTTCAAAGGGATCTGGTCGGTGGGTGTTGCCTCGCGGTGGCTTGCCGACAACGGATCAAGTGGAGGAGGAGATGGTGGCCTAACTAAAGTGGGTGAAGATGCCACCATCGTCGGCGGCGCCTGTGGGGTATCATTTTCCTCGTTGGAGGCGATGGTGGGGGCATCCCTCGCTTCATTATTACCGGGGAAACCTCAGATCTGGAGGAGGCTACCATTAACATTGGCGCCCGTGGGTGTCGTAGCTCTCGTTGGAGGCGTTGAGGGGCCTCCTGGATCGGATGATGGCGACATATTCATCGTCACCCGCGTGGGGGCATCATCTTTGAAGACATTCATCGGTTGGACGGACATGTGAACGGCTTGGTGGTTAGGCGTCGGTAGGTGGTGGAGCGGTGCTTCATCCTACACATCGATGGTGGCAGATCTCAGCGGCATGGTGCAGTGGAGACTCGGTGCCCGATGGGTGGCGGTGGACTCGTGCAGGAGGACGACGCTGTCTGGCATCATGATGGCGTCGATGGCCGAGAGGCATGGCAAGGTCGATGCGTTAATATCTGGTCTAAGAATGGATTGATGGATGAGGGACGTGACGGCCCTTGCAGCGTGCGCATGTGGTGCCCACTGAAAGTGCGCCGGACCGATGTGTAACCCAATCCAGGTATTGTGGCTTGGATGGGGCATCCAACATTAGATGTTAAGTGTTGGTGCGATGTCTGTTTGGTATTAGTCTCGAACATTCGGCACCCCTTCATCACAGGGATAAGAGTAGCGACAGATGATGTCAAGATGGTGGCTTCAGGCTTACTGATGTATCACCGTGTAAGGGCTTTGTGAATAATTAATAAAATGGCTGCATGCATCCGTCAGATGTAAAGGCCGGGGGTACATCCTCCTTTGAAAAAAGAAATTATATCGTTGATAAGGAGTGAAACTATAGCCTCAGGGGTTTATCTAACCAATTACTAGGGAAAGAAAATCTAACTATTCTAGCTAGCTCGTGGGCTACACTATTAGCTTCTCTATGACATAATTCATAAATTATATGAGATAGATCAAGAGACATATGATAACAATCGTCAAAGATTTTCGCAGCAATACCAGCAAAGGAGCCGCCCTCTCGCATAGTCAAAATAACATATGTGTTGTCTGAATTGACCATCAATCTATTGCACCCCACCGTTTGAGCTGATTCAGTCCAAATCGGAGGGCTAGTGCCTTTGCCGTAAAAGCATCAATACATATATCAAAAAAAAAAATCCTCATTTTCTGCCACAGTAAAGTTTCCTTTGTCATTTCTTAAAACTGCACCAACTGTGCCTTGAAGTGAGTCAGGATCAAAAGCAGTGTCCACATTCAGTTTAACATGACCTTTGATTGGTTTTGTCCACCCACCACGCTTTATCTTCACTTTGGGGGAGTTTGCAATAGAAAAATTTGGGGCTAGAGATCCCACAGCCAAACATATATGATCAGGTGATAAAGGAGCTATAATTTTCTTGTCATGCGGAACATCTGCCGTGAGGTTTGGAAGCAGAGCTATGCGCTTGCATGAAGGGCCTTTCATTGTCAATTCAGGGAAGCGACTTTCCAATCTTAATGGAGATGGATTTCATTATCACTGTGAAGTTAATTCGATCACTTGAAATTGATAGATTGATTTACTTTGCTATTATTAGAGATTAGGCATATGATGAGCCTTTGTAAAACTTGTATTGCTCATGTTAATTGAACTTAGCAAAGTTTGTGAGAGATGAAGGCAGGGCTATGAGTTGGATAGGTTCAGGTCCTTCAGCCTCTTTAGAGCTAGCTCATGCTGATTTGTAATGGCCATGATACTTGAGTAATACAAAGTTTTTACCCAAAAAAAATGATCAGGTGAGGAAATTTGTTTGTCGTGAACTAGCTTTCATCTTTCCCACAAAAAATACCAAGTTGTTTAGTCAAAATTTGATTTAAACTCGATTTTCAAAACAAAACAAAATGGTTAAAATACCCCCCTTGTATGCAATATGGATCTGATCCTTCTACAAAGACACCATGTCAGATGCCTCACGTGTTGGTTGGATCCGATGATGATGATGCTTGAGTGCCGCTCCCTTTCTAAAGGTACTGTTGTTGAAGAACCTCGGTGTCATGAGATGATTGGTCCGGATATAGTCATTATCGTAGTTTGCTTATTACAGATCTGATCACTTTGTTTTTTTCCTCACTTAAGCATAGCTTCGGTTCTATATGACTTTGCTATTTGCTGATGTGTTTTTGTGTCTGTGTTGGTGTTGATTATGTGCATCCTAATTATGCAGAGTTTCAATGTGTGTTTATTGTGTTTGTATCCTCTTGATACTTCATTTTAAGTAAATAAAATCCACCCTTTGTCAAAGAAAATCACACACCTTATGTGTGGGTATCAGGTATCGTATTCAATACGCGAACCAATCTGTGGTTGGATGGTTAGGTGGACCGTGGTATCCCAACCCATCAGGGTTCAACCCCGTGCTCGTATTTATTTTCGAATTTATTTCAATATTTTCGGCGATGTGTGTTTAATGAGAGGAGATGTTCTCGTTGACTACGAGGCGTCTTTGATAACTTCATCAATCTAAAAATGGTATACCGGCTCACTCTTTCGAAAAAGCTCATAGGGATAGATGTGTGTCTTCCTCTGTAGTGTGTCTAAAAAATATCATATTCAATACGGATCGGTTCCTATACGCCTTGACACGTAGACACACCTGAACGCGCCCGTTTCGAGCAAGATTCCCTCAACCGAGCCTCCCAAAAAAACGAGTCTCCCTCCCGAGTCCCGACCGAACGACGAGCGCGACAGGGGTTCCTAGCCGCCGCCGCGGCGCGCCCAGCCGGCCGAAGCCTCCGCTGCCCCGCCTCCGGTACAGGACCCCAGCAGCGCCTCCCTCCGTCTCCGTGGAGCAGCCGCTCCCCCAGCAGCGCCTCCCTTCCTGAGCAGGCGCTCCCGCCCAGCAAAGCCGACGACCAGTCCATAGGCAGGTAGCCACCACTCCTTCCTCCTCCCTCCTCCTTCCCTCATCACCCCTCCTTTCTTTCTCTCGCATCCTCTGTGTGCTCAATTGTTTCCCTGATTTTTGTATTGGATGAGTATGTGAATGTGAGAATATAATGATGATTATTTCTTGATGAATACTTGCTGCATGATTTTTCCGGTGCATGTTCAAGTTTACATGTTAAAGGATTTTGCCTGATAGGTGTTTGTGATAATGCCTGTAGGGGCAAATGTTTGCATATTGGCATTGCAGTTTGAGGGTTTTTTTTCAGATGAGCAAATGTTTTGGTTTAAACATGTTTAGCAGTGAAAGTATCAGCCCGATACTGATACGTCATACGCATATCCGTATCGGTGCATTTTAGATGTATATGCACCTTCAGGAACCCTCTGCATATATATGAAGCATTGCTGTCTTTTTCCTTGTTCAGGTTAAGGCTTCTGCACAGGTATGGGAGAGACCTACGATCCTCTGCTCGGGACCTGGGTTGTGCAAGAAACTGTCTTCCAGCGGCTGGGGGCCTTGTTATCAAGCTCCCAGAGTCGCATGTCTTCGAGTTGGGGAAGGGTGGAACCTCTCGTCCTCATCGGAACAGCTGCTGGTTTGGGCTGGGCAGCATGGAGGTACTACGATGGTAAAGCGGCTCTGCGTACCTACGGACGCCACATGACTGGCAAGGCAGTCGGACCGGTTGTCGGCCGTGATGACGAGATCGACCGCGTTATCTCCATCCTCTGCCGCAAGACCAAGAACTGCGCAGCGCTGGTCGGCCCCGCGGGGGTTGGCAAGACGGCCATTGCCGAGGGCCTCGCACAGCGCATCGCTGCCGGTAAGGTACCTGCCGCGCTCGCCGGGGCACATGTCGTGGAGATCGACCTTGGGGCCATGGTCGCCGGAACCAGGTATCGAGGTATGTTTGAGGAGCGGATGAAGAGCGTGATCAAGCAGGCGGAAAAAGCGGGTGGCAAGATAATTCTCTTCATCGATGAGATGCACACGCTTCTTGGTGCTGGGGGTGCTGGTGGCCGTGGGGTTACTGATGCTTCCAGTATGCTGAAGCCGGCATTGGCCCGTGGTCGTATCCGCTTTGTAGGCGCGACGACTTTTGATGGTTACCGCAATTACATTGAGAAGGATCCCGCTCTCGAGCGGAGATTCCAGAAGGTACACGTTGAGGAGCCAAGCACGCAGGCGACAATTGGCATTCTGCGTGGGATAAGGCAGCAGTACGAACAGCACCATGGCCTGGAAATCCAAGATGCTACTCTTGTTGCTGCTGCACAGCTTGCTGGCCGCTACATCACTGGTGAGGAATTTACTTGCTTCTATTGTTTCAACAGGTGATTAGGATGTAGGTCTGCCCCATCTCAAGGCTCCGTAGTTCACATGATATAATTAAACTACCCGCAGTCTTGTTGCATTGGAAACATTAAGTTGAGATAATTCTAGAATTACAATCTTATTTACTGTGATGTGCATATAAATTGATGGGTAACCTGCACGATCTTTCCTTTATGCCATGTTGGACCCGTGAGTGTCTACAGTGGATGTATATTTTATAAAATTAATGGATTTGTTGGTGTCTTTACCATAGGTCGTCAATTTCCGGATAAGGCTATTGATCTGATTGATGAGGCATGCAGTGCCACAATAAAAAGGTTGATGCAGATTGACAACCAAGCAGAGGAATTTAATGCAAAGCAAAGTCGCTCTGCAAATCCAGTGAAGGGAGCAACTGTTGAACCAAATGATGTTGCACAAGTAAGCATTTTCTCCCAGTGACATGTATCTACTGCTTCAGTCAATGAGATGTATTTTTCATGCAAATTCTAACGCTGTTATTTGAAGGTTGTGAGCCTATGGACTGGAATTCCTGTCTGTACACTTGAGGAAGAGGACAAGGATAAGTTAATCCACCTAGCAGACAGGCTGCATGAGCGAGTTGTTGGCCAGAATGAAGCGGTAAATGTGGTCGCCGAAGCAGTGTTGCTTTCTAGGGCTGGCCTTAATCATCCTGGCCAACCCATAGGATCTTTCCTCTTCTTGGGCTCAACCGGTGTTGGAAAGACAGAGCTTGCAAAAGCTCTTGTGGAGCAGCTATTCGCAAGTGAGAAGATGTTGGTTCGCTTTGACATGTCTGAACATGTTGGCAGTGGATCTGTTTTGCGTCTTGTTGGAGCACCCCCAAGGTAATTTGAATATATTTTGTAACATTGCATTACGTCTTAGTCTTTAGCTTGATTGATATTAATGCTTCTTTTGTAACTTCTTAAAGCCATCAGGGCTGTGATGATGGTGGGCAACTGACTGAGAAGGTTAGGAGACACCCATACAGTGTCATCCTTTTCGATGAGGTGGAGAAGGCGGATCCCTCGGTGTTGAACATCTTTATTCAACTTCTTGATGATGGTGTGTTGACCGATGGCAAAGGGCGGACAGTAAATTTCAAGAATACCATCATCATTATGACCTCAAATCTAGGAGCAGAGCACCTCACAGCAGGAATGGCCGGAGAAATCACAATGGATGCGGCACGTGACCTTTTGATGAAACAGGTTTGTGAATCCCAGATTGCTGGTGTAAAGGCTCGGAAAACACTTAAAGCCTGAGTTTCTCATATATGTATATATAATGTTTGTGTAGGTTCAGAAACACTTCAAGCCTGAGTTACTCAACAGGCTGAGTGAGATTGTGGTATTTGAGCCGCTTTTGCATGACAAACTGAAGGAGATTGTGAAAATCCAAATGAAGAGCATCATTTCCAGGGTAGCTGACAAGGGCATCTCTCTTTTTGCAAGTGATGCCGTGTTGGACGTCATTTTATCGGAATCATACAACCCAGTACGCACAGCTTCTTTTCAAACTTAGAAAAATGATTTGGCTCATGTTTTCATATGTGTGTGTACGTTTTGCGTTTTGGTAACCATGCATGCTTTGTCTCTCACAGATGTATGGTGCAAGGCCATAAAGAGATGGTTGCAGAAGAATGTGATGATTAAGCTGTCCCAAATGCTGGTCAAAGGTGAAGCCAGTGAAGGCTCGACAATCTCCATTGATGCTACGGATGACAAGAAGAAGCTCAAGTTTCAAGTAGTAAAGAAGGTCGACGAGTGATTGCGACACCGACAGCGGTAATGTGGCTGTGGTCAGTCCCATAAGCCACCTATGATCCCGCGTTCAAGACCTTGTAAGGAGAGTTATTTTGATGACCGCACTTCAGTAGTGCCTTTTTTTGTATACTACCTCCAGCTAATACTAATTAGATGTATATATACTAGCCATGTAATTGGAACAGCAGTTGCAGGCATGGAGCAACCGAGTTAGTAATTTAATCCTTCCATATTTTGATCCTGTACAAGAATTTGCAATGTAACAGTATCTCCGTTGGAGAATTTTTTTGTTATAAAATTTTAATCCTATTTATAAATCCATTGGGACAGGATGCTTGATGAGCATAGCAACTTGTTATATCTTGATCTATCAATGGTCATGTGCGTTATTTTTCCTTAACCTGTTTCTAATATCCTGCTTAACCATGCATGTGTTTTTTTTTATCACGACATTCAGACGGTGAGATTGGCTTCTATGCCTATGGTGTTCAGCCCCTGAGAGGGGCTTCTATGCCTATGGCATTCAGCTCAATTATCAACTGTTGGTTGTTTGGATAGCTTACCAGGCTTGTGTTTGCAATTTACTTTCTTCCTGGAGAGTTAGGCATTGCAGCTCTTTGGTCCATTATAAGATGTCCATCAACATTTTTTGCAGCTAGCAGCTTGCTCCTCTCGAAGGCATACCATCACAACCGAGAGCTCATCTGTTCTGTTATGTGAGCCTCATCTGTTCTGTTATGTGTGAGCCTGCAAGTCGTACTATGGCTGCAAGGATATTTGATTAAGATGTACTCCCTCCGTTCCAAGTTACTCGTCACAGAAATGGATGTATCTAGAACTAAAATACATCATACCTGCGACAAGTAATTCGGAACGAAGGGAGTATGATACAATGATTTGGCTTAGTTGTGGTGGGATTGGAGGTAATGGGTTTAACGATTGGTTAGACAAACATGTCCCTTTTGATCCTATTATGTGTTTGAAAGCTTCTGATCTTTCAAGCTGCTTACTCTAGAGGCCTACGCACTGAAATTGTGTCGGCATGATCATATATGAAACCATGTAGGCTATTTGTCTGAAAGTCCTTATGTGTAGAGTTGCTTTGGTGTTGGTATGCAAACCCAACCACTTTAACCAATCATAAGAGGGCAGTATCGATGAAGTAGGAATTGCACACATTTTATTTTACTTCTATATCTATGCTTTGTGGATGATAAGTAGTCCAATGTGGTGACTGCCGATTGCTTGAGTCAATGAGTCCTTTCGTGTAATAGGGATCACACTCCACCTGGATCTTTAATTGTATGCGGTCTCTTGTGATGTGGTTGAGGCACGAGGGAGGTCGCCCAAACACGGGGTTATTTTGTGGGAGGGAAAGCTTGTCCCACACTGCGACGCAGTAACAGCCGGTAGAGGAAATGAGAAATAGCGCAAACAAGGAGAGGACGACATATACAAATAAATTCACATCACGTCACCAAATCCTAGTTAGAAATGCTTCATAAAGGAGTAAAGATACGTACAAACAAAGATTTTATAAAAAAAATGATGTGAGGTTCTTGTTGAGGCTCATTGATTTCCAACCAACCTCTAATCAAATCCACGCGTACTAGTTAGGCAATCCAACCTATATATGCATCTCCTAGTGAGCGGGTTTTGGTAGGAAGAGTATAGGCTGCTAACTGCTAAGTGATACTGGGAAATAGAAAGGCCATGAGAATAGTTTGTCCAGTTCACAAACTATTGGTGATTGTAACGGGTCTTAGGAATGAAAGGCATCGGGAGGAAGTCTCTTAGCATTAGTATAGTTTCCTGGTCAGATAGTTACTTATTGTTTGGACTAAACATGTCCTAATCTGCTATATAGGACTCACAGGCACAAGAAATCGGGAGAATAGCTCCTCCCAGCCATGGCTAGATTTACTATACCAGCACCCTGCGTACATGTCTTAATCGAACTCCCAAGACTATCAAAGTCAGTGCAACGGAACACCGGCCTTAAAGCATCTTCAGCCGCGTCCCCCAGAAAGGACTTCTCAGACTATTTTTCGTGCCGGTGCCGAAAAACGGCCCAGTCGCGTTCCCAGGAGCTTGATTTTCGTCGGCCTGGGATAAAATCAGCGCCGGCGGACCCAGGCCGAACCCGGCGCGCTGGGGGCGCCGGGACGAGTTGTTTTGGCGCGAAGCAGCCGCGGGCCCGCTGAGTCAGCGAGACGGGCGCTTCGTCGCCCTCATCGCCTCGGTTCCCGCGGGAATCAATGCCAAGGCTGCCGTGCTGCCGCCGTCGGTCAGCCTTGCCATTGATTCCTCACGGGCGGCGCGGCGACGCCTCCCCTCCCGCCACGCGTACACACGGGCGCGGCTATATAAGCCGGTGGCATCCCTCGCCTCTGGCCACACCAGCCCCAGCCGCCGAGCTCTCCCTCTCCCGTGCACCGCCGCCGAGCCCTCCCTCTTCCTCTCCTGTGCACTGCCTCCGAGCCCTCCCTCACTCCGACAGCCCCGATGGCCGAACCCCGGCGGCGAGGCGGCGGCCAACGGCTTCGGCCGCCGCTCGTTCCGCGAACAGGAGTTGTGGCTCCTGTTCGAGGCCAACATCCCGGCGCCACCGTACATGCGCGCCGGGCCGACAGGGTGGAGGCTCAGCGACGGGGAAGTGCCTGTTCCCCCGTTGCCCGATGCCGTGGCGCGCGCCCCCTACTTCGCCGCCGAGGTAGAGCTCGTGTGCGCCTCCCTCACCGACGAGCAGCTTGCCCTCCCCCAGTATGTCGCCGACAACCACACGGACATGGGCGGCGTACTTCGAGCGCCGTCAGGAGCAGAGGCTGGTGTCCACTAACGGCGTCGGTGGTGGGCGACACGAAGAACAGCAAGGGGCGCTGCGTGTGGTGGGGCATCCCCGGCCGCACGCTCGAGGGCGTGCTGACGCACCTTGAGGGCGGCAAGAACCCGCCGCTGGCATACCCTCCCCCGGCGGCCGCCCCAGCCCACCGCCGACGCGCCGGGCAATGGATGCCCAGGAGGTTCGGCTCCTCCTCGTCTTCCTCCTCGCACTCCTCCTCACGGTCTTCTTTCCACTCCTCCGGCTCTCGGGCGCTGCTCGGCGTCAAGGCCGAGCTCGCGGCGGGGACGCCGCTCGGCCGGCGCACTCGCAGCGCCGGCATCGTCATCAACGAGGGCGGCCGGCGCGCCTCCTTGTCGGCTCCTCCGCGCTTCGTCAAGCCAAAGACGGAGCCGGGGCTCGTGCCGGTGAAAACGGAGCCGGTCTCCCCGCCGTGAAGACGGAACACGGCAACATGGAGCTCGACGACGAGGCGGCCCTGAAATGGGCGCGCGAGGACTTCCTGAGGATGGAGAGGGAGCACCAATGCACCGCCCTGCGGCGCTTCGAGCAGCGTTGCCGGGGCCGCGACGAAGGAGGAGTCGTCGTCCTCGACGACGCGCCGCCGCCGCCACCAGTCCGCCATGGCGACGCCGGGCAGGGGTCCACCAGAGACGGCCGCGTCAAGGAGGAGAAGGCCGCCGCCGCCGACGGCGGCGAGGATGGCGGCGACGATGGCGACTACTCCGCGTTCAACGAGTTCTTTTTTTAGATATATTTGCTATGTATAAGCTGTGGACATGTCTAATATATGCCAAAGTTTACCGAAATTTAGACATGTTTAGCCAAACTTCGCCGAACGTTTGTTTTAAAAAAAAATTAGACTCGTCTGGAGGCGGCCCTGGGACCGACGACTGGGAACCAACTCGCCCTAGACCATTTTTTTACACCGGCCGATTTTAGACGCCCCTGGAGGCCAACGGTTGAAGATGCTCTTAGTAGAAGAAGAGGAGTTAGTTCATAAATGGGCCAGCTAGGGCGCTCCCTATTAGGAATAGTGTCATGTGACGTGGTTGGCGAATCACGTAGCAACCAGTTTGCCAATTGTTAAGATTTAGTTAATTAGTTTAATTAAAGGGAAATCCCAGCTTTTTCAAACCGATGTGCGGTTTCTCCCCCGATGGGTCATGTCCTAATGTAATGGACGCATCATTCTAATCTTGTCTCTTGTAAGCGTTGCGACTGTGCGATGTGTCCCCTCTGGACATATAAATATGTACATCATTGCAGTCAATCAATAGAGATCATTTTACTGTTCACCCACAGTTCCTTTACACGTTATCACGCACTTCTCTCCAGCGAGAGCGACAAGGCCGCACAAGAACTCGTCGGAGAAGAATCTGGAACGAACTTCAAGGAATAATACAATGGAGGAGGAAATGTGTTTAGTGGATAGTGCATCTACTAACACGATACTTAGGGAGATGAAGTATTTCCAGACACTCAAGAAGAGTAATGGTAGTGTCATGACAATTGCTGGTCGAGACACGGTAATTGTTGGTTCTGGTCAAGCTACAATTACACTCCCTATGGGTACTAAATTGGTAATCCCGGATGCTCTACTGTATCCAGATTCTACTCGTACCTTGCTGAGTTTTAAGGATATCCGCAAAAATGGTTTCCATATGAAAACTAATGATGAGAGTGGGGCTGAATGCCTACTCATAACTCAGCAAAAGGGATTTCGAAAGGAAGTCCTTGAGAATTTGCCTTCTCTATCTTCTGGGTTGTATTATACATACATTAAACCAGAGACACATATGCGTACAACATAGTTTTTCAGAATCTTGATAAGTTCAAGATTTGGCATGGTCGTCTGGGACATCCTGCTATCGGGATGATGAGAAAAATTATTGATGGTTCTATTGGACATAACATAACGGATAGAAAGTTCCCAAAATCATCGGATTTTGTATGCACATCATGTGCAACTGGGAAGTTGATCACAAGGCCATCTCGCCTTATATCTCACCACCTCATTGTTCTCATTCCTCTTACGAACGAAAACCCATTTTGCTCCCACAGGGAACACATGCTGAGGAGTGGGCATTTCTGTGGAGTACTCAGTACCTTATGTACATACCCAGAATGGTCTTGCAGAATCACTTATCAAGAGAATCAAGTTGATAGCAAAACCGCTCCTGCAAAATAGTAATCTTCCAGCTTCATGTTGGGGTCATGCAGTTTTACATGCTACAGAATTCATACAAATTCGACCAACTGCGTATCATACGGTCTCCCCGTTGCAGTTAGTACGTGGAAACCAGCCAAGTATTTTCCATCTGTGGCAATTCGGTTGCGCGGTATATGTACCGATCTCACCACCGCAACGTACATCAATGGGCCCTCATAGACGAATGGGGATCTATGTGGGGTACAATTCTCCGTCAATTATTAAGTACCTAGAACCCATGACAGGGGATTTATTTACAGCTCGGTACGCTGATTGCATTTTTGATGAGGACAATTTCCCGGCATTAGGGGGAGAGAATAACCACAAAGAATGCCGTGAAATAGATTGGGATGTGAAAGGCATCCAGTCCTTAGATCCACGTACGAATGAATCTGAACAGGAGGTTCAGAAGATTATAAATTTGCAAAATATTGCAAATAATCTACCAGATGCATTTACTGATTATAAAGGTGTCACAAAATCAAATGTTCCCGCTATGAATGTGCCAAAAAGAGTGGATGTGACCCATAGATCTACTCAGCCACCCAAGAGGGGGAGGAATCTGGACACAAAGGACAAGGCTTTGCAGAAGCGTCCAAGGGGAATGAGGAATCCTCAAATAGTAAATGCAAGTCAACAAAATGTTGATATTCAACCTAGGGTTGAAGGACACCTGAAGAATGTTGGACATCCAGAACCCAACACGAGTGTGCACACAAATTTTGGTGTTGGGACATCGGAAGACCTTGATCCAATTGTTGAGGGAAATCACGAAGGATCAAAAGGTATTGATGAAATATCCATTAATTATATTGATTCAGGAGAATCATACAATAGAGAGACTACAGTTGTCGACATTTATTTCGCCTCTAGAATTGCAGAAGGCCTTGATTTGGATCGAGAACCTAAGTCCATGGCAGAGTGCATGAAGCGCTCAGACTAGTCCAAATGGAAGGCAGCAATTGAGGATGAATTGCGTGTTGGGGAACGTAGCAGAATTTTAAAATTTTCTACGCATAACCAAGATCAATCTATGGACTCATCTAGCAACGAGGGAGAGAGGAGTGCATCTACATACCCTTGTAGATCGCGCGCCGAAGCGTTCAAGAGAACGGGGTTGATGGAGTCGTACTCGACGTGATCCAAATCATCGATGACCTAGTGCCGAACGGACGGCACCTCCGCGTTCAACACACGTATGGTTGGGAAGACGTCTCCTCCAACTTAATACAGCAAGGGGGAAGGAGAGGTTGATGAAGATCCAGCAGCACGACGGCGTGGTGGTGGATGCAGCAGGATCCCAGCAGGGCTTCGCCAAGCGCAAGCGGGGAGGAGAGGTGTTACGGAGGGAGAGGGAGGCGCCAAGAGCAAGGGTGCGGCTGCCCTCCCTCCCCCCTCTTTATATGGGGGCCTTGGGGGGGCACCGGCCCTAGGAGATGGATCTCCAAGGGGGCGGCGGCCAAGGGGTGGCTTCCCTCCCAAGCCAAGTGGGGGGCGCCCCCACCCCTAGGGTTTCTCAACCCTAGCACAGGGGAGGCCCAAGGGGGGCGCACCAGCCCACTAGGGGTTGGTTCCCCTCCCAATTCAGCCCATGGGGCCCTCCGAGATAGGTGACCCCACCCGGTGGACCCCCGGGACCCTTCTGGTGGTCCCAGTACAATACCGGCGACCCCCGAAACCTTCCCGATGGCCGAAACTGGACTTCCTATATATAAATCTTCACCTCCGGACCATTCCGGAACTCCTCATGACGTCCGGGATCTCATTCGGGACTCCGAACAACTTTCGAGTTACTGCATACTAATATCTCTACAACCCTAGCGTCACCGAACCTTAAGTGTGTAGACCCTACGGGTTCGGGAGACATGCAGACATGACCGAGATGCCTCTCCGGTCAATAACCAACAGCGGGATCTAGATACCCATGTTGTCTCCCACATGCTCCACGATCATCTCATCGGATGAACCACGATGTCGAGGATTCAATCAATCCGTATACAATTCTCTTTGTCAATCGGTACGTTACTTGTACGAGACTCGATTGTCGGTATCCCAATACCTCGTTCAATCTTGTTACCGGCAAGTCACTTTACTCGTACCGTAATGCATGATCCTGTGATCAACCACTTGGTCACATTGAGCTCATTATGATGATGCATTACCGAGTGGGCCCAGAGATACCTCTCCGTCATACGGAGTGACAAATCCCAGTCTTGATTCGTGCCAACCCAACAGACACTTTCAGAGATACCTGTAGTGTACCTTTATAGTCACCCAGTTACGTTGTGACGTTTGGCACACCCAAAGCACTCCTACGGTATCCGGGAGTTGCACAATCTCATGGTCTAAGGAAATGATACTTGACATTCGGAAAAGCTACAGCAAACGAACTACACGATCTTTGAGTTATGCTTAGGATTGGGTCTTGTCCATCACATCATTCTCCTAATGATGTGATCCCGTTATCAATGACATCCAATGTCCATAGTCAGGAAACCATGACTATCTTTTGATCAACGAGCTAGTCAACTAGAGTCTCACTAGGGACGTGTTGTGGTCTATGTATTCACACATGTATTACGATTTCCGGATAACACAATTATAGCATGAACAATAGACAATTATCATGAACAAAGAAATATAATAATAACCATTTTATTATTGCCTCTAGGGAATATTTCCAACAGTCTCCCACTTGCACTAGACTCAATAGTCTAGTTACATTGTGATGAATCGAACACCCATGCAGTTCTGGTGTTGATCATGTTTTACTCTAGGGAGAGGTTTAGTCAACGGATCTGCCACATTCAGGTCCGTATGTACTTTACAAATCTCTATGCCTCCATTTTGAACACTTTCACGAATGGAGTTGAAGCGACGCTTGATATGCCTGGTCTTCCTGTGAAACCTGGGCTCCTTGGCAAGGGCAATAGCTCCAGTGTTGTCACAGAAGAGAGTCATCGGCCCCGACGCATTGGGTATGACTCCTAGGTCGGTGATGAACTCCTTCACCCAGATTGCTTCTTGTGCTGCCTCCGAGGCTGCCATGTACTCCGCTTCACATGTAGATCCCGCCACAATGCTCTGCTTGCAACTGCACTAGCTTACTGCCCCACCATTCAAAATATACACGTATCCGGTTTGTGACTTAGAGTCATCCAAATCTGTGTCGAAGCTAGCATCGACGTAACCCTTTACGACGAGCTCTTCGTCACCTCCATAAACGAGAAACATTTCCTTAGTCCTTTTCAGGTACTTCAGGATATTCTTGACTGTTGTCCAGTGTTCCATGCCGGGATTACTTTGGTACCTTCCTACCAAACTTACGGCAAGGTTTACATCAGGTCTGGTACACAACATAGCATACATGATAGACCCTATGGCTGAGGCATAGGGGACGACACTCATCTTTTCTCTATCTTCTGCCGCGGTCGGGCTTTGAGCCGTGCTCAATCTCGTACCTTGCAATACAGGCAAGAACCCCTTCTTTGACTGATCCATTTTGAACTTCTTCAATATCTTATCAAGGTACGTACTCTGTGAAAGACCAATGAGGCGTCTCGATCTATCTCTATAGATCTTGATGCCTAATATATAAGCAGCTTCTCCAAGGTTCTTCATTGAAAAACACTTGTTCAAGTAGGCCTTTATGCTTTCCAAGAATTCTATATCATTTCCCATCAACAGTATGTCATCCACATACAATATGAGAAATGCTACAGAGCTCCCACTCACTTTCTTGTAAATGCAGGCTTCTCCATAAGTCTGCGTAAACCCAAACGCTTTGATCATCTCATCAAAACGAATGTTCCAACTCCGAGATGATTGCACCAGCCCATAAATCGAGCGTTGGAGCTTGCACACCTTGTCAGCATTCTTAGGATCGACAAAACCTTCTGGCTGCATCATATACAATTCTTCCTTAAGGAAACCATTAAGGAATGCCGTTTTGACGTCCATTTGCCATATCTCATAATCATAGAATGCGGCAATTGCTAACATGATTCGGACGGACTTCAGCTTCGCTACGGGTGAGAAAGTCTCATCGTAGTCAACCCCTTGAACTTGTCGATAACCCTTAGCGACAAGCTGAGCTTTATAGATGGTTACGTTACCATCCGCGTCTGTCTTCTTCTTAAAGATCCATTTATTTTCTATGGCTCGCTGATCATCAGGCAAGTCAGTCAAAGTCCATACTTCGTTTTCATACATGGATCCTATCTCGGATTTCATGGCTTCCAGCCATTTGTCGGAATCCGGGCCCGCCATCGCTTCTTCATAGTTCGAAGGTTCACCGTTGTCTAACAACATGATTTCCAAGACAGGGTTGCCGTACCACTCTGGTGCGGAACGTGTCCTTGTGGACCTACGAAGTTCAGTAGCGACTTGATCTGAAGTTTCATGATCATCATCATTAACTTCTTCTCTAGTCGGTGCAGGCACCTCAGGAACATTTTCTTGAGCTGCGTCACTTACCGGTTCAAGAGGTAATACTTCATCAAGTTCTACTTTCCTCCCACTTATTTCTTTCGAGAGAAACTCTTTCTCTAGAAAGGACCCATTCTTGGCAACAAAGATCTTGCCTTCGGATCTGAGGTAGAAGGTATACCCAATAGTTTCTTTACGGTATCCTATGAAGACGCATTTTTCCGATTTGGGTTCGAGCTTTTCAGGTTCAAGTTTCTTGACATAAGCTTCGCATCCCCAAACTTTTAGAAACGACAGCTTAGGTTTCTTCCCAAACCATAATTCATACGGTGTGGTCTCAACAGATTTCGACGGAGCCCTATTTAAAGTGAATGCGGCAGTCTCTAAAGCATAGCCCCAAAATGACAGCGGTAGATCGGTAAGAGACATCATAGATCGCACCATATCTAATAGAGTGCGATTACGATGTTCGGACACACCATTACGCTGAGGCGTTCCAGGCGGCGTGAGTTGTGAAACTATTCCACATTTTCTTAAGTGTGTGCCAAATTCATGACTCAAGTATTCTCCCCCACGATCTGATCGCAAGAACTTGATTTTTCTGTCACGTTGATTCTCAACCTCGCTCTGAAATTCCTTGAACTTTTCAAAGGTCTCAGACTTGTGTTTCATTAAGTAGACATACCCATATCTACTCAAGTCATCAGTGAGGGTGAGAACATAACGATAGCCACCGCGAGCCTCAACACTCATTGGACCGCACACATCAGTACGTATGATTTCCAATAAGTTGGTTGCTCGCTCCATTGTTCCCGAGAACGGAGTCTTGGTCATTTTACCCATGAGGCATGGTTCACACGTGTCAAATGATTCGTAATCAAGAGACTCCAAAAGTCCATCTGCATGGAGCTTCTTCATGCGTTTGACACCTATGTGACCAAGGCGGCAGTGCCACAAGTATGTGGGACTATCATTATCAACCTTACATCTTTTGGTATTCACACTGTGAATATGTGTAACATTATGCTCGAGATTCATTTAGAATAAACCATTCACCAACGGAGCATGAGCATAAAACATATCTCTCATATAAATAGAACAACCATTATTCTCGGATTTAAATGAGTAGCCATCTTGAATTAAATGAGATCCTGATACAATGTTCATGCTCAAAGCTGGCACTAAATAACAATTATTGAGGTTTAAAACTAATCCCGTAGGTAAATGTAGAGGCAGCGTGCCGACGGCGATCACATCGACCTTGGAACCATTCCCGACGCGCGTCGTCACCTCGTCCTTCGCCAGTCTCCGTTTATTCCGCAGCTCCTGCTTTGAGTTACAAATATGAGCAACTGCATCGGTATCAAATTCCCAGGAGCTACTACGAGTACTGGTAAGGTACACATCAATTACATGTATATCACATATACCTTTAGTGTTGCCGGCCTTGTTGTCCGCTAAGTATTTGGGGCAGTTCCGCTTCCAGTGACCATTTACCTTGCAATAAAAACACTCAGTCTCGGGCTTGGGTCCATTCTTTGGCTTCTTCCCGGTAGCTTGCTTACCGGGCGCGGCAACTCCCTTGCTGTCCTTCTTGAAGTTCTTTTTACCCTTGCCTTTCTTGAACTTAGTGGTTTTATTCACCATCAACACTTGATGTTCCTTTTTGATTTCCACCTTTGCTGATTTCAGCATTGAATACACCTCAGGAATGGTCTTTTCCATCCCCTGCATATTGAAGTTCATCACAAAGCTCTTGTAGCTCGGTGGAAGCGACTGAAGGATTCTGTCAATGACCGCGTCATCCGAGAGATTAACTCCCAGCTGAGTCTAGCGGTTATGCAACCCAGACATTTTGAGTATGTGCTCACTGACAGAACTATTTTCCTCCATCTTACAACTGAAGAACTTGTCGGAGACTTCATATCTCTTGACCCGGGCATGAGCTTGGAAAACCATTTTCAGCTCTTCGAACATCTCATATGCTCCGTGTCTCTCAAAATGCTTTTGGAGCCCCGGTTCTAAGTTGTAAAGCATGCCGCACTGAGCGAGGGAGTAATCATCAGCACGTGACTACCAAGCGTTCATAACGTCTTGGTTCTCTGGGATAGGTGCATCACCTAGCGGAGCTTCTAGGACATAATCTTTCTTGGCAGCTATGAGGATGATCCTCAGGCTCCGGACCCAGTCCGTATAGTTGCTGCCATCATCTTTCAGCTTGGTTTTCTCTAGGAACGCGTTGAAGTTGAGGACAACATGGGCCATTTGATCTACAAGACATATTGTAAAGATTTTAGACTAAGTTCATGATAATTAAGTTCATCTAATCAAATTACTCAATGAACTCCCACTCAGATAGACATCCCTCCAGTCATCTAAGTGAAACATGATCCGAGTTAACTAGGCCGTGTCCGATCATCACATGAGACGGACTAGCCAACATTGGTGAACATCTTCATGTTGATCGTATCTTCTATACGACTCATGCTCGACCTTTCGGTCTTCCGTTTCCGAGGCCATGTCTGTACATGCTAGGCTCGTCAAGTCAACCTAAGTGTATTGCGTGTGTAAATCTAGCTTACACCCGTTGTATTCGAATGTTAGAATCTATCACACCCGATCATCACGTGGTGCTTCGAAACAACGAACCTTCGCAACGGTGCATAGTTAGGGGGAACACTTTCTTGAAATTATTACGAGGGATCATCTTATTTAAGCTACCGTTGTTCTAAGCAAATAAGATGTAAAACATGATACACATCACATACAATCAAATAGTGACATGATATGGCCAATATCATCTGCTCCTTTTGATCTCCATCTTCGGGGCTCCATGATCATCGTTGTCACCGGCATGACACCATGATCTTCATCATCATGATCTCCATCATCGTGTCTTCTTGAAGTTGTCTCGTCATCTATTACTTCTACTACTATGGCTAACGCTTTAGCAATAAAGTAAAGTAATTACATGACATTTATGTTGACACACAGGTCATAAATAAATAAAGACAACTCCTATGGCTCCTGCCGGTTGTCATACTCATCGACATGCAAGTCGTGATTCCTATTACAAGAACATGATCATCTCATACATCACATATATCATTCATCACATCCTTTGGCCATATCACATCACAAAACACTTGCTGCAAAAACAAGTTAGACGTCCTCTAATTGTTGATGCAAGTTTTTACATGGCTGCTATAGGTTTCTAGCAAAAACGTTTCTTACCTACGCCAAAACCACAACATGAATTGCCAATTTCTATTTACCCTTCATAAGGACCCTGTTCATCGAATCTGATCCGACTAAAGTGGGAGAGACAGACACCCGCCAGACACCTTATGCAACTAGTGCATGTCAGTCGGTGGAACCAGTCTCACGTAAGCGTACATGTAAGGTCGGTCCAGGCCGCTTCATCCCAGCCGCCGAATCAAGATAAGACTAGTAACGGCAAGATAATTGATAATATCGACGCCCACAACTGCTTTGTGTTCTACTCGTGCATAGAAACTACGAACAGACCTAGCTCTGATACCACTGTTGGGGAACGTAGCAGAATTTTAAAAAATTTTACGCATCACCAAGATCAATCTATGGAGTCATCTAGCAACGAGGGAGAGAGGAGAGCATCTACATACCCTTGTAGCTCGCGCGCGGAAGCGTTCAGGAGAACGGGGTTGATGGAGTCATACTCGACGTGATCCAAATCACCGATGACCTAGTGCCGAACGGATGGCACCTCCGCGCTCAACACACGTACGGTTGGGAAGACGTCTCCTCCAACTTGATCTAGTAAGGGGGAAGGAGAGGTTGATGAAGATCCAGCAGCACGACGACGTGGTGGTGGATGTGTTGAAAATATGCCCTAGAGGCAATAATAAATTAGTTATTATTATATTTCATTGTTCATGATAATCGTTTATTATCCATGCTAGAATTGTATTGATAGGAAACTCAGATACATGTGTGGATACATAGACAACACCATGTCCCTAGTAAGCCTCTAGTTGACTAGCTCGTTAATCAATAGATGGTTACGGTTTCCTGACCATGGACATTGGATGTCGTTGATAACGGGATCACATCATTAGGAGAATGATGTGATGGACAAGACCTAATCCTAAGCCTAGCACAAGATCGTGTAGTTCGTTTGCTAAAGCTTTTCTAATGTCAAGTATCATTTCCTTAGACCATGAGATTGTGCAACTCCCGGATACCGTAGGAGTGCTTTGGGTGTGCCAAACGTCAGAACGTAACTGGGTGGCTATAAAGGTACACTACAGGTATCTCCGAAAGTGTCTGTTGGGTTGGCACGAATCGAGACTGGGATTTGTCACTCCGTGTAAACGGAGAGGTATCTCTGGGCCCACTCGGTAGGACATCATCATAATGTGCACAATGTGACCAAGGAGTTGATCATGGGATGATGTGTTACGGAACGAGTAAAGAGACTTGCCGGTAACGAGATTGAACAAGGTATCGGGATACCGACGATCGAATCTCGGGCAAGTACAATACCGCTGGACAAAGGGAATTGAATACGGGATTGATTGAATCCTCGACATCATGGTTCATCCGATGAGATCATCGTGGAACATGTGGTAGCCAACATGGGTATCCAGATCCCTCTGTTGGTTATTGACCGGAGAGTCGTCTCGGTCATGTCTGCGTGTCTCCCGAACCCGTAGGGTCTACACACTTAAGGTTCAGTGACGCTAGGGTTGTAGAGATATTAGTATGCGGTAACCCGAAAGTTGTTCGGAGTCCCGGATGAGATCCCGGACGTTACGAGGAGTTCCGGAATGGTCCGGAGGTAAAGATTTATATATGGGAAGTCCTATTTTGGCCACCGGAAAATGTTCGGGATTTTTCGGTATTGTACCGGGAAGGTTCTAGAAGGTTCCAGAGTGGGGCCCACCTGCATGGGGGGACCCACATGAACGTGGGTAGTGGGGGCAAGGCCCCACACCCCTGGTCAAGGCGCACCAAGATCCCCCCTTAGAAGTAATAAGATCATATCCCGAAGGGATAAGATCAAGATCCCTAAAAAAGGGGGATAACAATCGGTAGGGAAGGGAAATGATGTAATTTCTTTCCCCCACCTTTGCCAACGCCCCAATGGACTTGGAGGGCAAGAAACCAGCCCCTCCACCCATATATATATATAGTGGGGAGGCACATGGGAACCGGTACCCTAGCCCCTGGCATCTCCCTCTCCCCTCGTAACACCTCTCTCTCTCGCTGAGCTTGGTGAAGCCCTGCCGAGATCCCCGCTGCTTCCACCACCACGCCGTCGTGCTGCTGGATCTCCATCAACCTCTCCTTCCCCCTTGCTGGATCAAGAAGGAGGAGACGTCTCTCCCAACCGTACATGTGTTGAACGCGGAGGTGCCGTCCGTTCGGCGGTAGGATCATCGGTGATTTGGATCACGACGAGTACGACTCCATCAACCCCGTTCACTTGAACGCTTCCACTTAGCGATCTACAAGGGTACGTAGATGCACACTCCTCTCTCTCGTTGCTAGATGACTCCATAGATTGATCTTGGTGATGCGTAGAAAATTTTAAAATTCTGCTATGATCCCCAACAATGGCATCATGAGCTAGGTCTATGCGTAGTTTCTATGCACGAGTAGAACACAAGTTGTTGTGGGTGTCGATTTTGTCAATTTTCTTGCCGTTACTAGTCTTATCTTGATTCGGCGGCATCGTGCGATGAAGCGGCCCGGACCGACCTTACACGTACTCTTACGTGAGACTGGTTCCACCGACTGACATGCACTAGTTGCATAAGGTGGCTAGCGGGTGTCTGTCTCTCCCACTTTAGTCGGATCGGATTTGATGAAAAGGGTCCTTATGAAGGGTAAATAGAAATTGGCATATCACGTTATGGTTTTCGCGTAGGTAAGAAACATTCTTGCTAGAAACCTATAGCAGCCACGTAAAAACTTGCAACAACAATTAGAGGACGTCTAACTTGTTTTTGCAGCATATGCCTTGTGATGTGATATGGCCAAAAGGATGTGGTGAATGATATATGTGATGTATGAGATTGATCATGTTCTTGTAATAGGAATCACGACTTGCATGTCGATGAGTATGACAACCGGCAGGAGCCATAGGAGTTGTCTTAATTTATTTATGACCTGTGTGTCAACATAAACGTCATGTAATTACTTTACTTTATTGCTAAAGCATTAGCCATAGTAGTAGAAGTAATAGATGACGAGACAACTTCAAGAAGACACGATGATGGAGATCATGATGATGGAGATCATGGTGTCATGCCGATGACAACGATGATCATGGAGCCCCGAAGATGGAGATCAAAAGGAGCAGATGATATTGGCCATATCATGTCACTATTTGATTGCATGTGATGTGTATCATGTTTTACATCTTATTTGCTTAGAACAACGGTAGCTTAAATAAGATGATCCCTCGTAATAATTTCAAGAAAGTGTTCCCCCTAACTGTGCACCGTTGCGAAGGTTCGTTGTTTCGAAGCACCACGTGATGATCGGGTGTGATAGATTCTAACGTTCGAATACAACGGATGTAAGCCAGATTTACACACGCAATACACTTAGGTTGACTTGACGAGCCTAGCATGTACAGACATGGCCTCGGAACATGGAAGACCGAAAGGTCGAGCATGAGTCGTATAGAAGATACGATCAACATGAAGATGTTCACCGATGTTGACTAGTCCGTCTCACATGATGATCGGACACGGCCTAGTTGACTCGGATCATGTTTCACTTAGATGACTAGAGGGATGTCTATCTGAGTGGGATTTCATTAAATAATTTGATTAGATGAACTCAATTATCATGAACATAGTCTAAATTGTCTTTGCAAATATGTTGTAGATAAATAGCTCACGTTGTAGCTCCCTGTTTCAATACGTTCCTAGAGAAAGTTTAAGTTAAAAGATATTGTAAGCAAGGATGCGGACTAGGTCCGTAGTCCGAGGAGTGTCCTCACTGCTACATGGAAGACTTACGTCTTTGATGCACCACTCGATGTGCAAACCCCTACAACGTCGTCTGTGGATGTTGTGAACACCTGACAGACACGTCCTGATGACTACTTGATAGTTTAGTGCATCATGCTTTACGGCTTAGAATCGGGATTCCAATGACGTTTTGAACGCCATAGAACATATGAGATGTTCCAAGAGCTGAAATTGGGATTTCAGGCTCATGCCCGTGTTGAGAGGTATGAGACCTCTGACAAGTTCTTTTGCCAACAAGATGGAGGAGAATAGCTGAGCTAGTGAGCATGTGCTCAGAATGTCTGGGTGCTACAATCACTTAAATCAAGTGGGAGTTAAACTTCCAAATAAGATAGTGATTGATAGAGTTCTCAAGCCACTACCACTAAGCTACTAGATCTTCGTGATGAACTATGACATGCAAGGGATGGAGTTGATCCCGGAGCTGTTCGCGGTGCTTAAGACCGCAAAAGGTAGAAATCAAGAAGGAGCATCAAGTGTTGATGGTTTAACAAGACCACTGGTTTCAAGAAGGGCAAGGGCTAGAAGGGAAACTTCATGGATGGCAAGCCAGTTGCCGCTCTAGTGAAGGAACCCAAGGTTGAACCCAAACCCGAGACTAAGTGCTTCTATTGTAAGGGGAACGGTCACTGGTAGCGGAATTACCCCAAATGCATGGTAGATTAGAAGGCTGGCAACTTCAACAAAGTATATACGTGTTATTAATGTGTACCTCGCCAGTACTCCTGGTAGCACCTGGGTATTGGATACCAGTTCAGTTGCTATTATTGGTGATTTGAAGCTAAAGCTACGGACTAAACGGAGACTGGCTAAGGGCGAGGTGACGATGTGTGTTGGAAGTGTTTCCAAAGTTGATGAGATCACCATCGCACACTCCATCTGCCTTCGGGATTAATATTGAACCTAGATAAATGTTATCAGGTGTGTATGTTGAGCATGAATATGATTAGATCATGTTCATTGCAATACTGTTATTCATTTAAGTTAGAGAATACTGGTTATTCTGTTTACATGAATAATACCTTTCATGGTCATGCACCCTATGTGAATGGTTCATTGAATCTCGGTCGTGGTAATACACATGTTCACGCCAAAAGATGTAGAGTTAATAATGATAGTACCACTTTCTTGTGGCACTGCCGCTTAGGTCATATTGGCGTAAGATGCATGAAGAAACTCCATGTCGATGGATGTTTGGAGTCACTTGATTTTGAATCGCTTGACACATGCGAGCCATGCCTCATGGGCAGGATGACTAAGACCCCTTTTTCAGGTACAATGAGACGGGCAAGTGACTTGTTGGAAATCATGCATGCTGATGCGTGTGATCCAATGAGAATTGAAGCGTGCGGTGGATATCGCTATTTTCTCATCTTTACTAACGATTTGGGTAGATATAGAAGCACAAGTCTGAAACGTTTGAAAAGTTCAAGCGTTTTCAGAGTGAAGTTAAGAATCATCATAACAATAAGATCATGTTCCTACGATCTGATCAAAAGGGGATTTTCTGAGTTATGAGTTTGGCAATCACTTAAGACATTGTGGAATTGTTTCACAGTTGAAGCCACCTGGAACACCACAAGGTAATGGTGTGTCCGGATGTCGTAATCGAACCCTATGAGATATGGTGCGATCTATGATGTCTGTTACCAATCTACCGTTTTCATTTTGAGGTTATGCGTTAGAGACAGCTGCATTCACTTTAGATAGGACACCATCTAAGTCCATTGAGATGATGTTGTATGAACATTGGTTTGGCAAGAAACCAAAGTTGTCGTTTCGTAATGTTTGGGGCTGCGATGCTTAAGGCTTCAGTCGGAGAAGCTCGAACCCAAAGCGGACAAACACATCTTCATAGGATACCCAAAGGTGACAGTAGGGTATACCTTCTATCTCAGATCCGAGGGCAAATTGTTTGTCACTAAGACCGGGTCCTTTCTCGAGAAGGAGTTTCTCTCGAAAGAATTGAGTGGGAGGAAGATAGAACTTGATGAGGTTGTCGAACCTTTACTTCAACCAGAGAGTGATGCAACACAGAAAGATGTTTTCTGTGGCGCCTACGTCTGTTGAATAGGAAGTTAATGATAGTGATCATGAAGCTTCGGATCAAGTTGCTATCGAACCTCGTAGGTCGACAAGGATATGTACTACTCCTAAGTGGTATGGTAATCCTGTCTTAGATATCATGTTGTTAGACAACAATGAACCTACGAGCTATGGAGAAGCGATGGTGGGCCCGTATTCCGACAAATGGTTAGAAGCCATGAAATCCGAGATAGGATCCATATATCAGAACAAAGTATGGACTTTAGTGGACTTGCCCGAGCATCAGCAAGCCATTAAGATAAATGGATCTTTAAGAAGAAGACGGACATGGGCGGTAATGTTACCGTCTATGAAGCTCGACTTGTGGGAAAGAGTCTCTTCACAAGTTCAAGGAGTTGACTACGATGAGAATTTCTCACCCGTAGCGATGCTTAAGTCCGTCGGAATCATGATAGCATTAGCTGTATTTTTCGATTATGAAATCTTACAGATGGATGTCAAAACAAGTTTTCTTACCAGTTTTCGTAAGAAAAGTTGTATGTGATACAATAAAAGGTTTTGTCAATCCTAAGGATGCTAAAAGGTATGCTGGCTCCAGCAATCCTTCTATGGACTAGAGCAAGCATCTCAGAATCAGAATATATGTTTTGATGGAGTGATCAAAGCTTTTAGGTTTATACAATGTTTTCTAGAAACTTGTATTTATAAGAAAGTGAGTGGGAGCACTACAACATTTCTGATAAGTATATGTGGATGACATATTGTTGATCCGAAATAATGTAGAATTTCTGGAAAGCATAAACGATTGTTTGAAGAGTGTTTTTCAAAGGAAGACCTGGATAAAGCTGCTTACATATTGGGCATCAAGATCTATAGAGATAGATCAAGACGCCTGATGGTACTTTCAAAGAACGCACACCTTGACATGTTTTTGAAGGAGTTCAAAATAGATCATTCAAAGAAGGGGTTCTTACCTGAGTTGTAAGGTGTGAAGTTGAGTAGGACTCAAAGCTTGACCACGACATAAGAAAGAGAAAGGACGAAGGTCGTCCCCTATGCTTTTGTCATAGGCTCTATACGGTATGCCATGCTGAAGTACCGCACCTGATGTGTGCCTTGCCACATGTCTGGCAAGAGGGTACAAAGGTGATCTAGGAGTAGATCATCAGATAGCGGTCAAAATTATCCTTAGAGAAATAAGGAAATGTTTCTCGGTTATGGAGGTGATAAAGAGTTCGACGTAAAGAGTTATGTCGATACAAGCTTAACACCTATCCGGATAGCTCTGAGTAGAGATACCGGATACGTATAATGGAGCAACAATTTGGAATAGCTCCAAGTGGAACGTGGTAGCAGCATCTACGATATGACATAAAGTTTTGCGAAATACATAGGGATCTGAATATGGCAAGACCCGTTGACTACAACCTCTCTCACAAGCATAACATGATCAAACCCATAACTCTTTGAGTGTTTATCAATAGTGATGTGAACTAGATCATTGAGTCTAGTAGACTCTTGGATGTTGGTCACATGGCGATGTGACCTGTGAGTGTTAATCACATGGCGATGTGAACTAGATTATTGACTCTAGTGCAAGTGGGAGACTGTTGGAAATATGCCCTAGAGGCAATAATAAATTAGTTATTATTATTATATTTCATTGTTCATGATAATCGTTTATTATCCATGCTAGAATTGTATTGATAGGAAACTCAGATACATGTGTGGATACATAGACAACACCATGTCCCTAGTAAGCCTCTAGTTGACTAGCTCGTTGATCAATAGATGGTTACAGTTTCCTGACCATGGACATTGGATGTCTTTGATAATGGGATCACATCATTAGGAGAATGATGTGATGGACAAGACCCAATCCTAAGCCTAGCACAAGATCGTGTAGTTCGTTTGCTAAAGCTTTTCTAATGTCAAGTATCATTTCCTTAGACCATGAGATTGTGTAACTCCCGGATACCGTAGGAGTGCTTTGGGTGTGCCAAACGTCACAACGTAACTGGGTGGCTATAAAGGTACACTACAGATATCTCCGAAAGTGTCTGTTGGGTTGGCACGAATCGAGACTGGGATTTGTCACTCCGTGTAAGTCACTTTACTCGTACCGTAATGCATGATCCCGTGATCAACCACTTGGTCACATTGAGCTCATTATGATGATGCATTATCGAGTGGGCCCAGAGATACCTCTCCGTCATACGGAGTGACAAATCCCGGTCTCGATTCGTGCCAACCCAACAGACACTTTCGGAGATACCTGTAGTGTACCTTTATAGTCACTCAGTTACGTTGTGACGTTTGGCACACCTAAAGCACTCCTACGGTATCCGGGAGTTGCACAATCTCATGGTCTAAAGAAATGATACTTGACATTCAGAAAAGCTACAACAAACAAACTACACGATCTTTGAGCTATGCTTAGGATTGGGTCTTGTCCATCACATCATTCTCCTAATAATGTGATCCCGTTATCAATGACATCCAATGTCCATAGTCAGGAAACCATGACTATCTTTTGATCAACGAGCTAGTCAACTAGAGGCTCACTAGGGACGTGTTGTGGTCTATATATTCACACATGTATTACGATTTCCGGATAACACAATTATAGCATGAACAATAGACAATTATCATGAACAAATAAATATAATAATAAACATTTTATTATTGCCTCTAGGGCATATTTCCAACATTGCGCTCGCTCATAAAAAGAGGGGTATTTACTGCAGTAATGCCCACTCCTCAGCATGTGTTCCCTGTGGGAGAAAAATGGGTTTTCGTTCGTAAGAGGAATGAGAACAATGAGGTGGTGAGATATAAGGCGAGGCTTGTAGCACAGGGGTTCACGCAGAGACCCGGCATCGATTATGCTGAAACATATTCTCCTGTTATGAGTGGAACAACGTTCCGATATTTAATATCACTGGCAGTGAAAATGAATTTGTCTATCCAACTGATGAATGTTGTGACTGCATATTTATACAGGTCACTGGATTCGGATATTTATATGAAAGTTCCTGAGGGAATGAAACTTCCAAATCCAAAGGCTAATCGCAACATGTATTGCGTAAAGCTTCAGAAGTCATTATATGGCTTGAAGCAGTCGGGAAGAATGTGGTATAACCAACTAAGTATATTCCTTCTTCAGAAGGGTTACTCAAACAACAGTGATTGCCCATGTGTGTTTATTAAGAAATCTAAGAATGGATTTTGTATTATTTCTGTGTATGTGGATGATCTGAATATCATTGGGACTACACAAGAAATACATGAGGCAAGTAATCATCTTAAGACGGAGTTTGAGATGAAAGATTTGGGTAAGACTAAATTTTGTTTGGGCTTACAACTTGAACATCTTCCTTTAGGAATACTTGTTCATCAGTCTGCTTATATGCAAAAGATTCTTGAGAAATTTAATATGAATAAAGCATATCCATCGAAAACACCAATGGTTGTTAGATCTCTTGAAAGAGATAAAGACCCATTTAGACCTAAGGGTGATGATGAAGAGGTTTTAGGACCTGAGTTTCCTTACCTCAGTGCTATTGGAGCATTAATGTATCTAGCAAACTGCACCAGGCCTGATATATCATTTGCAGTAAATTTATTGGCTAGATTCAGTGCATCACCAACAAAGAGGCATTGGGTTGGTGTGAAGAACATTTTCAGATATCTTCAAGGCACCAAAGATCTTGGTTTGTTCTCTCGGAAAAATCAAGATAAGACCATGGTGGGATATTGTGATGCTGGATACCTATCGGATCCCCATAATGCCAGATCACAGACTGGTTTTGTCTTCTTGAGTGGAGGTACGGCCTTTTCTTGGAAGTCGACAAAACAAACTCTTGTGGCTACATCCACGAATCATTCTGAAATTATTGCTTTGTTTGAAGCATCATGTGAATGTGCATGGCTTCGCAGAATGATTAACTTTATTGAAAGTTCAAGTGGGATTAGATCATTGGAATCACCCACTATTATCTATGAAGATAATGCTGCATGTATTACACAGATGTAAACAGGTTATATAAAGAGTAATGTTACAAAGCATATTTCTCCTAAGTTATTTTATCCCCATGAGTTACAGGAAACCGGGGAGATAAATATTTTGCAAACGAAGTCATGTGACAATCTTGCCGATTTGTTTACAAAGTCATTACCAAGTTCTTTATTTGAGAAGTACATCAATGGAATTGGTATGAAACGATTTCGGGACTTGCAAAGTTCAGCGGGAGTGTCTCCCTGAATGATAATTTGTTTGTGATCCTCGGGTCTTTGATATTGCACTCTTTTCCTTTATAAGTTTTTCCTAAATGGTTTCTTATGGAAGGTTTTTAATGAGGCAATAGTAATACATACATTATGATATGTCGGTTTCTCCTAATTTTCCCACTGGGTTTTTGGAAGGAGTTTAGATGGCATATTGTACATATCTCCTCATATTTTTCCTATAGGGTTTTTGGAGGAGACTGATCATGATGATGATGATGGTGATGGTGATGATGATGTTTACAAGAATAATGAAAGCAGGGATTAGGGGGAGTGTTAAGATTTAGTTAATTAGTTTAATTAAAGGGAAATCCCAGCTTTTCCAAACCGATGTGCGGTTTCTCCCCCGATGGATCACGTCCTAATGTAACGGACACATCCTTCTAATCTTGCCTCTTGTAAGCGTCGCGACTGTGCGACGCGTCCCTTCTGAACATATAAATATGTACATTATTGCAGTCAATCAATAGAGATCATTTTACTGTTCACCCACAGTTCCTTTACACCAATGAAGGTTGCCATTATAGGTGTGTGTGCGTGTGCGCGCGCGCAGACCTGTGTGTGCACATGCTTGCTCTCTCAGATTCAAGATGCTTGTCAGATTTGAGGGGTTAGTTTTGTAAGAGTCTCTCTATGTCACACAGAGAAATATATCTTCCACTTAGTTCTATTTTATGTTTCATTTGCTCAATGGAAATCTCTTCATTTCTTGGAAACAGGGGAAGTAAAGATAAGATACATAGTGATGAAGATAATGACAAGATATAAGGTTGGTGATAAGCCTGATTGTTTTCCAACAACTTCTGGTTGAACTGACACGTACTCTCCGCAATCCACCCCATATTAATCTGTTTATCTTAATCAACATATATACTACGATGGATATATGGATCCTTTTTTCTTTTCCGATAAAGGATATATGGATCCTAGGTGCATCATTGCAAGCAAAGGTATTCTAGCTATATCGTGCCAACCCACCAAACAGTCCAATGGATATATGGATATATGCTAATACACAGTGCCAATATTACCAATGTAGAACTGCACACCCTCAGTTCTCGCGATGCCATCACTTTTCCCCCCAGATGATGCTCCTTTGAGTTTTTTTTTTTTTTTGAAAAGGAGGTTGAAACCTCCGGCATCTGCATCATTGTGATGCACACATCCATTTTTATTAAAAGTTGATGTAATACAACAGCTACATCATTTTTTTCCTTTTTCTCCATTTTTTGTTTTCTGAAATCTTTTTTTGTACTTTTATTTACATTTGGAATATTCTATTATATATATAATACAAAAATCACTTTACGTAATTTTTAAAAAATGTTAATCATGAATTTGAAAATTATTAAACAT
>NC_041388.1:614672748-614739819 GCF_002162155.2 Triticum dicoccoides | reverse complement strand
GGTGATGAAAAAAAAGTTGAAATCACAATATATGTTTGAAAAACAAGATGTATTTTACAAAAGTTATAATGTATATAAAAATTGTTCGTAGTGTATAAAAAATGTACTAGGTGTGTGGAAACAAGTAAACATACAAAAATAAAATATTTTGAAAAATGTTAATCATGCATTGAAAAATGTTAAACATGTATATAAATATTTTCCTGGGCTATAAGGAAATGTAAAAAATGTATATAAATATATTTTTGGAAAAACTAGTAAGCATGTATTTTAAAAATGTTAAAATGTATATAATTTTTTTTCATATGTATACAAAAAATATAATGTGTATAAAAAAGAGAGCAGGCATCAAAACATATATTTGAAAAAAATATTAATCATGTATTTTAAAAATGTTAAACTTTTATTAAAAGATATACCTAGTGTATATGAAAAAAATTGTCTTATTTATTTGAAAAAATGTTGACCATGTATTAAAAAAAGTCTCCTGAAACATGTATTTTAAAAATATACATCATGTAATTGAAAAAAATGTTCAATGTGTGTCAAAAAAATGTTTTACTAGCACACTTAGGGCATGCCCAAAGCGAGTCCCTAACATGGGACGCCAGGATCAATTTCCTGGTTGATTGGCAGTTAGGCCCGTGAATCCCGGCGTCACCCGTGACGTCGATGAAACGACAGGAGCTGAGCGCGTTCCTCTTTTTCTACCCCGATTAGACAAAACACCATGTACACAACAGCGGGTTAAGCGCCCGTAATTAGCATATACCAGTGTATCACATAGCACCTTGTTATTCTTTTTTTTAAGCATCGACTTAAGCATCTGCCGATGGAGATGTCGTTACAATATATATTGTTACCGAAGAAAAGTAGAAATGTGTTAGGAAACCCTGACAAAGAAACCAAAAGAAAAGCAAGGAGAATCAAAGAAAAAGAAGAAAGAAACAAAAGAAACCAAGGTAAAATGAAGAAAGAGAGAAAAAGAAAGAAAACCAGTGAAAAACAGAGAAAACCAAAGTTACAATGAATAAAAAAGAAAAAGAAAAACCCGGTGAAAAACAAAAGGAGAACGAAGGTGAAAAATTATAAATAGGAAAAGAAGAAGAAAAACCGAAGAAACCCATGCAAAACAGTGAAACACTATGAAAACCAGGAAAACAGATGAACAAAGAAAGAAACAAAAACGAAGAAAGAAAAAATTAAAAAATTAAAATTGGACCAGTGCCGCCATTGTACAGGAAAGAAGAAAAATACGATCGACAATAACAAGTGACCAAGCGATCTAGCGACCGAGAAACCGCACTAACGGGTCGGCCATATATGCTCTAGACGGAATGTATCCTGGCTGTTAGCAAATTTGCGGTCGGCCCAACACATTTGTTTAGCCCACATAGTGCGTGTGGTCAATGTGTTTAGCGTAACCCTACGTCTCGCTGTTGAGTGGTCTAGGGCACTTGCCGCCGTCGCCGTCGCCGTCCGCCGCTCACCACTAGGCCATCCACGATCATATTTCAGCACACACGGCTAGTCTCCAGGAGATTGGAGGACCAGCGAGTATTCAATCCCGAGCATCATATGATTCATGCTACAATGACCGGCAGCTTATCGCCACCATCGGCTTTCCGCACGCCCCGTCCATAGCTCTCCCGCCAGATTGTTCTTAAGTTATATGTGTACATGCACATCTCATCTACTTTTGTTTGATACACTGATGTATAGCTGAGCTAATAATAGCTGTTAGTTACATGCATGCATGAACTATACTCCCTCCGTTCCTAAATACTGTATTTATCTTTCTAGACATTTCAAATGACTACTACATACGGATGTATGTAGACATATTTTAGAGTATAGATTCACTCATTTTGTTTCGTATATAGTCATTTATTGAAATGCCTAGAAAGACAAGTATTTAGGAACGGAGGGAGTAGATCCAAAGTATCTTTTGAAGAACCAGATTATCAACTCGTACAATCTTATAGGTAAATGCAAGCCTGAATTTGGATACAGATTAACCATGTGTGTCGTTGTGCATATATATGTTTGACAAATTATACATTCAACACTACTAGGAAACATATGCATCTATGTTTTGGTATGTACACTTGACCACCGCAGCTTGGCTCATCGCCCCCTATGACCAAATCGTGGCCTCAGCCCTGTACGAAAGGTTGACATGGCGGCGCCCCTCTGGAAGAATTAATATGTCATCTTGTTCAGGAAAATGATACTAGCACGCAAGGAAAACATTAATAGATTTTATTATGAGCATCTCACCTAATGTCCATTAGATAAACCCAAAATTTTGTTTTCAAACGCATCGCACACCATTTTCTTTTTACCGTTTTCCAACTCGCCGAACATCTCAACTAACACCCATTAGATTTGATTCCAATATGTTATAAACTCTGCCATGACAATTCATAAGGTACTACGTTCTGAACACCAACACGCCATTTTATAAACATTTTTCTAACCCACCAAACATTTTTGTGACACCGAACATTTTCTATGACACTACAAATCGTTGTAGAATATGCACTTGACTAATGTCGGCCAAAACTCAGGTCAGCACATCGCCAAAGTTGCCGAGGGCGCTGCCGCGGGAGGAAAACACCTGGTAACGGTTGACCGTCATAGAAAATGATCTTTGGCGATGTTTCCTGTTTCATCACAAGGGTTTTTGTCACCAAATAGAGCAGATTTTGTGCTGTGGTTTTTGCTCCGGTACGAATCAACTGGATTATGACTTTTGTTACATCGATAAAAAATTTGATATGTTTTAATGGCCAGTTGTTGGATTCCTTTTCTCCTTCTCGTGGCCTCACACAAGGGGATCCCTATCCCTTATCTCTGTATCTGTTCATGTTTGTGGGAGAGGCCTTATTGTTATTGTTTAACCCTGTAGAATTTTCATGTCAACAGGCAGGCTCGAAGTATATCCCATTTGTTGTTCGCTGACATTTGTTTGCTCTTCCTTAAGGGAACCATGGAACATTGATCAAACTTGGTGATTATAAGTATTTCAAATATTTACGAGGAGTCAACATGTGAGTTGTTGAGTCCTGATTAGTGCTCCATTCTATTTGGAAGAGTTGTAGTGTGCAAAATCAAGTATCCACTCTGGTTATTTTAAACATTACGAGTGACGCAATTGGTGATAAATAGTTGGGCTTACCAGTACCAGAAGGAAGAATGAAGGCGGGTAAGTTCTAGTCGACCAAAGACGAAGCTCTGAAAAGGCTTTCTGATTGGATTGAAAAATATGCTTCCAGTGGGGTGAAGGAAATCCAGATTAAATATATTCTTCAAGCCCTTCCGATGTTTGCAATGGGAATCTTTAATTTTCTAGCCTTTCTTTGTGAAGTTCTCCCATATTATTCAGAATTTTTGGTGAGGATATGAAGAGAATGAAAGAAAAACTCACTGGCTGGCTTGGGACAAATTGAAAAGACCAAAAGGAGAAGGAGGTATGTGTTTTTGCGATCTTTGGTTTTTTAACCAAGCTTTACTAGCTAAACAAGCTTGGCAATTATTGATAAATCCGGAGTCACTATGCGCAAAGCTGATGAAAGCAAAGTATTACCCTCAAGGACATCTTCTTGATAAGGTTTTTCCGCAGTTAAGTTCGAAGACTTGGCAAGGTATTATGCATGGTCTTGAACTTCTTAAAAATGGGGTTATCTGGAGAGATTTTGATGGATCTAGTATAAATATTTGGAGAGACGACTGGCTGCCTAGGATGTCTAGACTTAAAGTTTCAGCTAAAATGAATAGAACCAAGATTAAATGGATGTCAGAATTATTCTTGTCCAGATCGAGGAGATGGGAAGTGAATTTAGTCAATCACTTTTTATTTCACCATGAGGCCGATGCGATTTTGAAGTCGCGTATTCAGTCCCCGGGTGAGGGTGATTTTATTGCTGGGCACTATGAGAAGAGTGGATTGTTCTCCATTAAAAGCACATATAATCAGGCGCTTAGTCTCAAGGAGGGGAAGGAGGAGTGTGGGAACTTTAGTGGAGGCGCGAATGTTGATAGGAAGCTTTGGAATGTCCGTCAAAAGATAAGAATTTTTGCTTGGAGGGTGGCGTCTAATAGCCTAGCGGTATAGGTTAATAGAGTTAAGCATCATCAGGCTACTTCGGGATTGTGTCCTATTTGTGGTATGAGGATGAAAGTATGTTTCATTCTTTGGTGACATGTCCTAAGGCGAGGGCTCTGCGTATGGTGTTGAGGGGAGTGTGGAATATTCCCAGGAATGAAGTGTTGAAGTGCTCAGGACCTGATTGGATGCTTATCTTGTTGGACTGTTTAACCCCTACTGTTCGTGAGCAAATCTTATTCATGTTCTGGAGAGTTTGTCACTTATATTATGCAATGATCTTGTTTTTTCCCAAAGGGAAAGAGTCTGTTTTAAACTCGGCTAATTTTATGGATAACTATTAGACGGCGTTCTCGTCTTGCCATCATGCAAAAGTCTCACATGATTCAAAGGTAAGGGAGTTGAGCTCGGGTTATTGTATCGTACTACTCCATCGAGTATCCGTGAGGCATGGCGCCCCCTGCCTTTCGGTTATATTATGATCAACGTTGATGCCAGTTTTGTGGGGAGCATTTGTGATGCGAATGTGGGGGTTGTTGCCAGGAATTCTGCCGGCGACGTTCTTGTTTCCTCCTGGGATTATATTGGCTCGTGTACTAGTGTTGGTGACGTGGAGCTCCATGTGTGTCTAGCAGGTCTATATATTGGTATCACTCTTCATAAGCCTTTTATTTTGTAAACACACTGCTCTTGTGTGGTTTCTCTTCTTGCGCATGATAACCTTGATAAGTCTTCTCTTGTGGATCTCAAGAAGGAGGCCTTAGCCCTTACAAAGCTTCTTCCAAACTTTAAGCTGGCGAAGATCAGAAGACAGGCAAATGAGGTGGCTCATCAGATAGCTAAGTTTACTTTTGATAATAGGTCGGATGGCCTTTTATGTAATAGTTTTCTGCCCAGCGTGGCAAATGCTATAATGAACGACTGTATCCAACTTTTTAATTAATTAATACATGGGGCTTTTTCAAAAGAAAGAGTTCATAAGTATAACTAGCCACAGTTGACCTTCATAAGTGTTGGATTAGCATCAATAGCAAGCTAGACCATTATTCGGAAATTACACAAGACATACTTCTCCTTTTTGGGACAAGGGTGCGAACTTTAATAATCAAATAACAGGGGTTACGATCAACATCCAAGAGGTCTGTGGTAGCATCAGGAGCATCATGTAACCACATGTCGGTGAGGTGCTCAATTCTCGAATGTCCAACTAAAGAATCTGCAACCCTGTTTTGATTACAAATAAATTTTACGAGTATAATTTCTCGATCTCCCCACATCATGTCATTTACTTAATTGAAAATGTCTCCGAGGGGTGAGCGAGCATTAATCTGTCCTTGCAATGTGGCAATAAAGTCAACACAATCTGATTACAGAACAAGGGGTTGTGTTGTGCCACAAAGAGCTCAGCCTCATACGCACCAATGCACGTCAACATGCAGCAGCAATAGGAGAGGATGTACTGCCCCTCACTGTCCAGGATCACCACACCAATTCCAGTAGACCGATCATCATTCGTCAGCATCAAAGGATCCGTCTACACTGCCGGGGTCCAAGGGGGTTCCAGCCATATGACACAGTATAACCATGTAAATAATGTTGTAATAGTTTCGAATCGTTTCTTTCCTAGGCCATCCCCAGGTAGATATCCATACGCGTAGCAGTGTATGCCTAAGCATTGTACCGTGAAGGAACTTGGTGCTTTCATTTTGCGTGAACCAGCCACTCGCATCCCATCGGCTAGAAATTTTGTTCCTGATGCCTTCCGTTCACAAAGCCAAAGAACTGCCAATGCGTGTTCAGTTGTTTGTCAACAACTTTGACCATAGGTTATTCTATGAACGCAGCCTAGCTATAGTCTTGATTGAATTAATAGAATCAAGTTGAAGTTGAAAACTACAGAGTGAAACAGAGTTGTGCATGTATGTATACATATATAGAGAGAGCATCATGCACGGTTGCCCTCGCATAAATAGGCAATATTAATTACTAATCATTAAACGGTATGTACGATAGCTTTGATATGGGAAGACGATATACTCCCTCCGGTCCATATAAGATTTACTAGCACAAATGTCCGTGCGTTGCAGCGGATGAAATAAATCCTCACATACCCGAGTGACTCATCCGTATTACCACTTGTCTTTGCCACCATTGCCAATAGTGGTCACGCGCGCTGTCCACTTATTTACGACGAACATTATGAATCCGTAGTTGATTAACATGGTCCTGACTCTAACATGCCTATGTTCTGCCTCCATGTCGAAGATGTTTCCTAGGGAAACTTGAACACATCGATCTTCTTCTTGCCAATCACACGTCCTTTCATTGGGCATTAGTGTGTCCGATGAGATGGATTACATCAGTAAGCACACAGAAGACTCCTTGATACCATCATGCCGCAACAGCTTCTCTATCACCAAGGATGAGATGCCGATAGCTTATGATCGTCTTCTATATCTCCTCCTAGGAAGACATGTCGATAGCCCTATTGTCGTTCAATGACGAGAACATCTCAAGAGGTCAGACCAACAGAAAGGAAAAGCGGCGCAAATTGTGTCGTTGGCAATTAGCTAGATCCGCCAAAAGTGGTAGGAGTAGTAGATATTCCTGTAATCGTTTTTTAATAGAGAATCATATCTTGGTGTTCTCCAATAAGACAACAGCCATGACACACCCTGACCATAAGCTTCTGATATTTATTGGTGCTAGGTGCTACTCTCCCCGTTTTAAAATAAATGACTCAACTTTATACTAACTTTGTCTTTAGTACAAAGTTAGTACAAAGTTGAGTCATTTATTTTAAAACGTTGGAAGTAGTTAATGAAGGAAAAGGGTGCAATTATATTGGTGTATGATTATTCACTGCCGTCATACATCACAAAAAAATGATACCCAGACACACAAATACCACTGCAAACATCTAATCTGAGCTTCGCAGACAATATGTATTCCCAGTTAACACCATATACTTCTCCAGTTAGCAGCATATAAGATTGATTCCGTTGCACTAATCGATGTATCATATCTCTAATTAGATGGCTTGATCGTAGGTATTGTACTAATGGATGTATCGCATCGCTAATTAGATGGCTTGATCGTAAGTGCAGCAGTCCTTTAACTGTTGAAATATTAGCATTTTTCTTAACAGACTTATCCACGAGTTAACAATAAGCATGGCATAAAAGGTATGCATCTCATAGCGATACCTAAGCATACTAGCACGTACACGACATAAAATTGAACCTTCTATGAGCAACACATATACGGCTAGCATAAGTACGAGTAAACGAGGGATGAACAGATCATACCCTCCGGTTGGCCAGGCCAACGCGGCGGCTGCAACAGCAGCCTCAGCGTCATCCGTGACCTTCTTCTTAGCGGCGGCGTCGTCGGCCATGGTGTCGATGCAGAGGAAGTAGTGGAAGAAGAGGCTAATGGAGTTGGGGACGGATCAGGAGCAGTCGCGTCGAGACGCTCCCCAAAAACCTTATTGCCGTTCTCCCGGGCAGGATCTCGAACGACAGAGTTCCGGAGGCACCTGCTCTCCCGAGCAGCCGTGCACGTGGTCGTCGGGATGGGATCGCCGGAGGCAACACAGAGTGAGGAACAGTAGATGACGGCTAAGTCACGCGAGAGGGAGTGAGTGAACTGAACTTGTTTACTTCACTGGCCAGAGCCTTCTTATATAGTCCGTAAGGAAAAAAGTCGTGGGCCTTGCCAAGGCCCACAACCGAGTCGGCCCACTCCTGACAAGGGAGTTGTTGTTCCCGGCAAGGGTCGCACTCCCGACAAGGGGGTCGACGAATACGCGGGCCCCGGCAAGGGAGTTGACGAATCTCGGCAACGCAAGTCAGCCCACAGTCCAACGTCTTGGACAGTGGCCCACGTGTTAGCGACTCGTTAATTAATCCCTGATTAATTAATTCATTTCTGAGCGGCAAAAATAAGCTTTGGCTCCGCTCATTCCCGCAACCTGCGGCGCGCGCGTCGTGACGAGGCGGGCGGCAGAGAAGGAGGAGCACGCGTGTACCACTCCTCTTCCCAAGCTTCCAATGGCAAGTGGTAGAGCAGCCCTTATAAAGGGGTCTCAACTCTCCTCAACTAGCAAGGTGGGACTAAACTTCCCACCACCTGACATCTCATACACGAGCCTCAAGATTAACCAGGGATTAGTGTCTTATATGGGCCTAAGCCCATCCATAATCCAACAATCCCCCACCAGATCTCGAGGCACATAAGTTTGTCAACTGTTCCAAACAATGTTTGATATACCAGTATTTTCAGTGAAGACTTTTAAGTTGAACTTCCACCTAGAGCAACAAGATTAGACTTCTTCACAATGGACTATGCCTTGAATTGTCAGTTTGGCGTGCAGAAGTTTCGCCTATTGTCAGCTGATACGTGGCTGCCGAAGGCTAAACCCCACGGGTGGAGCCTATTAATCATACTCCGTACCTTCTCATGAGCTTACTAGAGATTACCCAATCTCGTAGACTGTGACCAGCAGTCGGGCTCACATAGGTGTGTTCCTTCAAAGAATGCTCTGTAGGTGAGCATCTTTCTTACACAAGCTTTGGAACACATTAAGACAAAAATCAGCCTGCCTTACAGAATTGAGAGTATTGTGCATCTCCAACGGAGTGGGTTAATTAAGGATACTCTCCTCAATTGACCGCTGGATTGTTTTCCCAGGTCCTAATTAACGGGATCTCCGATCACATAGGTTGGGTTACCCCCCATGACAACTTACGCGGGTCTCATACCCATCTCACTCGATGCATTTTCTATCACAATCCGTGATAGCCCTTTCGTAAAAGGGTCTGCCAGATTCTTAGCCGTATGGATATAATCCAACACTATTACCCCGGAGTTTCTTGAATTTCTGACAGATTTCAATCTTCTTCTTATGTGCTTTGTGGATTTCATGTTGGCCTTTGAACTCTTAGTCTTGGCAATCACTGTTTGATTGTCACAGTTCATAAGGATAGCCGGCACTGGTTTATCAACCACCGGCAAATCCATAAAAAGCTCTCGAAGCCATTCTGCTTCGACGCATGATGTGTCTAATGCTGTGAGTTCTGCTTCCATAGTCGATCTGGTTAAGATCGTCTGCTTGCAAGACTTCCAGGAAACAGCACCACCACCAAGTGTGAAGACATGTCCACTTGTAGCTTTCATCTCATCGGATGTTGGGGATATAGTTATCAGTTATGACCCGCCCAGGAGGGGCCGGGTCAGCCCCAATGGCGGGTTACACAAGAAGCCCAGTAAACATTAAGATGATAGTTTATTAAATCTTATAGAAGGCCCAAGGGCCTAGAGGCGGCTTAAAGCCCAATATTACAAACCGCCGTATGTAAGGAAAGACTTGTAAAGAAAGGCATGTAAAGGAAGTCACCGAGCCGGACATGATTATGAGCCGGCCGGGTCTCTGTAGGCCACCAGGCGTCAATCCGTGTATATAAGGGGACGACCCGGTGGCGTCTTAGGGCAAGAAAGAAGAGATCGATAACCAAGCCGGCGAGTTAAGCCTCTTGGTGATCTAAACCCCAGCAATACCAACACAACTAGACGTAGGCTTTTACCTTCATCGTAAGGGGCCGAACTAGTATAAAACCTCTCGTGTCCTTTGTCCCGATTAACCCCTTTAACCTTCCTAGTTGCGATGGCCCTATGACTATGTCCTTTCGCTAGGACATCTGCCGTGACAATTCCATGACAACATCAGATATCCAATTCAAATCACTATGCCCCTCAAGTACCGTCGGGTACCCAGAATAGTGAATTCCATAGTTCGCAGTCCCTTGCAAATAACTCATCACTCGCTCAATAGCATGCCAATGCACATCTCCTGGATTGGAAACAAACCGGCTCAGTTTGCACACAGCAAATGAGATGTCAGGACGAGTAGCACATGCTAGGTACATCAGTGAACCAACCACTTGAGAATATCTCAATTGATCTACAGCCGTGCCTTCGAACTTTCGAATCCGCACGCTAGGATCATATGGTGTTGCAGAAACTTTGCAGTCCAAATATCCAAAATGGCTCAAAATCTTCTCAACATAGTGGGATTGCAAAAGTGTAATTCCACCCTCAGAATTTCTCAGTAGCTTGATGTTCAGGATAACATCAGCCACACCCAGGTCCTTCATCTCAAAGTTGTGAGATAGAAAAGACTTGACCTCCTCAATGACCTTGAGGTGGGTCCCAAATATCAGTATGCCATCGACATACAGACACAGTATAACTCATTTGCTCCCACCATAGCGATAGTATACACATTTGTCAGCTTCGTTCACAACAAAGCCAGCACATGTCAGAGTAGTGTTGAACTTCTCATGCCATTGCTTAGGCGCTTGTTTCAGGCCATACAGAGATTTCACTAGCTTACACACCTTTCTTTCCTGACCATTTACTACAAAGCCATCCGGCTGTTGCATGTAAATTTCCTCGTCTAGCTCTTCGTTAAGGAAAGCCGTCTTAACGTCCATCTGATGAACGAGAAGACCATGTGAGGCAGCCAAAGCGAGTAACACTCGAATGGTTGTCAGTCTAGCCATAGGTGAATAAGTGTCAAAGAAATCCTCTTCTTCTTTCTGGGTATAACCCTTGGTCACAAGTCTAGCCTTGTACTTCTCAATAGTCCCATCGGGCCTAAGCTTCCTTTTGAACACCCACTTACATCCTAATGATCGACAACCATAAGGACGATCAGTGATCGCCCATGTCCCGTTAGCCAAGATGAAATCCATCTGACTACGGACAGCATCCTTCCAGTAGTCAGCATCCGGAGATGCATAAGCTTCTGAAATGGAGCTGGGAGTATCATCATCCACGAGGTACACGAGGAAATCATCACCAAAGGACTTTGCAGTCCTCTGTCTCTTGCTCCTAACAGGAGCTTCCTCGTCATCCTCCATGGAACTCTTATCACTTTTATGTTCACAATATTCCATCGGAATAGAAGGTTCAGGAGTCTCATCAGATTTCAGTCTAGAATTGCTTTGCATGTCTCTCATGGGGAAAATATATATCCTCAAAGAATGTAGCATTCATAAACTCTATAATTGTACCGACCTTCTAGTCAGGTACCTCAGATTTCACCACTAGAAATCTATAGCCAACACTATGCTTGGCATACCCAATAAAAACACAGTCCCACGGTCTTTGGTCCCAACTTGCGCTTTTTGATTATCGGCACATTGACTTTCGCCAAACAGCCCCAAGTACGCAAGTAAGAGAGTGTAGTTCTTTTGTTTTCCCATTGCTCATAGGGAGTAGTCTCATTATCCTTTGTGGGAACTTTATTCAGGACATGACAAGATGTCAATACAGCCTCCCCCCATCATGCCTTGGATAAACCCGATGTATCTAACATGGCGTTAACCAAATCAGTTAGAGTATGGTTTTTTCGTTCGGCAACCCTGTTTGACTAGGGTGAGTAGGGAGGCGTCCTCTCATGAATAATACCATGTTCCGCACAGAATAAATCAAACTCATTAGAAAAGTACTCTCCACCACGATCAGACTGGACTCGTTTTATTTTATTCTCAAGTTGGTTCTCAACTTCAGCCTTATAGACTTTAAAGTAGTGTAGAGCCTCATCCTTAGTATTTAACAAATACACATAGCAGAATCTAGTGGAATCATCAATCAGAGTCATTAAGTATTTCTTTCCACCTTTAGTCAACACACCATTCATCTCACAGAGATCTGAAGGTATGAGCTCTAGAGGTGCCAGGTGTCTCTCCTTCGCAGGCTTGTGAGGCTTACGAGGTTGCTTAGCTTGCACACACGCATGGCACTTAGAGACTTTGGCTAAATTGAAACTCAGGATTAAATCCATCTTAGCTAGCCGCGTCATACAACCGAAGTTTATGTGACAAAGACGTGAATGCCAAACCTCAGATTCGTTCATATTAGAATGAATTTGGTTCACGACTTTATTACAGAAATCCTCCAGGGAAAGGCAGAACAAACCACCACAACCATATCCTTTTCCAACAAATAGTCCATACCGAGATATGACTGCTTTGTTAGACTCAAATACTAACTTAAACCCTTCTTTACATAAAAGGGAGCCACTAACGAGATTCTTCTTTATAGCGGGGACATGCTGCACGTTCTTCAGTTGCACGATCTTTCCCGAAGTAAACTTCAGATCTACCATGCCAACACCATGACAGAAGCATGCGAGCCATTCCCCATCAGGACGGAACAATCTCGTGCGACCTGGTAGGAAGAAAACAAAGACACATCAGCACACACATGAATATTGGCCCCAGTGTCAATCCACCAGTCGGTGGACTGACAGACTGAAAGTATGGTAAACAGATTACCATACCCAGACGCCGCATCATTGCATGCTCAGAGTGACATTCACAGACTTAGAGTCCTGTGCTAGCTTCTTGCACTTGTTTGCCCAATGTTCATCTGAATCACAAGTAAAGCAGTCATCTCTCTTTTTGTCTTTCTTCTTACCCTTCTTCTTAAAGGTAGTATTCTGCTGGACAGAGTTCTTTCCCTTGAACTTGTGAAAGTTCTTCTGCACCACATTGGCGCTAGAAGAACCCTCTGCCCCTTTCACGGGTGAGTCCTTTGCTCTCGAGTTCTGCTCAACACTGAGATGACCAATGACATCCTCAACAGAGAATTCAAGTCTCAAGTGCTTGAGAGAAGTAGCAAAGTTCCTCCAACTAGGAGGGAGTTTTGCAATAATGCAACCCGCGACAAACTTGTCCGGTAACTCACAGTTCAGGAGCTCCAGCTCCTTAGCAATGCATTGTATCTCATGAGCCCGGTCCAATACAGAACGGTTATCAACCATCCTGTAATCATGGAACTGCTCCATGGCATATAGCTCACTGCCAACATCAGTTGCGCCGAATTTGACTTCGAGCGCATCCCACAAGTTTTTGGCAACGCCCATATGAATATAGGCGTCAACCAACTTGTCTCCAATCACACTCAGAACTGCTCCCAGAAAGATTGTGGTTGCCTCCCTAAACGCCTTCTCCTGTTCGGGAGCAATCGTTTCTGTGAGGGACACACCACCAACCCAGAACACGTTCATCGCTGTGAGCCACAAGATGGTCCTAGTCTGCCAATGCTTAAAATGCGTCCCGGTAAACTTTTCCGGTTTCAAAGTAGCAGCAAAGCCTTGAATCGGAAAGTGCCTAAAATAAGGCTTTTGGATTGTTGGAAATATTAGCACTTTTCCGATTAGACTTATCCACGAGTTAACAGTAAGCATGGCATAAAAGGTATGCATCTCATAGCGATACCTAAGCATACTAGCACGCACATGACATAGAATCGAACCTTCTATGAGCAGCACATATACGGCTAGCATAAGTACGAGTAAACGAGGGATGAACAGATCATACCCTCCGGTTGGCCAGGCCAACGCGGCGGCTGCAGCAGCAGCCTCGGCGTCGTCCGTGGCCTTCTTCTTAGCGGCGGCGTCGTCGGCCATGGTGTCGATGCAGAGGAAGTAGTGGAAGCAGAGGCTAACGGAGTTGGGGACGGATCGGGAGCAGTCGCGTCGAGACGCTCCCCAAAAACCTTATTGCCGTTCTCCCGGGCAGGATCTTGAACGACAGGGTTTCGGAGGCACCTGCTCTTCCGACCAGCCGTGCACGCGGTCGTCGGGATGGGATCGCCGGAGGCAGCACAGAGTGAGGAACAGTAGATGACGGCTAGGTCACGCGAGAGGGAGTGAGTGAACCGAACTTGTTTACTTCACTGGCCAGAGCCTTCTTATATAGTCTGTAAGGAAAAAAAGTCATGGGCCTTGCCGAGGCCCACGACCGAGTCTGCCCACTCCCGGCAAGGGAGTCGTTGTTCCCAGCAAGGGTCGCACTCCCGACAAGGGAGTCGACGAATACGCGGGTCCCAACAAGGGTCGCACCCCCGGCAAGGGAGTCGACGAATCCCGGCAACGCAAGCCAGCCCACAGTCCAACGTCTTGGACAGTGGCCCACATGTTAGCGACTCGTTAATTAATCCCTGATTAATTAATTCATTCCTGAGCGACAAAAATAAGCTTCGGCTTAGCTCATTCCCGCAACCCGCAACCTGCGGCGTGCACGCGTCGTAACGAGGCGGGCGGCGGCGGAGGAGGAGCGCGCGTGTACCACTCCTCTTCTCAAGCTCCCAATGGCAAGTGGTAGAGCAGCCCTTATAAAGGGGCCTCAACTCTCCTCAACTAGTAAGGTGGGACTAAACTTCCCATCACCTGCCATCTCATACATGGGCCTCAAAATTAACCAGGGATTAGTGTCTTATATGGGCTAAAGCCCATCCATAATCCAACATTAACTACATTGGCTATACATGTTAGCCTTTTATCTATGCTGCCCATGCATGGCATCATACAAAATATTCAAGGAAAGTTCAAAATATCCTTCGGGGCAACATCAAAATGTCTACCACTGAAGTTCTGACAGTCACAGCAGCTCGAGGCAAGATTGACCAGAGGTAGCCGCTGGCCGGTTCAGCACTCCGGCGCCATGTCTTACAACAACCCGCCCGCAGACTGCCGCGACGGCTCGCCTAGTCAGTTTGCACGGAGCCGGCTCTCTGGTGTGACACAACGACAGCGGGATGCGGGACTAAGGACCGCCGGGCACCACATTCACGGCAGTGGAAGGTGGATTTCATGGACTCCTCGACTCCTGGTAAGTCTCGACATCTCCATGAATCAATCTTTCAATCCAGTATTTCATAGCGAGTTGGGTCAAGATCCAGATCACGGTTGAAATCCAACACCGTTCCCGTTCTCGGCAACTATGCGTTGGAGGGGCTAGTCACGTTCTCTTACTCCTCCGCTTCCCCATGTTGACTTGATACGAAGGCGCGGGGATTCCACAGGCGCCACCACATGGCCTGCCCTCGCATGAGGGCTCCAACACACGCGCCTCACACCACAGTTCCATCCTCCGCTTACTACCGTTCTGACGCCCAGGGGATTCCACCGGCATCACACCATCGTCATGCCTCGCACTGCGGCTTCTCGTGCAACGGCGCCGCAACACACATTGATCAACTGTTCATGTGCCACGTACTCCTTCTCGTCCCAGGCCGTGAGTATAGCATCGTCTTGGTCGGCGGCTTAGTGTCTTCGAGCTCGGCTTTGGCAGTGTGGAGCTAACAACAGAACCATGTACGACACCAATGTTGGCGGAGTAAATGCTGCACCCAATCTCGCTAGAGGGGACGCCCGTCGCTGAACAGTTGCACCAGAAACAACGACACAAAGTCGCCTGCTCGATGTGGGGACACAATCTCGGCTATCCACTCCTGCGGCCCGTGTCAATCCATGCATCGTCTCCTCCTCGTCGTGGTCTTCCCCTGATCACAGCCTCAACTCCCGTCCATCCCTCCACTGGCAACTCCTCGATCGCTTCCCCCTCATCACCATGTTCCCCGATCATGGCCCCTGGCAGCATCACCTCCCGCTCCTTCCTCCTCGCCATCTTCCCCGTTCATGGCCTCTGGCAGCCCCAACTCCCGCTGCTTCGGTCCAGCCCCCGGGGCGGCACGTTCGCTGCCGTGGCCTGCGGTATACATATATATAGGTCGGAGGATTGATGAAATAAGCCTACACGGTGAAGAATTATAAGCCGTAAGGAATTCCAACTGTGCCGAAATAAAGGGAAAAAATGATAAAGTAGAGACGAACCATGTAAAATCTCCAGGCACCAAATTTGCATGGACTTCAGATAAAAAAACAATGCATGGACTCCCTAATCCTAATCACCGTTGGACAGAACACATAGTTGCAAAAAGGGGCCTAGATGGGCTAGCAGAAAGTCGTCCAATATTTTTGTACATATCCAAAATTTATGTAGATCTCTGCTAAAAAAAAATTATGTAGATCTAGTTTTAAATCTCAGCCATTAATCTTTATCATTAAGTAAAATCAACGGATATAAAGGGATGATGTATGGAGAACTATGAAAGCCTCCGTCCTTTAATATTAGGTAAAAATCTGAAATCAAATTTCGTCAACTTTGACCAAATTTATATGACAAAATATCAACATCTACAATACTAAAGATATACAATATGAAAACTAAATTCATGACGCATATAATGATGTTGATTTTGTATTGTGAATGTTGTTATTATTTTCTATAAAGTTGGTCAAATTACGAAGTTTGACTTCAGACAAATCTTATATGCAGAGTAAAAAGGACCGGAGGGAGTATTAGTCTTTTAAGGGGTGTAGGAATGTGCTTTTGATACACCTACGGAGGATGGTGTTTGTCAAACGTTGTTGTGTAATAAATATATAGGCCAAAAGCGTTGTCCCAGGCATATTGAAAACCTAGCGACTCACTGGTCTGGTCTGATGGCGGTAAAGAAATATCTATTCCGCTTTGAATCATTCGCGATAAAGGATGGCTCTGAGATATGTTTCTGGGAGGAAACGTGGCTAGGAAACACCACTCTTCAAGAACAGTGTCCAGCCTTGTATCGCATTGTACGCGATAAGAATGATACTCTTGCGCATGTGCTCAGTTCCTCCCCGCTGAACGTATCATTTAGGAGGGATTTGATTGGCCTCCGTCTTGCGTCATGGCAACATCTTCTATCCCGTTTGGATACGATAAACTTGACACAAGGGCGGGATGTGTTTTGTTGGAATCTCACTGCATCAGGATCCTTCAGAATTGACTCTATGTACCGTGCACTCTCGCATTCAGAGATTTCCGTGAATAATAATAAACTAATATGCAATTCAAAGATGCCACTGAATTCAAAGATTAGTCATCCAAATAGCGTCCAATATCCGTCCACAAGTGTTACCAATATTTATGGTAGTAGCTTGATAGTATACCAAATACTTTTAGTACGCTAATACAGGTGGGAGGGTCAGCCTTATTATGGTCGCTTTGTCTATGTAGAAATAATTGTGTTATTAATGACAAAACCTCTTCTCCTATGCAGGTTATTAACCGTTATACGCACTGGCTTCGTATGTGGTCTACGCTACAACGAACGGAGTATCAATCACTGTTCAAGGCACTGTGTATGCGACTGGAGCGGGTGGCCAGGGAGGTTTTTACCCAACATGGATGGCAACATAATCTCCGGATCGGTCCACCTCCTTCGTCGACATTGGCATCGTTTCGGACTCAAATGGCTTTACTGTTGCCAACTTGTTGTTTTTTCTTATATACTTTGTTAGACTGTTCGTTTAAGGCTGTGTGCATCTTAACTATGCAGAGGACGATGTCACTCATTATGCTTTTATATCCACTTGATGCTACATTTTGAGTTAATAAAAATGCCCTTTATCGAGAAAAAATGTAGGTGAAAAGTTAGCTACGGGACATGGAATTCAATTCATTTTTTCTTACGGGAAAATTCTACTTAGTTTTATTGTGCTTAATTAAATTGAATATTTTTGCACATGAAACGGTAATTTGGCCGGTGGTTTAAACAACAAAGTAGTTGTAAACTTTTTACATCATTAATTTTTGGGAGAATGGAACATAGGCAATTGCCCTTCTATTAAAAAGAAGTAACTTCATTGTTGCTAGCTTCATGCGCAAACGACAACTATGTATAGCGGCGGCCAAGCAGATCACCTTTTTTAACAAGGCAACGAAATGCAATTTATACAATGCAGATCTTGGCACACACACACAATAACACAGCAAGATTATTGACACCTAACGATGTTGTTAGCAACATCATCCATCACGCCTGATCAGACGATCACTTTGTATCGACGTACACTCTCCCTTGCGCCAAAGCCGGCTGGCGACCAACAAGTCTTCCACTCCTGCAGCCATGCACACCTGACGACGACACCATGCTAGGCCGACCGGCTCGCACAAGGCCAACAACACCAGATCTGGACCTACCAACCTCCAACCACCCGCTATCCACCTCGGACACCTCCGGGGCAAATCAAGGACACTACCACCCTCACGGCATCCGGCGTAGGCCGCCGTCTGTGTGCTGGACACCACACCGCCGGACAGGGGGAACCACGTCGATGTGGAAGCCCGCAACCAGACGAGGAGCTCCTCGTTCTGTAATGTTGGAATGCCTATGGAGTGCTGTCCTTGTCGGTCTGCAAGTTTCCACCCACTCCGTGGCGGGGTCCAAGAGGGTTCGGATAATCGGATCGTATTTTTCATAACCATGTAAATAATGTTTTACTAGTTTTTGTTTCTTTCCTAGGCCATCTCCAAGCAGAAATCCACACGCATAGCAGTGTATGCATTGCCACACATCCAACAAACTGGTGCTATCATCTTGTGCAAACCGGCCACTCACATTCCATCGGCTAGAAATTTTCTTCCTGATGCCTTCCATTCACAAAGTCTAAACACTGGCAATGCATGTTCAGTTGTTTGTCAACAACTTTGACCATAGGTTATTCTGTCAGTGCAGCCTAGCTATAGCCTTGATTGAGAATCAAGTTGAAGTTGAGAACTACACAGTGAAACAGAGTTGTGCATTTGTTTATATATATATATATAGAGAGAGAGAGAGAGCATAATGCAGGGTGCCCTGGCAAAAACTGGCAACACTAATTACTTCAGTACTAATCAGTAAATTGTGTGTACGATAGCATCGATAGGGGAAGACAATATATGAGCCTTTCGAGGGTGCAGGAACACTCCAGTTGCACTGGAAACTTTGCAGAGTAAGCAGTAGGAATGCCCACACGACAGTGGTGCTGACTCTGTTCCCCTTCTAAGTTCTAACTACATACTTTTATGGGATTGGCACAAACAAAGTATCATCCGACAAATGTACGTAAAAGTAGACTATGGGATATGGAATTCAACTCAGTTTTTCTTATTGGGAAAATTCCACTCAGTTTGATTGTGCTTAATTAAATGCTGAATATTTCTGCACAGGAAGCGGTAATTTGGCTAGTGCTTTAAACAACGAAGTAGTTGCAAACTTTTTAAGGTGTTAATTTTCTGGAGGATGGAACATGGGCATTTCCCTTCCATTAAAAGGAAGGAACTTCATTGTTGCTGGCTTCATGGGCAAATGACAACTATGTATAGCGATAAGCTAACATTTTTCGTTAAAGGGCGCTTTTATTATCTCGAAATGTAGCATCAAGCTGATACAAAGCATTATAAGTAACATCCGGCCTCTGTATAATTAGGATGCACACAACCAAACACGTAAAGTCTGACAAAATGAAAGAAAAAAACGACAAATCGACGACAGTAGAGTCCTATAGACCGACACTATACCTATGTCGCAAGGGATGGTGGACCGATCCAGAGATTATGTTGCCACCATTGTTGGGTAAAAAACACCGTAGCCACCTGCTCCAACAGCGTACACACCACCTTGAACAGCGGTTGGTACTCCACTCGTTGTAGCGTAGATCACGTACGAAGCTAGTGCGTACTACAGAAAATAACCTGGAGAGGAGAAGCATTTTTATCATTGAAAACCAAATCATTTCTACATAGCCAAAGCGACCATTGTAAGACGTATGCTCCCACCCATATTAGCGTTTCGAATCTATTTGGAATACCGTCCAACCAATGACCAAAAATATTGGCGACACTTGTGGGCGGATACAAATTTGACACTATTTGGATGATTGATCACATAGAACGTGCAAAATTGCATTGGAAAAAGAGGTGTTTGATTGTCTCTTCGTGAGTACAAAAACAACACTTCTTACTTTCTGGCCAGTTGCGCCGTGCGAGGTTGTCTTTGGTTAGAACAACTCCCCTACGAAGATACCACATGAAGATTTTAACTTTTAGTGGAATCTTTGACTTCCAGATTTTCTTGTTATCACTCATCGGTACCTCCGAATGCGTGAGTGCACGATACATAGAGTCAACTGTGAATGACCCTGACGTAGTAAGGTTCCAGCGAAACACATCCCGACCTTGTCTAAGATTAATCGAATCCAGACGGGATAAAAGATTGTGCCATGACATAAGTCGGGGGCCAATCAGATCCCGCCTAAACGAAATATTGGGTGGGGATGAACTGAGCACTTGCGCAATAATATTATTCTTTTCGCGAGCAATGTTGTACAGGGCTGGATATTGTTCTCGAAGACTGGCATTGCCTAGCCAAATGTCTTCCCAGAAATGAACCTGTGACCCGTCCCTTATGGCGAAAGACCCAAAGCGAAAGAGATGTTTCTTTGCTGCCATTAGGCCATCCCAAAAGTGCGAGTCGCCGAGTGTCCAATATGCCTGAGACACCGCCTTTTGGCCTAGATACTTGTTGCGTAGTATGGTTTGCCAAACACCATCCTCAGTAAGAAGTTTAAACAACCATTTACTAAGTATGGCCTCATTCTTGATCTGCAAGTCATGAATTCCAAGGCCACCTTGATCTTTCGGCCTACAAACCACACTCCATTTGGCCAGTCTGTATTTTTTCTTTTCACCATCTCCTTGCCAAAACAATCTGAATCTAAAATAGTCCAGTCTTTGCAAGACCCCTTTTGGGAGTTGGAAGAAATAAAGCATATAGAGAACCATATTTGTGAGGACAGAGTTAATCAAAACCAGTCGTCCTCCAACTAAGAGCAATTTGCCTTTCCAACTGCTCAATCGTTTCTCTAACCGCTCCTCTACATGCTTCCACTCCGCAATGGTGAGACGCCGATAATGAATCGGTATTCCCAGATATTTAATCGGGAATTGGCCATGTGCACAACCAAACAGGTCAGCATACTCAGCCGCCGCCTCGATGGCTTCTCCAAAGCAGAAAAGTTCGCTTTTATGGTAAGACCCGACATTTGCTCAAACACTGACAACAAGAGTTTAAGGTTTCGAGTCTTGTCCAGGTCATGTTCCATAAAGAGAATTGTGTCATCGCCATATTGCAGAATAGCGAGTCCACCATCCACAAGGTGTGGCACTACTCCTGCAATTTGGCCGTCGTGCTTGGCGCGGTCAATCAGAATAGCTAACATGGCAACGACAATGTTAAATAACATTGGGGACATGGAGTCACCCTATCGTAGTCCTTTTTTGTTTGAAAGAAATGGCCTACATCATCATTGACTTTGATGGCCACACTACGTCGTGCTTGGCGCGCTCAATCGGAATAGCTAATATATCATCTTTTTTAACAAGGCAAAGATTTGTCATTTTTAACAAGGCAGATTTGGGCACACACAATAACACAACCGGATGATTGACACCAACCGATAGCATGGTCGACATCATCCATCACGTCTGATCAAACGATCGCTTTGTATTGACGTGCACTCTCCCTTGCCTCGAAGCCGGCTGACCACCAAGTCTTGCACCAGTTGCAGCCACCTACAACTGACGACAACGCCATGGCGGATCCCACCGTAAGGCCCGCAGCACAGATCTGGACTTGCCAACATCCAAACCCTCCGCTACCCGCCTTGGACACTTCTGGGGCAAATCGAGGACACCACCACCCACACGTCGTCGGGCACAGGTCGCCACCTGTGAGCAAAGAGCCATGCCACTTGCCTCGCAACCTGCCATGCTGTGCCACTGGACAGGGTACCTAAAAGATAATATGCGTTCCCTGCACCATCGAGGGAGCCGAGCCCACGTTTATATTGATGTTGGCCGAAGCCCTTGGCTTGGCATACAAGATTACACATGAGGAGTTTGAGTAGGATACGAGAGAGGGAAGGAGGTTGAGATTACAATACGTATATTCTAACACCCTTCCTTAATCTCAACTAACCTAAGTTAAGATTGCTCTTGAATTCTGCAAATGGTCTTGCTGGTAAGGCTTTTGTAAAGCCATCGGCCACTTGATCTTTGGAAGGAATAAACCGAATCTCAAGTTTCTTTGCTGCAACTCTTTCTCGCACAAAGTGAAAATCAATTTCTATGTGCTTTGTCCTGGCATGAAATACTGGATTTGCAGACAGATATGTTGCTCCCAAATTATCACACCATAAACAAGAGATACGATTCTTCTTTATCCCCAACTCCTCAAGAAGTGATTCAACCCAAATAATTTCAGCAGTTGCATTTGCCAAAGACTTATATTCAGCTTTTGTACTTGACCGTGATACAGTAGCTTGCTTTCTAGCACTCCAGGAGATAAGATTAGATCCAAAGAACACTGCAAAACCTCCAGTTGATCTTCTGTCATCACTACATCCTGCCCAGTCAGCATTAGAGAATGCACTCACAAGAGAGGAATTAGACCGTTTGAAATGAAGTCCTATTCCCATAGTATGTTTCACATATCTTACAATCCTCTTAACAGCTGACCAATGTGCAGAAGTGGGTGCATGAAGATATTGACGAACCTTGTTGACAGCAAACGAGATATCTGGACGTGTGAGAGTTAGATATTGTAGTGATCCCACAGTACTTCTATACCTTGTACTCTCCTCCTCTTGAAGTGGCTCACCTTCATATGTTGAGAGATTTTCTGAGGAGGATAAAGGTGTAGGCATTGGCTTACAATTTTTCATCCCCATGCGAGACAGAAGCTCAACAATATATTTTTCCTGATTTAACACAATTCCATCTTGAGTTTTCTTGACTTCAATACCTAGGAAGAAATGCAAATCACATAGGTCCTTCAAGGCAAACTCCGAGCTCAAGTCATGCAAAAGAGCATTAGTAGCATTTTGTGAAGAACTTGCAACTATGATATCATAAACATATATAAGCACAAAAATGACTACTCCTGCCTTGTTATAAATAACAAGGATGTGTCAGCCTTGGAAGCAATGAAGCCAAGATATTTCAACTGTGAACTCAATCTGGAATACCATGCTCTGGGTGCTTGCTTTAAACCATAGAGTGCTTTATCAAGCTTGCAGACATAATGGGGGAATTTCTTACTCTCATACCCAGGTGGTTGTCTCATAAACACTTCCTCTTCCAGAACACCGTGCAGAAACGCGTTCTGTACATCTAGCTGCCTTAGACTCCATCCTCTGGATACAGCAATGGCTAACACAAGTCTGATTGTCGCAGCTTTCACAACGGGACTAAAGGTGTCCTCATAGTCAATGCCATAACGTTGCTTAAAGCCCTTTGCAACTAGACGTGCCTTATATTTGTCAATAGAGCCATCTGCTTTCTTTTTAATTCTATACACCCATTTGCAATCAATGATATTTTTACCTCTCTGATTTGGTACAAGATGCCAAGTTTTATTCCTCATGAGTGCAGAATGCTCCTCATCCATTGCCTTCTTCCATTTGGGATCATTAAGTGCACTGTTCAACGATGTTGGTTCTCCTGAAATACACAACATTCCATATGGTATAGTTCCATCTTTCCTAATTTTAGGATTTCGTATACCTTTCTGTAGCCGTGTCATAACACGTGAAGAAACCTCTGGCTGAACCATTGGTATACTCGCCACAGAAGATCCAGGAGAATCTGCTGATGCAGTAGGCTGATTTGTCCTCATGTGCGCAGGAGATCCTGTGTCTGCTGGTGTGGCTGCTTCTCCCATAGGCACACGGGCGTCACCTGATCGATCCGATGCAGAAGATCCACCCCCGACCGTGCCTGGCCGCGCGCGCGGTGCGAGGGGGATCTGACCCCGCCGCTGGACCCGCCTGGTGCTGGCGCGCGGTGCGAGGGGGATTCCGTCCCGCACCTGGTCCCGCTTGGAGCTGACGTGACGACGTGGGAGTGGCCCTCCCTGGATCCAAAGCTGAGGCCGTCAGGAGCGCGATCCAAGGAGGATTCGCTCGCATGATCCGAGGCCTGCGCGCGTGCAGGGGTGTCAGGAGCCGCCGGATCTCCTTCGTCATCTGTGCCAGCTTCGTCTTCTTCCACAACATGAAATATAGGGTCAAAATCAGCCATATTTTCGAAATTTTGGTCATTTTGAGCACCGTTTTCTCCAGGGACCTGCACAGGCATAAGAGAGGAACCAGTACCAGCAGGAATATCATCACATTGGTGAGTACAATTGTCGCCCCCATGATCAAAAGACCGAAGATGTGAAGGAAGAAGGAGAATTTCCTTGCGGAGAAGTGCACCGACATTAGGATGAAGGGAGGCAAAGGTAAATACATACTCATCAAAGACAACATCTCTGGATATATAAACCCATCCATTAGGAACATCAAGGCACTTGACCCCTTTATGCATGGGGCTATAGCCTAAAAAGACACACCGTTTTGAGCGGAAAGCAAGTTTGCGTGTGTTGTAGGGCCTAAGATTGGGCCAATAGGCACAACCAAAGATACGAAGAGATGTGTAGTTGGGTGTGACACCAAGAAGTCGTGTAATGGGTGTTTCAAATTTGATGACTTTACTTGGAAGCAAGTTGATGAGATATGTGGCAGTTAAGAATGCTTCATCCCAAAATTTAAGTGGCATGGAAGCATTTGCTAGCAATGCTAGCCCCATATCAACTATGTGACGGTGCTTTCTTTCAGCGGATCCATTTTGTTGGTGAGCATGAGGACAAGAGACATGATGGGATATGCCGAGCTTTTGAAAGAAAGAATTTAATTTTTCATACTCACCACCCCAGTCACTTTGCATAGCAATGATTTTAGAGTTCAGTTTGCGTTCAACAAGATTTTGGAAATTGAGAAAAACTTGGAATACATCAGATCGTTTCTTCAATAGATAAATCCAAGTAAATTTACTATAGTCATCAATAAAGCTTACATAATAGGAAAATCTACCAACTGAAGTAGGAGCTGCCCCCCATACATCTGAAAAGATAAGTTGTAAAGGGGCAGTAGACACATTAGTAGAAATTGGGTAAGGTAACTGATGACTTTTTGCTTGTTGACACGGATCACAAACTGACTCAACACTAGGCTCATAAGAGAGTTTATTCTTGCTAAGAACATGTCTAACTATGACTGAAGATGGATGACCCAAACGACTGTGCCACCTTGATGTAGATAACTTGGTGACAATATTTGCTTGTTTATTTGACCATGAAGATGATGATGATATGAGTGGGTAGAGGCCTCACACGCACCGTCCTCTAAGAATGACTCTCCTTCTTCTCAAATCCTTAACCAAGAAAAAATAAGGATAGAATTCAATAAGAACATTGTTATCAAGGGTGAATCGATGAACAGAAACAAGATTTTTAGATGTTTGAGGAACATGCAAGACATTGGTCAAGTGTAAATTTTTCACGGGGTTTTTAACAATTGAACTGCCAATGTGTGTGATATCCATACCAGAACCGCTTGCCGTGCGAATTTGGTCGCCTCCATTGTACTTCTCCCGCATCGTCAACTTGTCAAGTTCACCAGTGATGTGGTTTGTTGCTGCACTGTCGGCGTACCAGTTGGTGTCCACGCCGTAGGAGACTGCATGTGCCTCCTTTTCCTCTTGGTCGTTTTCTTCATAACGCCACCAGCAAACTCGTGCACCTCCTGGATGGTGTCTGAAGCATATCTGACACTCTGGATAATCGTGCTGTTGCTCACGAGCCTGCTGTTGCTGTTGCTGTCGAGGGCGGCCTCTGAATCCGCCGCCTCTATTGGAGGAAGGGGACTGACGGTCACCGCGATCACCACGATCACCGCGGCCGCGCGCCCTTCCTCTGCGCCCGCGAGATCTGCCACGGGACTGGCCACGGCCTCTGTAGACCGCATTGGCGGATGAGTGGAACCCGCCTGAAGATGAGTCGCCTAGCATCTCCATCCTTTGATCAAAGGCAGAGATTTGAGCAAATAGGTCATCGGCTGTGATGGTGTTTTTCACAGCGCCGATCGCCGCCACCACGGAGTCCTAGTCGCGATCCAGTCCGTCCAGGATATAGTCCACCATCTCCGGATCAGATACGGGACGACCGACAGCAGCTAGTTCATCCCCAAGACTTTTCATCTTCGCCATATATGCCGAGCTTGACATGGAGCCCTTCTTTGTATTGGTGATGGCTATTCTCAGATTAGTAATCCGAGACTGAGATTGTGAGGCGAAGAGATTTGTCACTGTCGTCCAGAGCTCAAAGGTGGAATCTTTCCCAACAACTTGTGCAAGAATCTCTGGAGACATGGAATTGAGAAGGTATGATAGAACCTGTTGGTCTTTGGCGATCCAGGGTCCGTATAGGGGGTTCGGCTCTAGGGCCGTGGTCTTGTATGCCTTCGTGACCTCCACCATCCTGGGCGGAGCTGCGTCGGTGTTGTCCAAGAGCCCCGTCACCTGCGCGCCTCGCAGGGCAGGGATGACCCGCGTCTTCCGGAGGATAAAATTGCCTAGACGGCGGCGATCCAAGGTTGAGGGAGACACCGGCGGAGGAAGCCATGGTGATGATGATATGTGGTTTCTAGGGTTTTTGGTTTGTGGCTAGATGTATGAGAAGAGGTGGCTCTGATTACCATGAAAGATAATATGCGTTCCCTGCACCATCGAGGGAGCCGAGCCCACGTTTATATTGATGTTGGCCGAAGCCCTTGGCTTGGCATACAAGATTACACATGAGGAGTTTGAGTAGGATACGAGAGAGGGAAGGAGGTTGAGATTACAATACGTATATTCTAACAGTACCATGCCAATGTGAAAAGCCACAAGGACACAAGGAGCCAGGGAGGGAGTCTCGCCGCCGCACGACAGCGCCGCTGCTGAGGCAGCATGGTGGAGGAACGCCGAAGAGGGTTGGTGGCCCACTGGGTTGGGATACTCCGTGTCGCCTCAAGTAGAGGCTCGGCGTGGGTGCGTTTTTTTAAGTATTTTTACCAAATTAGTCTGAGCGAGTAGAGCATAAGTATGATTTTCCATCTTGGTATTCATATTGTCGGATCATCTTCAATCATAAGCTATAACATTCTTCAATAGTAAACGTGACATGCTTTAAACATCAGGTATTGCAGGAAACAAATGTAATCTTTTTGACAAACATGTAGGAATTTATTCCTACAACGTACTTTTGTAAATTTTCAGAAGTTTTATAGAAAGAAATAACTGGGTTAGCAAGAATATATGGCCTAGAAGAACAATAAACTAAGCAAACAAGATAAAGAAACTTGATAAGTGAGCCGCTATCTGAAAGATTTAACAAATAATTAAAATCATTGCATTTCTTTTTCTTGGCGTGAAGAATGATCCATTGAAGCCCCTCCTCGAGCTTCCTACGGAAAAAAATATAAGAGTTATAAACCTTCAAATATATGATCATTACATGTGTTCCAATTATCCAGGAGATCAAGACTATTAATTCCAAACACCAGTGAACCTTTACTTGATGTGTCAGCTGATTAAGTTGTCCGTGAATTCTACCATGAATTGGGGCTCAAGATGGCCATTAATAGTTCCAACAAGCCTGAGCAACCTCTGCAGTCTATTGTGTAGCAACAACCAAAATAATATCTAGTGTCGAACCTGGCAACAGGCACTCTAAAGCGATTGAATGGTTGGCATGGGACGTGTCATAGTCATCAAAGTTCTGTATGCCATGGAAACCTTATAAGTTGGTTCCCATGGTGGAAATTGACAAATATCCTGGTTTCCATCAAGATTTAGTGCAAGAAGTTGTGGTTCTATGATCTGAAATTGATAATAAGCCTCTTCGGACTGATGCAAATCGAAAAGATCATATAACTCATCTTGATGGCATACTTCAGAGGTAGAGAAATGTTGATCATGTGCAAAGGAGTGCAAGTGGGCAATTCCTCATAGGAAATCCGGGGATGGCGGATGCTGTCCTATCTATTCTTCCCCCAGAGGAAATCCCTCAACAGCCATACACTGTTGCTGTTGCTACCGAATACAAGCCATTGATAGCTTTCGGATGTACGATTGTTCCAACAACAAAACGACTTTGGATATATTGTACTCCTGCTCAAGATTGTTTGAACGACATTTTTTACCACCAAGGAACAGATGATTCCAGTTTTTCGAAGATATTCACAATTTATGCTAGATCAATTAATTAGGCTTTGGAATACCTGAACATTTTATTGTGCTAGTAGCTTGTTTCTTTTACTTTGGTTTTCAAACTCGCGGAGATTTGTAATAACTGTTCTTTGAGAAAATATTTGTAATAACTCGTTGTGTGTTCCGTTTGGTGCAAATGCAAGGGATTTGCTCTCCTGTTATCTAAAATATATGTAAGAACAACTGTGAATCAAGCCATTTTCCATGGGTGTCATTATCATTTTAGCCCCTCAAGGTATCGGGTCCATCAGAAATGTACAAATCTTTAGAACGAAGGCGAAATATTGAGGCTAATTGGGAGCATTTCTTAAAGCATGTGCAGTTGTCATGGTTACCCTTGCGGAAAAGGTGTTTTGATTGCATAAATTTATTCTTACTTATATAGACGACAATCTATAATTATCTAGATTTTTTTGTTCTGATTTTTCAAAATTTCTTTTGATTGACAGGGCCCAATTTTCAGAGCCCCGAATTCCCTACCACTTCATGGCGGCTGGTGGGATTGTACAGGGCCCAATTTTCAGGGCCCCGAATTTCCTACCACTTCATTTGAGCTATGCACTGAGCCAATTAGCTGTCAAAAAAAAATGCACTGAGCCAATTAGATAGGTCGGAAAATAGTGTTGTAGATTACCTGGCAAAGTTGAGTTGCTCCGAGCTAGCCATGGTTGTGCGGCTCGACAAAAGACCTCATGTATCAACGAACTGTTGCCGAAGGATTGTAGCCCTTACCCTATCGAAATAAAATACTATTGATCTCGCACAAAGAGGGTGACTTCTTTTCAGACAAACTAATTAACCAGAAAAAACTATAAAATATTGTTGCCTTTATGCATTCACGGAGGTGGCCGTGAACTGCGGCTGGTGGGCTGGAACAGGGCCCAATTTTCAGGGCCCCGAATTTCCTACCAACTCAATACAACCCATAGGTCAAAGGGCCTTAATCATCGGAGCAACTAACGAACAAGTGCTCGTTTGGGAGCCCCGCAAGGGTCACCCTAGTGGTTGGCGTGATCTCAGCCACCGTCACATTTCGCGCTTTGGGCGCTCCCTATGATTTCTGTTTTTCTTTCGCACGGATTTTGGGCTTTGTAGATGGTCTTTTTTAGGTTTTTTGTCTTTCGGTTTTCTACATCTCTTTCTTAGCTTTTGGAATTTTGTTGTGCGTGAAAAAACACATTTATTTTGCGCCTCTTAAAAATGGAAAAAAAATTACTTCCGCGAGAGCCACGGATTTGCTTTTTTGAGAGGGACGGCCGTGCCTCTCGGAAACGAAAAAAAGTTATATTTTTATTTTTTTTCCTTTTTACTTCTGCGAGAGGCAGGGATTTACTTCTGCAAAAGGCATGGACGTGCCTCTCGGAAACCAAAAAAACATATTTTTTTTTCTTTTTTCCTTTCGTGAGAGGCACGAATTTGCTTCCGCGAGAGGCACGGCGGAAACGGGAAAAAACGCGTTTTTTTCATCCGCGAAGACATGGTCCTCAGATATGAAAAAAATGTGTTTTATTTTCTTTCCATTCCGCAAGAGGCACATGTTTACTTCACATGGAGGCATGGATTCGCTTCCACAAGAGGCACAGCCGTGCCCCTTTCAAAAAGGAAAAAAAAGTAATGTGCTCCCAATTTGTTTTTTCGTCCGTTTTTTTATGAAAAATGTTCATCAAAACCTTTCAATATGGGATCTAGTTTTAAAGTTCTCGACGGAAATGGTGAAAACAGTTCGAGATTTGGATGCACGGTTTAAGAGATAAAACGTTTTGAATAAACGGATCTACGAAAAAAGGGAAAACTATCAGACTGCGGCAAGTGTCGCATATGCAATGCGCCACTTATTACAATCTAAGTAGATGAAAGTGGCCTTTGCAAAGGGTGCTTCTTAATAAGCGATTTCTCTTAATCATGCCCGAGCAGGACGGGAGCTCCTATAGGGCGCTTTAAGCGCCACGGAACAAAACCGGCGCTTGCTACAACGCCAAGTGGGCCGGCCCACGAAAGCACACCACACAGAACAATTATAAAAGCGTGAAAAAACTACAAAAAAGTGCTCCCGTGACAATCGAACTCATGCCCTACACTACCTAAAGGTGTTCGGCTAAGAGAAGTATATGGATGAACCCGGATACATATGAACCCATTTTGGAAAACACATTTCTAAATTTTAAAAAAATCTGATTTTTTTTGCATGGGTACGTCTCCTTGTTTTATATGCATGCATAAAATTTCACGGAAAAATAACTTTTTTTATGGCCTGTGCAAAAAAGACAAAACATTATGTCGTGAAACACTATTTAGAAGCACTGAAATTTGTCTTTTTTGCAGAGGCAAAACAAAAAGACATTTTTTCATAAAACTTTGTGCCACGCACACACATTTGCGAACTTGTATGCGTGATATTTTCTTTTGATTTTTTTGACATTTTAAAACGTGCTTAAAATGCATTTTATGAAAAGTGGGTGCATATGCACATGGGTTCAGATGGTGCCCTCTCGTTCGGCTAACCACTAGCGTGGCATTGCTCTATTCAAAATAAGTTCAACAATTTTGGAAAAAACTTCATCAATTTTGAAAAATAGTTCTCAAAAAATTAAAAAAAGTTCATTAAAATTTTGAAAAAGCTCATCAATTAAAAAAAGTCACAAAAACAGAAAAAGTTCACTTGAATTTTTAAAAAAAGTTCATCTAATTTGAGAATAGTTCATTGAATTTTAAAAAGTTCATCAATTTTGAAAAAAGTTCGTCAAATCTGAAAAAAGTACATAAAATTTGAAAGAAAACTCCATCAAATTAAAAAATCATCAAATTCAAAAATAATATTGCTTTTTTTAAAATGCACTAGATATACAGGAAAAGAAACAGGAAAAAACAGGCATTAAAAAAAGTCCAGTTGAAAAAAGTTCAGGCATTTAAGAAAAAAAGAAACAGGAATTACGAAATAAAAGGGAAAAACCGTACAAACTATAGGGGACATTTCATGCACCAGCGGCAGGTTGGTGTAGTGGTTGCTAGAGTTAGTTCTCAACATTGAGATCGCCGGTTTATTCCAGTTCATGTGCACTTTCTCACAATCCTTTTGAAGTTTCAAAACAGGAAAAAGGTGATCCCGCAAACCGGTGGTTATCCTCATCCTAAATAGATCCGATCGTCCAGAAATTTTCTGCATGGGATCCCGCGCCACCGTCGCCGCCTCTGACCTCGCCGGCCGGCCTCGAGGTGCCGGAAATCGACGGGATGGAGTACCCGATGCCCCATAACATGAGCCGACCATGCCTCCACCGCAACTGCGCCGACAATGGCGCCAACTCCTCCCTCTGCCGCCCAATTCCTCCCACCGTCGCCATCAAAAGGAAGAGGCAGGGGAACCACATCATCGAAGGCGGCGCGACACAACCCTCCTTCGGCCTCACTCCGATTCCACTCGCCAATGCCGCGGGCAGGAGGAAGAAGGCGATCGCCACAAGGCTCTAGGCTCCTCCTCCGCCTCCAGCCGACGAGGGCATCCACACCCAGAAGGACGAGAGGACTGCCGAGGAGGACCGGCTCATGATGATGAATCCGGAGTGCATGGATGCAATGGCAAGATATTTTTGCGAGATGAAAATAATGGAGATCATGCTACGGAGGAAGATGGAGCTTCAAAATCTTATGGCTGGTGGCGTTGGGTTTGGTGGGGGCTTTTATTTCGGCAATGTTGGTGGTGGCTTCGGCATCGATGATGGTGGTCGCTTCAGCATGGGCGGTGGTGGTGGTGATGGTGACTTCGGCATGGGCCATGGTGCTCCGGAAAACCAAGTGAATGGTGGTGGCGGTAGTGCTCACTCTCTGGTGCAAGTTCGTGAGGATGGTTGTGTGAGCTCTCTGGTTCAAGTCCATGAGGATGGCGGTGTGAGCTCTCCGGTTCAAGTCCGTGAGGATGGTGGTGCGACCTCTCCGGTTCACATTGAGGAAGATGGTGGTGCGGCTCTCCGGTTCAAGTCCGTGAAGATGGTGGTGTGAGCTCTCCTGTTCACATTCGTGAAGATGGTAGTGCAAGCTCTCCGGCGAATGTGGATGATGGCGATGTTGCTTAATTGCTCTATGTCATTTGAACATCTTTTGCCTTGCTTATCACACGTTCATGAGCCTAAACTTGATACCTCATATGTTGCGCATGATATTGAATGTGATGAACTAGTATGATGATCAACTAGTGATGTATATATATGATGATGAACTAGTTTTATGCACTTGGAACTTGATAATATTTGCCTATAATTGTATTTACGGGACCACGAGCCCTCTCGCGTGGAATAGATCCCGCAAACGCGTCCCGCAAAACATTTGCAGGATGGGTTTACGAGAAGTATTCTGCCGAAGGAATTGTGGTCCCTTAATTTTCCTTTTTTGTGAGAGCCCTAAAACAAGTTTTATGGACATGTCAGTTGCCGGATCTGCTAGAGATGCTCTTAAGGCTCTACTACATCTGTGCCGCTAGCCGTGAGTATGGAGAAGAACCTCCCTCCAGCCTTGGAGGATGACTCGACCAGTGCCGCAGTTTGTTCATTTTGTTTCGTACGACAGTTCATCCATGGCTGCACGCCTGGGATGGCCGATCGATCATCCAGTCCTCCGCCAATCCATTTTCCCAATGACTCAGGGACCCGACGGCAAGCGCCTAGGCTGCTATCCGTTACCGACAACAGCGCTCAGGTGTAGTTCACGATATGGTTTACTTGTTTATTTGTTTCACTAGGTCCAAACTGAATTTTGCACTCAAATCCTAGTGATTTTTTACTGGGCTGGGTGGCCAGTTGCACAGTTCTTTTCGACCGTGGCTCCACCACTGCATGCTAGTGTACCCCAAGGCATTGCCCGCGTGACCTGATCATGTACAAACCACCACAAGCCTTTCAGGCGCTGAAAGTTTTTCTTCCTTGTGCCTTCTATTTCCAAAGCTGATCATCGATCTTTCCTTGTCTTTAAGCATCAACCTACCACTGTATATCACTTAACGCCTTTTTTGTATAGACTATTCTTGTATGTATCTCATCCCAATATGGAGACGTATCAGCGACCGAGGGCCCCTGCTGGTCCGCGTCGACCACCGCTCCTTGGATAAGACTACCATGTCGGATCCCGTTAGCTAGACTCCGCTTCATCGTCGGCATCCTCCTCCAGCATGGGCTCATGTAGGCAGGCCACGGAGGAGGGGAGGCGACGATGAGGGCGCCGACCGCCGCACGATGCTCCAGCTTGCATCCTGCCTCTAGTCCCAGCCCCCTCCGTGCTCGCTCGTGCTCCGGAGCCGCCGGCGCACTCGTGCTCCGAAGTCGCTGTTGTCGCACTCGTGCTCCGCCGCGGCTGCCGCCTGGCAGCTCTTTCGCATCTTGCCCGTGGTACCGCCCCCCTCCGCGCTCGTTGTGCTTAGAGAGGGGAGGGAGGGGCGGGTTAGGAATCTAGATCGGGATGGGGAAGGGAGCAGCGGGATTGGTGGTGCTAGATGGTGGGCGCGGAGGGCGGGGGCAAGGGGGGAGGGACGGTGGAGGTTGATCTGCCACCCGCCACCACCGACACGAGGCAAGGCGAGGTGGACGGCGGCCCCGCCGTCGCCGGTGCAAAGAGAGGCCAAGCGCCAAAGGCATGGAGTACGAGAGGAGGCATGTGGCCTTGTTTTCCAACAATGGCGAACCGTTTTTCACTTAGGGACGTGAATGCGAGTAGAATACCAAAAAACAAAAACATTGATGGTGAACTGACAGAACCATCGCGTGCTTTATTAGTAGGTATATATATATAAATATAAAGATTTCAGCCTGAGCTGGACCACCAAAGCGCCGGACAAGGGACAGACGCCTCGTCTGCAAAGTGTGGGCCGTGGGCCACCCCTATGTGCTGCGTACGTGTCATGAGGCTCTCGCGGCTGCGTTTAAGGCTCTACTACATTTATGCCGCCAGCCCGCGCCTGGGGAGAAGAACCTTGGCAAATCCTATTTGACGCTTGTTGGCGTCAGAATGTTGTGCTTTCGCTGAGGGAGACATCGGTTGGGCCGGCCCATGGACGGGATTAGCGTTTACCGTTCGGTGCGTTCGCTGCCGCTTCCTTCTCTATTCCTTGCGTTTTTTTCGTTTTCCTTCTACGAATTTTTCTTCCTGTGTTTTCACTGTTTTGCCCGGTTTTCAGTTGTTTTCTTCCTGTTTTTCTTTTTCTTTTTTTGGTTCAATTTTTCTTTTATGTTTCCTTTTTATTTTCTCTTTATTGTGCATTATATAAAAAGTTCACTGCATATTACAAAAATCTTCATCATATTAAGAAAATGTTCATCGTATATTATGAAAGAAGTGCACCTTGCATTCTAAAATTGTTCATTGTGTATTATGAAAATGGTCATAGTATATTATGAAAATGTTCAGCATATATTAAAAAAAGTTCATTGTGTATTTAAAATTTGTTCATCATATATAAAAAAATGTTCAGTTGTGTATTTTAAAATTTCCAGTGTTTTTTTTTAAAGTTCTCTGTAATTTAAATTTTGTTCAACGCATATTATGAAAATATTTATTTTAAAAAATAACATGTTTTGCCGCTGCCTTTTATACTTTAAGACAGGCACTGCAATTTTACCATTGTAGGTAGCTAGCTTGGCTGGTTGGCTCGCTTGGATCCAGAATGAGGTCGGCAGTTCGATCCCAACTTGTGCGCTTCGTTTTCAAATGTTGTGGTTTCTGCTGTCGCCTTTTTGTTTTGTTTTACCTTTCTGGTTCTTTCATGTTCCTTCTGTTTTTTCCTGGTTTTATCTTTATCTTTATATTTCTCTTTCTTTTTTCCTTTTCTTTTTCGTTCATTAATACTTTAAGGACATGTTCTATCATGTACGTTTTGCATTAATACTTTAATATGATGAACAATTTGTGTTTCCCTGTTTATTTTTACTTTTATTCTCTTTTAGTGTATTATATAAGAGTTCATCATGTATTGCAAAACTGTTCATAATATATTTGTTAAAAGTACCTTAAGAAAATGTTCATTGTGTATTTAAAAAAATTAAACGCATATTATAAAATGTTCAATGTGTATATTTAAATTGTTTAGTCTATATCACAAAAATGTTCAATGTGTATATTCAAATTGTTCAGTGTATATCAAAAAAATGTTCAATGTGTATTTTCAAATTGTTCAGTGTATATAAAAAAAGTTCAATGTGTTTATTCAAATTGTTCATCATATGTCAGAAAATGTTCAATGTGTATTTAAGGAATGTTCATTGTATATCACGTAAATGTTCAATGTATACTAAAAATGTTCAATGGTTGATTTTTTTCTTTTTTGGTTGGGAACTGTCAGCACATTTAGTTCTTAAAGAATGCACGTAGAACACTAATTATTATGACGCAGTATCTCAGGTGGAAAGATTCCGTAACAATCTAGCGTAGGGTTATGAGTTGGAATCCTTTGACACAGCGTAGTTTTTTGGGATTTTTTAGTAACTGCCTCGCTGTGACGCCAGTGAGTGGGCCGGCCCATTCAGATCGCGCCCTGCGCGGAAGGTCGTGTTTTTGACGCCCACGAGCGTCAGCTAGGAGCTCCCAAGAACCTTCCTCCTGCCTTCCTTGGAGGATGAGTCGACTAGGGCCGCAGTTTGTGTCTTTTGTTAAGTACTCCCTCCGTTCTGAATTATTTGTCTTGGATTTGTCTAGATACGAAGGTATCTAGCACGAAAATGAGTCTAGATACATCCGTATCTAGACAAATCCAAGACAAGTACTCCCTCCGTAAACTAATATAAAAATGTTTAGAGAGTAATTCGGAACGGAGGGAGTATATGCCAGTTCATCCATGATTGCACGCCCGCGATGGCCGATCATCCAGTCCTGCACCGATCCATTTTTTCAGGGACTCACGGACCCAACGGCAAGTGTCCAGGCCACTATCCGCTACCGACAGCGGCGCTCAGGGGGTAGTTCACAATATAGTTTACTTGTTTAGTTATTCGACTAGGTCCAAACTAAATTTTGCACTCATATTGTAGTGAATTTTTACAAGGCTGGGCGGGCAGTTGCTCAGTTTTGCTCGACCGTGGCTCCACCACTGCATACTAGTGTACCCCAAGGCATTGCTCGCACGACCTGATCATGTACAAACCACCACACGCCTTTCAAGCTTGAAATTTTTCATCCCGGTGCCTTCTATTTCCAAAGTTGATCATCGATCTTTCCTTGTCTTTAAGCATCAGCCTATGATTGTATATCACTTAACCCCCCTTTTGCATAGATTGTTCTTGTATGTATCTCATCCCAATCTGTATGGACGAAACTTGAGAAGTGAATAAGAGGGGTGGATGTGTTTATATATAGACGAGCATGCATGGTCGCCAAACAAAAAGAGCAAATAAGCTAGCTACTTCTTATTATGACACAATTCAATTCTTACCATGCTGAGGTACTGGTCCAATTATGGCACTCCTACGGGGTTAGCCACCTCATCATGGAACATGATAAGGATTGAATTGTGTCATGAATTTGACGAGTACATCACGTTATGAACTATGGATAGACATGGGTGCTAGCCAGTTTCTCCTTGTCGACTAAGATACAAACTCAATTTGGTGAGGCATGTGTCCTCGAGGTTAGTATTTCAAAAGTAAGGAGTCTGTACACGGCGATAGTTCCAGTACCACGGACGAGTGGCATCGCTGCGTTTGCAGCAAAGTACCAGCATCCAGATGATGGTCGTAGAATGGCTAATGATGTTTTTTTTTTCTTCTCTTGCGTGGGCATTGGCCTATGCACTAGGAGGCTCCCGATACTAGTGGCAGAGTCAATAGTTGTTTGGGCAGGGACGCATCGACAACCCATCAAGCACAGCGACATCCCGCTTTGTTCGCATGGAGGACCATGGGGCAGCCCCATGGATTTGCAAGTCGGCTCGCGTCAGAGTGGAGTGGCGGTGGTTAGATCTGCACCACGACATGGGCGACCCCCTCATGCCTATGGAGGTCGTCCGAGGTAGAAGGACGTTCCACCCATCCACTAGTGTCTCTTTGCATCACAGGGAGTACATGCCGGTTCCACTAGCTGAAGACATGTCTTCAAGATGATAATTGGACTAGTACGTCATGTCCGGGGTGAAAACTCTTGTCCTGGCCTTTATTGGTTGGGCTCAGCAGCGGTGAATCTGCACCATTCGTTATTGAAGGCGTTGTCTTGTTGTTGATAGGCTAACCTTCACTATTTAGTGTCGGCAACCTGGATGAAAATTCTTGTCTTAGCCATTTCTGGTCGGACATGACGATGGCAACACGAGTACGTTCATCCTACTTGAAGGCGCTGTTGTGGAAGAAGACGACTTGGTTATTGGTGTTATAATTATATCTTGTAATGGTTTCAACCTCCTGTTCTAAAAAATATATCTTGCCTGATGAACGGTGCACAAGACTACCGTACTGAAAAAACAATACTTCTGCGCGATATTGCCTATATATATAACGCATATGTCCATTTTTTGTTTCGTGCTTCACTTTAGGCTAAACCAAAAATGTGCATATGTCATACAGAGAAAATAAATCTATGCACAAGGGGTGTCTTTGGCCCAGAAGTTTATTAGTGCGCGTGATATTTCGCGTGAGTGTGCATGTGTGACTGGCGAAATCCAGCAATTTGTATCAGAGAATGCTAGGCTTATGATTTGAAGTTACTCTTGATGTTGATGAGACGACCCTTACTAACGCACATGATGAAGACGGTGAGCATGTTATCGTCAGCAAGGTGGTGGTCATTGTCGGCAGAAGTGTGTCAGGATCATCTCCATGGGAGGTAGATACATCGAGCTGTCATGTGTGTCAGTGTGTGCATATATGTTTATGTGCATGCATGTCTTAATCGAAGTCGTGATGTATGTGAGTCGTCTCTCTGAGGTTTCAATGATGTTGAGCACGTCACCATCGATCGATGTCTGGCCGGTGAGGTGTATCATCGTGAGTGAAGAATGTGTGCAAAGACAAATTTATACCTACAAATATAGTACACTTAGTAAGATTCCAAAGATGTAAGAGTTTTCATATACTCTTATAAACATAAGTTACCATAATGAATATTTGTTGTAACTGGTTGAGAGGAGTTCTCTCCAAACTTATAGGCGCAAATACGTGTCGGTGTTTGTCCATTAGTGTTGGAAATATGAAATTGCCATAATGTCTTAGTCTTTAGTACATCAAAAATTCTTAGAGATTACTAGTGATTGCCACTCCTACATTTGACACATCAATTATACGCCAAACTGATCATCTTTTGACACACTCACTAATCACAAGAATCTGCGACGAATGATCTCCTTCCACGTACTTTTCTATGCCACCATGTATGTATTGCACAAAACCAGGCTCTTTGTCACAAAATGACGGCACACCTTCATGTTGGCTAATATTCTCATCCCGACACCTCCTGTTCTCAAAGGCTCTACAACACGGGATGTTCTTGTATCTCATCACTATTAATGTACCTTAATTATTCGTCAGTCAAAAAGTGAGGGTGAACTAAGAGTAAGGAGAGGTGACGAGCCTGCATATGTTTGGTGTCTTGACAAAAGGACGTGTTAGCTGGTAGTATAACACAAAGGAGCCAGCACCCACCGCCTCACAATTCACTTGAATGAAAATATAAAACATAGGACATTGTGTCCTCAAACATTCATATTTTTACAGGTAAGGACATCGTATTTCTTTAATAGGGGATGCGTGGAAAGATTAGGTCAAGGCATTACTCATACTACTATCCTGAGTTACGAACCATATATAAATTACAAAAAATGTCAATGTGTTTGTGTACTCTAAACCACACAATCCCATCTTTTATATGCCTTGTATGTGTTCCTACACTATACCTAGCCGAACTCCTAAACCTTATAGCGGAGTAGAAAAATTACTCCTCATCCCCGCAGACGCCTGAATATACCCGTCCTTCACCCGGCCAAGTAAACTGGGCAGCCACTTTTCGACCCCAATACCCCCACACCGCATCACCGCCGGCGCACCTGCCGGTGACTAACCACTAGCTCCACCGCTACATGGCCGCCTCCCTTGGCCCTTTCTGCCTTTCTGCACGAGTCTGAGCCGTTCGCCGGAACCCGCCTCATCTTCTTCCTCATTAGCTACTCCGCATCTCACCGTGATTCCGCACCTTTGTTGGTCATCCCCACGGCTCACCGCCCGCTTGTTTGGTCTCAACGCCGCCGGGTACACCTCCACCGCCTTGCAAGTATTCGACGGTTTGCCTAGGTGATTTTTTAGGTGTTTTGGTCTTGTTTTGTTTTGTCCCTTTGAACTGAACCGAGTCGTTTCAATTGAAGATGAAGAGGGTGAGAGAGATGATCTTCGAGGACTCATCATCATCCAAGGAGAAAAAAGGTGACGGTGACTTTGAAATTGTTGTCAGCATGATCTTCAATGATGATATTCAGTGGCCAAGGAGAGGATCATAGTTTGGCCGGATACAACTCAACCGTGATAGAGCGGAGGCCATGCCAAGATTATGGTAGATTTTTTTAACCCTAATCCGACCTATGTGGAAAAGCATTTTCGTGCCACTTTTCGGATGCACACAAGTCTGGTTCTCACCTTTGCAAAAGCCATGGAGAAGTATGATGACTGGCTCAAGATCAAAGGATGCATGCAGAGATATAAGTGTGAGCCAAAGCACGATTCTAATAGGATCTTGGAATTCCTCGAAGCGCATCGGAGGATCGAGAACCGACAAGTTCATACGCAGGTCCAACATAATCCTGTTGAGCATCAGTGGCATCTCCATAGCACTTCATAGTCATGCTTTTATCGTGTTATTTACTTCATTTGAACCATGTGGTTTGTTTGAAGTTGAATAATTTGGTTTGTAAACTATGAATTTGTAATATTCGTGAATTGTATGAACATTAATTATTATGTTTGGTTTTATATGTGTGCTAATATGTAGTTAACATGTAATTGTAAATAGAATAATTTGGCAAAAACAAAATTTTACTCCATTAAGTTTAGGGGATCGGATAGAAATGACCAAACCATAGAGGAGTAAATTTACCCCACTAATGTTTACTCAGCCGTTTACTTCTGTATTTTTAAGGGGATCGGCTACACATGCCCTAAGCCCTTGGGATAGTGATCTTCAGCTGTAGTTTGTACATTATAATCGTTCCTTTTAGGGTTTTCTGTTCTTTGACTTTAAATGTACTCTCCCCTAATTAAATGAAAGGAGCTCGATGTCTGCACTAAAAGTAGTGTGAATGACCACGCGGCAGTGTTGTTCAGTTCTCCTTCTAACTGCAAACTGCTCAGTACGGCGCCATCGAGTAGAACATGTACCGGCAGTAGGCTATACGCATAGCGTTGCACGCCTAAGCATGCCTTCCATAGTTCCATTCAGCGAGGCATGTTAGTTGGTTGTCGACAACTTTGGCAATAGGTTGTTCTATGAGTGTGGCCTATCTATAGTCTTGATTGAATTAGCAGAATCAAGAATCAAGTTGAAGTTGAACACTAGAGTGAAACATAGTTCTTTTTCGAAAAAGAGTGAAACATAGTTGTGCATGCGTATATATAGAACTCCATGCACCATGGCCTGAAAAAAGAGGCAACATTAATTACTAATCATTATACTATAGGCATATGATAGCATCGATAGAGCAAACCTCTCCTATACGTATGATCTATATTCCACTAGCATCTACTCAACCAAAGGGCGCTTCTCTGTGAATTTTCTCTATTTCCATCAAAATCAGGTAACTTGTGGAATAACCCTCTGAATTGTGTCGGGGTGATGGTTCACAGTCAGGTAACGCTGCTTAACATGGTTTGGATTTCCAAGGTCGGAGAGAAATGATTCAATATGTTCAGCTAGCTTGCTCCGGTCAACATGTGGACGCAAGACGCGCCACCTTGCATAACCGCGGGCGCAAGACGCCAGCCTGCTGTAAGAACACTCCGATTATACGATCGAAACTTTATTCCTGATGTCTTCCGTTCACAAAGCTTAAGCACTGGCAATGCTTGTTGACGTATTTGTCAACGACGTTGGCAATATATACTTGTTCTATGAGTGTGGCCTAGCTATAGGGCCTGTTCTGAAGTCCTCCCACTCCACACTTCACAAACTCCTCGTGTGGAGCTGAGCGAACGAAATAATAGCAAGAAGCTAGCTTCAGGAAGTTGTGGTCGATCCTAGTGCAAAAATCTAGAGCGAGGCCAGCCCAGCTTCACAAAAATGAGAATCTGGAGTTCACCCATATTATAGCCGAAATGCCACCGCCAAGTATAACGTTTCACGCAGCCACACGAAAGAAAATGATTCATCCCCTCGAGAGCCAACTGTCGCTACGAACAGGTACCACGTCGCTTTTGCCAAAAAAGATACGTCCGTCCCGTGGGTGACGGTTAGGTTTTCCTCGGGCGATCAGGAGGCGATCTCCTTCTAGGTTTTTTGTGCCCGTGCCGCCGCTGGAACCCAAACCTTGTAGATCAATTTGAGTCCAGATCTGTTTTCTCCTCCTTTCCCACACCAAAGGCCTTTCGTGTGATCTAGGGCGCACGATCATACCCCACGTTTTCTGCCCTGGATTTTGGTGCGAGGGCTCGTGCTCAGATTGGAGTCCTTGAGTAGGATAGATCGTGTGGAGGGGCTGATGAAGAGCTTGAAGTTGTCGGAGATGGAGAGCAAGGGGAGGAAGATCGTTTGGGGAGAAGGGAACAAGGTGGGAATGGTGGAACCGCAGGCGATTGCTAAACTCATGTCCGACAAGCCGGCGTACGCGAAAGGCCTGGCGAACGCACTGGCCAGGGTCTGGTGCCCTCTAAAGGGATTGGATTGCAAAGACATGGGTGAGAACACTTTTCTGTTCACCTTCCATCAACCAGTGGGGAAAAGGAAGGCTTTGGAGGATGGTCCATGGGAGTTCGGAAAGTGTCTCCTGGTTGTGGAGGATTTTGTACCTAGCAAAACCCTAAAGGAGTATGAATTTTGTTGGGTACCAGTGTGGGTCAGGATCTTTAATCTACCACTTGGCATGATGTGTCGTGAGGCGGGGGAAGCGATTGGCGGGTTCATGGGGGAGACGTTGGAAGTAGATGTTGGACCTGATGGGATGGCCGCAGGAAGCTTCTTAAGAGTCAAAGTCAGGATTGACATTTAGCAACCTCTAATGCGAGGGTTCACTAGGGAGGAAGGCGAGGAGGAGAAGAAGAGAAGGATTGCTAAGCCAGGTGGGGGAAGAGAAGTGGATCTTTGGTGTAGGTTTGAGTACGAATTTCTGCCCGATTTTTGTTATACCTGTGGGAGGCTGGGGCATGTGGACAATGAGCGTAGTTCAAAGCTGAAGAAGGGGGAGGTGGCCCAATACGGTGCATGGATGAAGGCTTTCATACCTAAGAGAGTCCCGGAAGGAAATCGGGGCTCATGGGCATATAACAGAAGCTATGGAGGGAGCAGGAGCGGAGGGAGTGGGAGGAGTTTCAGTGGGGGAGGACACAGGAGCTTATCTGGGAGTGGTAGCGATTCTTGGCGGAAAAATAACAACCTGATGATCAAAGACAAGGGAGATAAGAAGGGGGTTGAGCAAGCAGTAACTAGCCCGCTCAAGTCCACTCCGCCGATGACTATAGAGAATGCCAGGGATGGTGGAATCAGGAAGAAACTCTCTTATGAGAATACGTCAAATGTAACAAGTCATAGAGGGAGTGAACTAGTGGTTGCAGAGGCGGGAAAAGTAGATACGGTCATGACTGAAAAAGCAAAAGTAGCTAGTGGAGCGAAGGAGGGAGAGGTGTGTGTGGGAGAGGGGAGAAGTGAGGGGCTGGTCCATAGTTCCCAAAAGGAGGAGCAGGTAAAGAAGCAAATGTCCAGATTTAAGAGGAGGAAAAGGGAGGAGGGGATAGGTAACCAGCAGGGTCTTGGTGTGGTCGTAGGAGAGAAGAGGCAAGGGATGGACATGGATGTTGTCAAGGAGGAGGAAGATAGTCAGAAGAGGGCTCGAACAGAGGAGAAGATGACTCAAAACCATGAGGCGGGGCTGTCGGAACAGCTCCGCAAGCAGAAATGAAAATTATAGCATGGAACTATCGGGGGCTTGGGAACCCCGCGACAGTTCGAAGCCTTTTGGAATTACAGAAGGCAGAAGATCCTGATGTGCTCTTTCTCTCTGAAACTAAAATCTATGAGAGGGAGATGGAGCATTTGAGGTGGAATCTTGGTATGCCAAACATGGTGGTGAAAGATCCGGAAGGTCGTCGGGGAGGGCTCGCTCTCTTTTGGCGAAGGGGAGTGGATGTACGACTACGGTGGAAGGATAAATACTTTATAGATGCGGTGGTGATGGAGGAAAATGGAGTGCAGTGGCGGTTGACGGGCTTCTATGGGGAGTCCAAAGCGGGGGAGAAAGGAAATACGTGGAAGGCATTGAAGTCATTGAAGGGGCAGCTGAACCTACCATGGCTATGTTTGGGCGATTTTAACGAAATCCTATTTGCAAATGAGAAGGAAGAAGGGCCGGCTCGGGCCCAGGGGTGTATGGATGCTTTTCGTGCCACACTGGAGTTGTGCGGGCTCGAGGATTTAGGATTTGAAGGAGATCCCTATACGTGGCGTAACAATTGGCATGATGTTGAAGGGTATACAAGGGAGAGGCTGGATCGGGCAGTGGCATGCAATAACTGGCGCGGGTTGTTCCCTCTGTATAAAGTAATAAACGGGGATCCTCGTCACTCTGACCATAGGCCGGTTACAGTTCTGGTGGATGGCATGCATCAGGAGGGAGAAGGTGCTAGAGGTGATGGGTGTTTTAGGTTTGAGGCAAGATGATTGATGGAGGAGGAGTGTGCTCGGGTGGTGGAAGAGGCATGGAATGCAGCATTTGTAGAGGGGGATGCTTCTGTTAAGGATAGACTGGCTAAGGTGGGGAGAGAACTCACAAAGTGGGATCGAGAGGTGTTGGGTGAGCTAAAAGGAAGGATTAAGAAGGCAAAGAAGGAGCTTGAGAACTGTCGGCGTGGCTGTATTAGTCAACATAAAATAACCCAGGAGCATCTTCTTCGATTTAAGCTCAGCAGGCTGGAGGATCGGTACAATTTATATTGGAGGCAGAGGGCGCATGTTAATTGGTTGGAGAAGGGAGATAAAAATACAGACTTTTTCCACACCCATGCAAATGAGAGGAAGAGGGTGTTGGGTTTCGTAGTAATTTCAAAAATTTTCCTACGCACACGCAAGATCATGTGATGCATAGCAACGAGAGAGGAGAGTGTTGTCTACGTACCCACGCAGATCGACTGCGGAAGCGTTGACGCACCGTAGAGGAAGTAGTCGTACGTCTTCACGATCCAACCGATCAAGTACCGAAACTACGGCACCTCCGAGTTCGAGCACACGTTCAGCTCGATGACGATCCCCGGACTCCGATCCAGCAAAGTGTCGGGGAAGAGTTCCGTCAGCACGATGGCGTGGTGACGATCTTGATGTACTACAGCAGCAGGGCTTCGCCTAAACTCCGCTACAGTATTATCGAGGAATATGGTGGCTGGGGGCACCGCACACGGCTAAGGAATAGATCACGTGGATCAACTTGTGTGTTCTAGGGTGCCTCTACCACAGTATATAAAGGACCAAAGGGGGGAGGCTGGCCGGCCACAAGGGGTGCGCCAGGAGAGTCCTACTCCCTCTGGGAGTAGGATTCCCCCCCCCCCCAATCCTAGTTGGAATAGGATTCGCGGAGGGGGGAAAAGAGAAGGAGGGGGCCGGCCACCTCTCCTAGTCCTAATAGGACTAGGGGAAGGAGGAGGCAAACAACCCATGTAGGGCTGCCTCTTCTCTTTTCCACTAAGGCCCATCATGGCCCATTTAGCTCTCGAGGGGTTCCGGTAACCTTCCCGGTACTTCGTAAAATCCCGATTTCACCCGGAACACTTCCGATATCCAAACATAGGCTTCCAATATATTAATCTTTATGTCTCGACCATTTCAAGACTCCTCGCCATGTCCGTGATCACATCCGGGACTCCGAACAACCTTCGGTACATCAAAATGCATAAACTCATAATATAACTGTCATCGTAACCTTAAGCGTGCGGACCCTACGGGTTCGAGAACAATGTAGACATGACTGAGACACGTCTCTGGTCAATAACCAATAGCGGGACCTGGATGCCCATATTGGCTCCTACATATTCTACGAAGATCTTTATCGGTTAGACCGCATAACAACATACGTTGTTCCCTTTGTCATCGGTATGTTACTTGCCCGAGATTCGATCGTCGGTATTCCAATATCTAGTTCAATCTCGTTACCGGCAAGTCTATTTACTCGTTCCGTAATACATCATCTCGCAACTAACTCATTAGTTGCAATGCTTGCAAGGCTTATGTGATGTGCATTACCGAGAGGGCCCAGAGATACCTCTCCGACAATCGGAGTGACAAATCCTAATCTCGAAATACGCCAACCCAACATGTACCTTTGGAGACACCTGTAATGCTCCTTTATAATCACCCAGTTACGTTGTGACGTTTGGTAGCACCCAAAGTGTTCCTCCGGCAAACGGGAGTTGCATAATCTCATAGTCATAGGAACATGTATATGTCATGAAGAAAGCAATAGCAACATACTAAACGATCGGGTGCTAAGCTAATGGAATGGGTCATGTCAATCAGATCATTCAACTAATGATGTGACCTCGTTAATCAAATAACAACACTTTGTTCATGGTTAGGAAACATAACCATCTTTGATCAACAAGCTAGTCAAGTAGAGGCATACTAGTGACACTAAGTTTGTCTATGTATTCACACATGTATTATGTTTCTGGTTAATACAATTCTAGCATGAATAATAAACATTTATCATGATATAAGGAAATAAATAATAACTTTATTATTGCCTCTAGGGCATATTTCCTTCAGTCTCCCACTTGCACTAGAGTCAATAATCTAGATTACACAGTAATGATTCTAACACCCATGGAGCCTTGGTGCTGATCATGTTTTGCTCGTGGAAGAGGCTTAGTCAACGGGTCTGCAACATTCAGATCCGTATGTATCTTGCAAATCTCTATGTCTCCCACCTGGACTAGATCCCGGATGGAATTGAAGCGTCTCTTGATGTGCTTGGTTCTCTTGTGAAATCTGGATTCCTTTGCCAAGGCAATTGCACCAGTATTGTCACAAAAGATTTTCATTGGACCCGATGCACTAGGTATGACACCTAGATCGGATATGAACTCCTTCATCCAGACTCCTTCATTTGCTGCTTCCGAAGCAGCTATGTACTCCGCTTCACATGTAGATCCCGCTACGACGCTTTGTTTAGAACTACACCAACTGACAGCTCCACCGTTTAATGTAAACACGTATCCGGTTTGCGATTTAGAATCGTCCGGATCAGTGTCAAAGCTTGCATCAATGTAACCATTTACGACGAGCTCTTTGTCACCTCCATATACGAGAAGCATATCCTTAGTCCTTTTCAGGTATTTTAGGATGTTCTTGACCGCTGTCCAGTGATCCACTCCTGGATTACTTTGGTACCTCCCTGCTAGACTTATAGCAAGGCACACATCAGGTCTGGTACACAGCATTGCATACATGATAGATCCTATCGCTGATGCATAGGGAACATCTTTCATATTCTCTCTATCTTCTGCAGTGGTCGGGCATTGAGTCTTACTCAATTTCACACCTTGTAACACAGGCAAGAATCCTTTCTTTGCTTGATCCATTTTGAACTTCTTCAAAAATTTGTCAAGGTATGTTGTTTGTGAAAGTCCAATTAAGCGTCTTGATCTATCTCTATAGATCTTAATGCCTAATATGTAAGCAGCTTCACCGAGGTCTTTCATTGAAAAACTCTTATTCAAGTATCCCTTTATGCTATCCAGAAATTCTATATCATTTCCAATCAATAATATGTCATCCACATATAATATCAGAAATGCTACAGAGCTCCCACTCACTTTCTTGTAAATACAGGCTTCTCCAAAAGTCTGTATAAAACCAAATGCTTTGATCACACTATCAAAACATTTATTCCAACTCCGAGAGGCTTGCACCAGTCCATAAATGGATCGCTGGAGCTTGCACACTTTGTTAGCTCCCTTTGGATCGACAAAACCTTCTGGTTGCATCATATACAACTCTTCTTCCAGAAATCCATTCAGGAATGCAGTTTTGACATCCATCTGCCAAATTTCATAATCATAAAATGCGGCAATTGCTAACATGATTCGGACAGACTTAAGCATCGCTACGGGTGAGAAGGTCTCATCGTAGTCAAGCCCTTGAACTTGCCGAAAACCTTTTGCGACAAGTCGAGCTTTGTAGACAGTAATATTACCGTCAGCGTCAGTCTTCTTCTTGAAGATCCATTTATTCTCAATTGCTTGCTGATCATCGGGCAAGTCAACCAAAGTCCATACTTTGTTCTCATACATGGATCCCATCTCAGATTTCATGGCTTCAAGCCACTTTGCGGAATCTGGGCTCACCATTGCTTCTTCATAGTTCGTAGGTTCATCATGATCAAGCATCATGACTTCCAGAACGGGATTACCATACCACTCTGGTGCGGATCTTACTCTGGTTGATCTACGAGGTTCAGTAGTATCTTGTTCTGAAGTTCCATGATCATTATCATTAACTTCCTCACTAACTGGTGTAGGTGTCACAGGAACAGTTTTCTGTGATGTACTACTTTCCAATAAGGGAGCAGGTACAGTTACCTCGTCAAGTTCTACTTTCCTCCCACTCACTTCTTTCGAGAGAAACTCATTCTCTAGAAAGTTTCCGAATTTAGCAACAAAAGTCTTGCCTTCGGATCTGTGATAGAAGGTGTATCCAATAGTTTCCTTTGGATATCCTACGAAGACACATTTCTCCGATTTGGGTTCGAGCTTATCAGGTTGAAGCTTTTTCACATAAGCATCGCGGCCCCAAACTTTTAGAAACGACAACTTCGGTTTCTTGCCAAACCACAGTTCATAAGGCGTCGTCTCAACGGATTTTGATGGTGCCCTATTTAACGTGAATGCGGCCGTCTCTAGAGCGTATCCCCAAAACGATAGCGGTAAATCAGTAAGAGACATCATAGATCGCACCATATCTAGTAAAGTACGATTACGACGTTCGGACACACCATTACGCTGAGGTGTTCCGGGTGGCGTGAGTTGCGAAACTATTCCACAATTTTTCAAATGTACACCAAACTCGTAACTCAAATATTCTCCTCCACGATCAGATCATAGAAACTTTATTTTCTTGTTACGATGATTTTCAACTTCACTCTGAAATTCTTTGAACTTTTCAAATGTTTCAAACTTATGTTTCATTAAGTAGATATACCCATATCTGCTTAAATAATCTGTGAAGGTGAGAAAATAACGATATCCGCCACGAGCCTCAATATTCATCGGACCACATACATCTGTATGTATGATTTCCAACAAATCTGTTGCTCTCTCCATAGTACCGGAGAACGATGTTTTGGTCATCTTGCCCAAGAGGCACGGTTCACAAGTACCAAGTGATTCATAATCAAGTGGTTCCAAAAGTCCATCAGTATGAAGTTTCTTCATGCACTTTACACCGATATGACCTAAACGGCAGTGCCACAAATAAGTTGCACTATCATTATCAACTCTGCATCTTTTGGCTTCAACATTATGAATATGTGTATTACTACTATCAAGATTCAATAAGAATAGACCACTCTTTAAGAGTGCATGACCATAAAAGATATTACTCATATAAATAGAACAACCATTATTCTCTGATTTAAATGAATAACCGTCTTGCATTAAACAAGATCCAGATATAATGTTCATGCTCAACGCTGGCACCAAATAACAATTATTTAGGTCTAATGTTAATCCCGAAGGTAGATGTAGAGGTAGCATGCCGACCGCGATTACATCGACTTTGGAACCGTTTCCCACGCGCATCGTCACCTCGCCCTTAGCCAATCTTCGCTTAATCCGTAGCCCCTGTTTCGAGTTGCAAATATTAGCAACAGAACCAGTATCAAATACCCAGGTGCTACTGCGAGCATTAGTAAGGTACACATCAATAACATGTATATCATATATACCTTTGTTCACCTTGCCATCCTTCTTATCCGCCAAATACTTGGGGCAGTTCCGCTTCCAGTGACCAGTCTGCTTGCAGTAGAAGCACTCAGTTTCAGGCTTAGGTCCAGACTTGGGTTTCTTCTCTTGAGCAGCAACTGGCTTGCCGTTCTTTTTGAAGTTCCCCTTCTTCTTTCCTTTGCCCTTTTTCTTGAAACTAGTGGTCTTGTTGACCATCAACACTTGATGCTCCTTCTTGATTTCTACCTCCGCAGCTTTCAGCATCGCGAAGAGCTCGGGAATAGTCTTGTTCATCCCTTGCATATTATAGTTCATCACGAAGCTCTTGTAGCTTGGTGGCAGTGATTGAAGAATTCTGTCAATGACGCAATCATATAGAAGATTAACTCCCAATTGAATCAAGTGATTATTATACCCAGACATTTTGAGTATATGCTCACTGACAGAACTGTTCTCCTCCATCTTGCAGCTATAGAACTTATTGGAGACTTCATATCTCTCAGTCTGGGCATTTGCTTGAAATATTAACTTCAACTCCTGGAACATCTCATATGCTCCATGACGTTCAAAACGTCGTTGAAGTCCCGATTCTAAGCCATAAAGCATGGCACACTGAACTATCGAGTAGTCATCAGCTTTGCTCTGCCAGACGTTCATAACATCCGGCGTTGCTCCTGCAGCAGGCCTGGCACCCAGCGGTGCTTCCAGGACGTAATTCTTCTGTGCAGCAATGAGGATAATCCTCAAGTTACGGACCCAGTCCGTGTAATAGCTACCATCATCTTTCAACTTTGCTTTCTCAAGGAACACATTAAAATTCAACAGAACAACAGCACGAGCCATCTATCTACAATTAACATAAACAAGCAAGATACTATCAGGTACTAAGTTCATGATAAATTTAAGTTCAATTAATCATATTACTTAAGAACTCCCACTTAGATAGACATCCCTCTAATCCTCTAAGTGATTACGTGATCCAAATCAACTAAACCAAAACCGATCATCACGTGAGATGGAGTAGTTTTCAATGGTGAACATCGTTATGTTGATCATATCTACTATATGACTCACGCTCGACCTTTCGGTCTCCGTGTTCCGAGGCCATATCTGTATATGCTTGGCTCGTCAAGTATAACCTGAGTATTCCGTGTGTGCAACTGTTTTGCACCCGTTGTATTTGAACGTAGAACCTATCACACCCGATCATCACGTGGTGTCTCAGCACGAAGAACTTTCGCAATGGTGCATACTCAGGGAGAACACTTCTTGATAATTTAGTGAGAGATCATCTTATAATGCTACCGTCAATCAAAGCAAGATAAGATGCATAAAAGGATAAACATCACATGCAATCAATATAAGTGATATGATATGGCCATCATCATCTTGTGCTTGTGATCTCCATCTCCGAAGCACCGTCGTGATCACCATCGTCACCGGCGTGACACCTTGATCTCCATCGTAGCATCGTCGTCGTCTCGCCAAGTTTATGCTTCTACGACTATCGCTACCGCTTAGTGATAAAAGTAAAGCATTACATCGCGATTGCATTGCATACAATAAAACGACAACCATATGGCTCCTATGTGCAAAGCACGTCGGGGGAACCGGTCTCGCGTAAGCGTACGCGTAATGTTGGTCCGGGTCGTCTCGTCCAACAATGCCGCCAAACCAAAGTATGACATGCTGGTAGGCAGTATGACTTATATCGCCCACAACTCACTTGTGTTCTACTCATATAACATCAACATAAATAACCTAGGCTCGGATGCCACTGTTGGGTTTCGTAGTAATTTCAAAAAATTTCCTACGCACACGCAAGATCATGTGATGCATAACAACGAGAGAGGAGAGTGTTGTCTACGTACCCACGCAAACCGACTGCGGAAGCGTTGACGCACCGTAGAGGAAGTAGTCGTACGTCTTCACGATCCAACCGATCAAGTACCGAAACTACGACACCTCCGAGTTCGAGCACACGTTCAGCTCGATGACGATCCCTGGACTCCGATCCAGCAAAGTGTCGGGGAAGAGTTCCGTCAGCACGATGGCGTGGTGACGATCTTGATGTACTACAGCAGCAGGGCTTCGCCTAAACTCTGCTACAGTATTATCGAGGAATATGGTGGCTGGGGGCACCGCACACGGCTAAGGAATAGATCACGTGGATCAACTTGTGTGTTCTAGGGTGCCTCTACCTCAGTATATAAAGGACCAAATGAGGGGGGGGGGAGGCTGGCCGGCCACAAGGGGTGCGCCAGGAGAGTCCTACTCCCTCTGGGAGTAGGATTCCGCCCCAATCCTAGTTGGAATAGGATTCGCGGAGGGGGGAAAAGAGAAGGAGGGGGCCGGCCACCTCTCCTAGTCCTAATAGGACTAGGGGAAGGGGGAGGCGCACAGCCCATGTAGGGCTGCCTCTTCTCTTTTCCACTAAGGCCCATCATGGCCCATTTAGCTCCCAGGGGGTTCCGGTAACCTTCCCAGTACTTCGGTAAAATCCCGATTTCATCCGGAACACTTCCGATATCCAAACATAGGCTTCCAATATATCAATCTTTATGTCTCGACCATTTCGAGACTCCTCGTCATGTCCGTGATCACATCCGGGACTCCGAACAACCTTCGGTACATCAAAATGCATAAACTCATAATATAACTGTCATCGTAACCTTAAGCGTGCGGACCCTACGGGTTCGAGAACAATGTAGACATGACCGAGACACGTCTCCGGTCAATAACCTATAGCGGGACCTGGATGCCCATATTGGCTCCTACATATTCTACGAAGATCTTTATTGGTCAGACCGCATAACAACATACGTTGTTCCCTTTGTCATCGGTATGTTACTTGCCCGAGATTCGATCGTCGGTATTCCAATACCTAGTTCAATCTCGTTACCGGCAAGTCTCTTTACTCGTTCCGTAATACATCATCTCGCAACTAACTCATTAGTTGCAATGCTTGCAAGGCTTATGTGATGTGCATTACCGAGAGGGCCCAGAGATACCTCTCCGACAATCAGAGTGACAAATCCTAATCTCGAAATACGCCAACCCAACATGTACCTTTGGAGACACCTGTAATGCTCCTTTATAATCACCCAGTTACGTTGTGACGTTTGGTAGCACCCAAAGTGTTCCTCCGGCAAACGGGAGTTGCATAATCTCATAGTCATAGGAACATGTATATGTCATGAAGAAAGCAATAGCAACATACTAAACGATCGGGTGCTAAGCTAATGGAATGGGTCATGTCAATCAAATCATTCAACTAATGAAGTGACCTCGTTAATCAAATAACAACACTTTGTTCATGGTTAGGAAACATAACCATCTTTGATCAACAAGCTAGTCAAGTAGAGGCATACTAGTGACACTAAGTTTGTCTATGTATTCACACATGTATTATGTTTCCGGTTAATACAATTCTAGCATGAATAATAAACATTTATCATGATATAAGGAAATAAATAATAACTTTATTATTGCCTCTAGGGCATATTTCCTTCAGAGGGTGAATACGATAAAGAAGCTTAGAAAGGAAGGGGGTGAGGTAGTGGAGGGAGAAGAGGAGATAGGAAAAATTATTACTGACCACTACAAAAGTTTGTTCATGTCTTCTGCAGGTATCGCCAACGACGAGGTGCTGTCCCACATGCACACCTCGGTCACACACGATATGAACTCTCGCCTACCTCGTGAATTCACAGAATAGGAAGTAAAGGAGGCCCTAAATTCCATTGGTGATTTGAAAGCACCAGGTTCGGATGGCATGCCGGCCATATTCTATAAGCGGTTTTGGGAGCTGGTCGGGCCAAAAGTGAAGGAGGAATTGCTGGGTGTGCTGAATGGTGCTCCGATGCGGAATGGATGGAACGAAACTACTATTGTGCTCATACCCAAGGTCAAAAACCCAGAGAAGGTCACTGAGTTTAGGCCTATAAGCCTTTGTAATGTTTTATACAAGTTGATCTCAAAGGTACTTGCAAATCGGCTCAAGGAAATCCTGCCCGAAATCATCTCGCCAACACAGTCAGCATTTGTCCCCGGTCGGATGATCACCGATAACGTGCTCCTGGCATATGAAATCACTCACCTGATGCATAAACGGAAGGGAGGGCGCAAGGGACTGGTGGCGGTGAAGCTTGATATAAGCAAAGCGTACGACCACGTTGAGTGGGGCTTTCTAGAACGGGTCATGATCAAAATGGGTTTCGCTGAACAGTGGGTGCACCTGATTATGAAGTGCGTTAGATCAGTTTCATACAGGGTAAAGATTAATAGGAGTTTGTCAGAAGTGATCACCCCAGGCAGAGGACTCCGGCAAGGGGATCCGTTATCACCGTACCTCTTTATAATGTGTGCGGAGGCTTTCTCTGCTATGTTGTACCAAGCGGAGCAGGAGGGCTCTATCCAGGGGGTTCAGATATGTCGTGGAGCTCCAAAGATAAACCACCTTTTTTTGCGGACGATTCGCTAATTGTTATGAAGGCAACAGTGGAGGGGGCAGCCAAACTGCAGCAAATTTTAGCTCTTTATGAGGATCAATCCGGCCAAATGATTAATAAGGAGAAGTCTAATGCCATGTTCAGTAAAGGAACCAGTGTAAACACACGGGGGGCTGTCCTGGCTGGCCTTGGCATAGCAGTAGAGTCCTTTAATCAGCGATATCTGGGACTGCCAGTTCACATTGGAGCATCCAGGAGTAAGGAATTTGAATATTTGAAACAGAAGATTTGGCAAAGGATTCAAGGGTGGAAGGAAAAGCTGCTATCGAAGGCGGGGAAAGAGGTCTTGATCAAGGCTGTAGCTCAGGCGATACCCACGTACGCAATGTCGTGTTTTGATCTCACAAAGCAACTTTGCGAAGAGATCAGCGCACTTATTGCCCGGTACTGGTGGAGCCAACAAGATAAAAGCCGATGTCATTGGATAAGCTGGGAACGAATGATGAAATCGAAGAAGGATGGATGACTTGGGTTCAGAGATCTGCATATTTTTAATCTGGCCATGTTGTCTAGGCAGGGGTGGCGATTACTCGAGGCTCCGGATACACTATGTGCGCAAGTACTGAAGGCTCGCTACTACCCAAACTGTTCTCTTCTTGAGGCGACAGAAAGAGAGGGTATTTCTTATACCTGGAGAAGCATACTGAAGGGGGTTAATCTGCTCAAGGAAGGAATTGTTTGGCGGGTGGGGTCGGGTGATAACATCAAAGTGTGGGAGGATCCGTGGATTCCTCGAGGAGATACTAGAAAGCCAACATCAGTAAGAGGGAACACAGTTATCACACATGTTTCTGAACTAATGGACCCGGTTAGGGAAACCTGGGATGAGCAGTTAGTAAGGGACCTTTTCAATGAAGACGATGTGTCCCATACCTCGCTATCTCGGTGCGACCGGATATGGACGATTTTGTAGCATGGCACTATGACCCCAAAGGAAAATTCTCTGTAAAAGGGGCGTATCATGTTGGTATCCGGATAAGAGATGCAAGAAATGGCAATGATGCAGGCCCATCATTGAGTCAGGGAAGGGGAGAGGATAAATAGCAAAGATTGTCGAACCTGGAGATGCCAGGGAAGGTGCGTATTTTTCTGTGGAGGTTTGCGCATAATAACTTGCCCCTCCGTATGAATATTAAACGAAAAAGGGTGGACTTGGATACAAGATGCCCAGTGTGTGGCCGGCTGGATGAGGATGGTGGTCATATGTTCATAAAATGCAAAGCTGTCAAGCAAGTTTGGAGAGGATTGGAGCTAGAGGATACAAGAAGTGCTCTGTTGGAGTGCACTAGGCCAGGAGAGGTGTTTGATCACATATGGAGCTTGGATAATAGTAAGTGAGATACTTCCCTTATCCTGCTGTGGGAATGGTGGTCAGTGAGAAACAAGGTAAATGCAGGAGAGACGATGAGGTGCACTGACAATATCTGCTATACTATCCGACAGTATCTTCATGAATTCAGTAAAAGTGTTATGAAGCCTGTACAAGTGCCTCCCCAGGACAAGGTTACGTGGAAGCGACCCCCACCTGATGTCGTTAAAGTCAATTTTGATGCATCCTATCATGCGGACACAGGAAGAGGAGCATGGGGGTGTGTTGCTCGTACTGACCAAGGTGAATTTCTGGCAGCAAAGGCCGACACACTTGAGCATCTTACAGGGCCTCTACATGCAGAAGCTTTGGCATGTGTGCTAACTACTGAAGCAAGTGCGGAACTGGGCATCCATAGGGTGATTCTTGAGTCTGATTCCCAAGTGCTTGTCCATGCACTCAATTCTGGTGAATATGAATGAGCGCTGATCGGTGTCCTCCTACGGGAGACGCGAAGTATCTGCCATGCGAACTTTGAATCATTTAGTTTCAGTTTCTGTAACCGAAATTGTAATAAGGTAGCACATGAGTTAGCTGCTTTTGGCTTCAGATCGGGAGCTGTTGATCTGTCGTGGATCGAGTATGCCCCAGACTTTGTTTCTGTTCTGGTCGCCAGCGACATTGCTGAGCCAGTTTAGTAATGGAATGAATTGTTCCGGGTCAAAAAAAAAACAGGTACCACGTCTCCCCTCGGCAGCCATCCTGGGCTGGTTCTAGCCGGCCCAATATGGTGGTGGACAGCCCAACAACCGCTGCTAGCTAAAGATGGCGAAGTAGAAGCTGATTTAATTTCCGAACGGAAAGAAATCGCTACGTAGAGCAAGAAGCCATGAAAAGAAGCTGGATTTGTGGAGTTTTCTGAAGTTGGAGGACTTCAGAACAGGCCCATAGTCTTTATTGAATTCGCAGAATCAAGAATCAAGTTGAAGTTGAGAATTACAGAGTAAAACAGAGTTGTGCATGCGTATTAGCGTATATATAGAACATCATGCACGTTGGCCTGGCAAAAGCAAGCAACATTAATTACTAATTATTAAACTGTACGTATGATAGCATCGATGAGGGGAGACGATGCATGAGCCATTCAGGGGTGTAAAAGCACTCCCATTGTGGGGTTCAAGTGTCAAATACTTTCACTGGAAACTTGGCAGAGAGCAAGTAGTAGCTGCCCACGCAACGGTGCTGCTGCTCTGTTCTCATTCTAACTGCAGACCCTTTGATGGCATTGGCACAACAAAGTACAGTGCAACAAATGTACTTTAAAAGTTAGCTATGGTTCATGAAATTCAAGTAAGTTTTTGTTATGGGGAGAATTCCACTCATTTTGATTGCGCTTAATTAAATGTTGAAAGAAACAGTAGGGTCCTTTCCTGCCGGGTTCTTTTTCCCATCGCATGGACCATCAGAATTTTTTCTCTCCTCAATATTGAGCACTATTTATTATTTGGAAATGTAGCAACAAATGGATGCAAATCATTAAGAGCGACACACGGCCTCTACATGAATACGATGCACCCAATCTAAAATAACAAGTCCAACTAAAATAATTAAAATGACATATTGGCAATAGTAAAGTGGTAGGAGATCGACAATATGCCTATGTAAAAGGAGTAGGTGGACTGATCCTGAGATTATGTTACTACCCATGTTGGGTAAAAACCTCTCTAGCCACCCGCTCCAATCACATACACACCATTTTAAACAGCGGTTGATACTCCATGCGATATAGCATGCACCACATATGAAGTCAGTGCGTACATCAGAATATAATTTGCAAGGGAGAAGAATTTTGGCCATTAAAAACAATATCATTTCTACTTAGTCAAAGAGACCATTGTAAGGCAGACGTTCCCACCCTTATTAGCATTCTAAACCTATTCAGTATTCCGCCAAGGAGTGACCATATATATTGGCAACACTTGTGGGGATACAAATCGGTTGTTGTTTGGTTGACTGACCACGTAAAACACGCAAACTTGCAATAGAAATGGAGGTGTTAGATTGTCTCATCATGAGTATAAATCTATATTCTTTCTTCCATACTAGTTGCAACAAGCGAGATTGTTTTTGGCTAGCACAACTCCCCTCTCAAGATACCACATAAAAATCTTAATTTTTAATGCTATCTTCGACTTAACGCATTCACAAGAGGTAGCCATGAACTTCTCATAGAAATCTGGCCCCTATAGGCGTGCGGACAGTAGGATGGAACAAGGCCCGAATTTTTAAGGCTCCAAATTCTTAGCTCTTCACCACTGGTCCTTGATCATGTCTGGGCTGGACCATCAAAGCGTTGGACGAGACCCGCAATGGTGACACGGGAAGACAACAGGGTGCCTGGTCCCCATGGTGTGGCCCATGGGCCGACCCTGCATGTTGTGTATGCGTATGAGGCCCTCACGACTGAGTCTAAGGCTCTAAGCTGGGACAACCGCGGCGGGCTCTGCTGGAATTGCCCTAGTTCGCCACATGGTGCGCTCCATGCTGTCATGGGTTAGGCATTGGGCTCACTCGGGAGAAAACATTATTTTTCAATATTTTTACTTGAGTTGTTTTTTGGACTTTGCTTTTTAAGGTTTAAAAAATGTGTTTTAGAATTTTTATCTCTACTGAAGCACAGCATGCGAAAAAAGCACAGTTATGCTTCACGATCACGCACAACTATGCTTTCCAAAAGTGAAAACCATGGTCATGCTTCGCGAAAAAGTGAAAAGCACACCGTGCTTCCCAAAAAAGTGAAATGTACCTTTGGTTTGAAATGAGGTATGTTTTCCGGATTCCCGTTTTTCCGTTTTTCGTTTTACATTTTGGTTTTATTCTGTTTTCAGTTTTTTATTTCCTGTTTTTTCAGGAAAAATGTTCATCCAAACCTATTAAAATGATATCTAATTTCTAAGATCTCGACGTGAGAAATGCAATGTGGTTAAGCGGTCTTCTAAAAAACAGATCAAAAGATACATAAGAAGCCTAAAAATAGCATGACACCTCACTGAGGCCTGACTGAGGATGCCTGGGCTCAACGACAAAGCCTCATGAGGGTGACGATATGAAGCGAGCATCACTGCTGCCGAATCCTAGCAAGAAGACAAAGGTTTTCACCCAGAGCCCTCGCACAAGGACAAGATCCGAAGATGTTTTCACGAAGAGAGCGATAGCCACAGGCGCCTCCCACACCGGCACCAAGCGCAAAACTTTCACTTGGAAACTCGCTTGCACCACCCAAAAGCGTCCCAATCACCACTGCTACGATGGTCAGCGTATCCACACTAGATTCAGGAACTGCCGGACCAGGCCTGAGCCACCCGCCACTAAACACCCTTGCCGCCCACACGACAAAGAAGTGCAGCTACCACCACCACCACCACGAAACTTGCTGGAAAGCCAATCATGTAGCAGGTCATCCGAGGTCGCCGCCCCGACACATTCAGACAAACTCGTCACCGACGCCATAAGAAACCGCGTTTGCATTGATAGAGAATCAGGAGAATACGTGCGATGAGCAACCTACCCTGCACCGGAAGCCTGCAAGTGTCCCCAACCAACTGCGACCCAGCATCACTAGGAGGGCAAGGTGCCCCTCATTAGACATGTCAACTTCAGTTGCAAATGAGGTACCCTCGTGGCAGCCAGCACCCATTTCCATCAGCTCCGTGCGATCCGCTCTGCCACCACCGTACCAATGTTGAGGTCCACCGTGCAAACCTGCGTTGTCCTCCCACCACGTGCCATGGGAGGAGGTTTTCATAGCCAACTGGGCACCACCAGGTAGGCACCACCGCCACCACGCCACTACCTCCTCAGCCCGGATGCCATGGAGGAAGGCGTCGACCGCAACCCTAGCTACCCACAGCCCGCACCATCCATCAGCTAGATCTGGACCCACCCTCCTGGACACGCTCCATCCACCGCAACTGCCACACTACATGCTCCGTGAGCTAACGACCATGGCACAACGGGACGTCTGTGGCCCACGTCGTCTAGACCCATGCCATACGATGGGCTGTCAGCACCAGAACCCTCCGGATTTGGCGGGGTCATCGTACACGCCACCAGATGATGAAAGGAGCTCTGAAGCTGCCGCACCATGATGTCTACTACACAACCTACTTCTTGTAGACGTTGTTGGGCCTCCAAGTGCAGAGGTTTGTAGGACAGTAGCAAATTTCCCTCAAGTGGATGACCTAAGGTTTATCAATCCGTAGGAGGCGTAGGATGAAGATGGTCTCTCTCAAGCAACCCTGCAACCAAATAACAAAGAGTCTCTTGTGTCCCCAACACACCTAATACAATGGTAAATTGTATACGTGCACTAGTTCGGCGAAGAGATGGTGAAACAAGTGGTATATGGATGGTAGATAAAGGTTTTTGTAATCTAGAATTATAAAAACAGCAAGGTAACTAATGATAAAAGTGAGCGTAAACGGTATTGCAATGCTAGGAAACAAGGCCTAGGGTTCATACTTTCACTAGTGCAAGTTCTCTCAACAATAATAACATAATTGGATCACATAACTATCCCTCAACATGCAACAAAGAGTCACTCCAAAGTCACTAATAGTGGAGAACAAACGAAGAGATTATGGTAGGGTATGAAACCACCTCAAAGTTAGTCTTTCCAATCAATCCGTTGGGCTATTCCTATAAGTTTCACAAACAGCCCTAGAGTTCTTACTAGAATAACACCTTAAGACACAAATCAACCAAAACCCTAATGTCACCTATATACTCCAATGTCACCTCAAGTATCTGTGGGTATGATTATACGATATGCATCACACAATCTCAGATTCATCTATTCAACCAACACATAGAACCTCAAAGAGTGCCCCAAACTTCCTACCGGAGAATAACAATGAAAACGTGTGCCAACCCCTATGCATAGGTTCATGGGCGGAACCCGCAAGTTGATCACCAAAACATACATCAAGTGAATCGCGTGATATCCCATTGTCACCACAGATACACATGGCAAGACATGCGTCAATTTTTCTCAAATCTTTAAAGACTCAATCCGATAAGATAACTTCAAAGGGGAAACTCAATCCATTACAAGAGAGTAGAGGGGGGGAGAAACATCATAAGATCCAACTATAATAGCAAAGCTCGTGATACATCAAGATTGTATCACCTCAAGAACACGAGAGAGAGAGAGATCAAACACATAGCTACTGGTACATACCCTCAGCCCCGAGGGAGAACTACTCCCTCCTCGTCATGGAGAGCACCGGGATGATGAAGATGGCCACCGGAGAGGGATTGCCCCCTCCGGCAGGGTGTCGGAATGGGTCTAGATTGGCTTTCGGTGGCTACGGAGGCTTCTGGCGGCGGAAGTCTCGATCTATTGTGCTCCCCGATCGTTTTAGGGTATATGGAGATATATAGGCGGCAGAAGTACGTCAGGGGGCACGAGGGTCCCACGAGGGTGGAGGGCGCGCCTACGGGGGTGGGTGCGCCCCCTACCTCGTGGCTTCCTTGAAGCTTCCTTGACGTGGACTCCATGTCTCCCGGGTTGCTTTCCTTCCAAAAATAAGTTCCGTGAAGTTTTAGGTCAATTGGACTCCATTCTGATTTTCCTTTTCTGCGATACTCTAAAACAAGGAAAAACAGAAACTGGCACTGGGCTCTGGGTTAATAGGTTAGTCCCAAAAATAATATAAAAGTGTATAATTAAGCCCATAAACATCCAAAACAGAAGATAATATAGCATGGAGCAATAAAAAATTATAGATACGTTGGAGACGTATGAGCATCCCAAGCTTAATTCCTGCTCCTTCTCGAGTAGGTAAATGATAAAAACAGAATTTTTGATGCGGAGTGCTACTTGGCATAATTTCAATGTAATTCTTCTTAATTGTGGTATATGAATATTCAGATCCAAAAGATTCAAGATAAAATTTCATATTGACATAAAAATAATAATACTTCAAGCATACTAACTAAGCAACCATGTCTTCTCAAAATAACATGTCCAAAGAAAGTTCATCCCTACAAAATCATATAGTTTGGTAATGCTCCATTTTCGTCACACAAGAATGCTCTCATCATGCACAACCCCGATGACAAGCCAAGCAATTGTTTCATACTTTAGTAATCTCAAACCTATAAACTTTCACGCAATACATGAGCGCGAGCCATGGACATAGCACTATGAGTGGAATAGAATATGATGATGGGGGTTATGTGGAGAAGACAAAAAAGGAGAAAATCTCACATCAATGAGGCTAATCAATGGGCTATGGAGATGCCCATCGATTGATGTTAATGCAAGGAGTAGGGATTGCCATGCAACAGATGCACTAGATCTATAAAGAGCCAATTCCATTTTCCCCTAACTTTGTCCTGACCTCATCTTTACCCCTAAATAAAAACAGTGCTCAACTTTGCCCCTCTTCCATTAGGTGCGCTTATAGAAATGCCCTTTCGTACATTTTCCATCCAGTCAAAGGCCTTTGACCGTTAGATTTTTCTATACGCGCACTTAACGGTCAAAGGCCTTTGACTGGACGGAAAATGTATGGAAGGGCATTTCTATAAGCGCACTTAACTGAAGAGGGGCAAAGTTGAGCACTGTTTTTATTTAGGGGTAAAGATGAGGTTGGGACAAAGTTAGGGGGGAAAATGTAAATCTCCCATCTATAAATGTATGAAAGCTCAACAAAAGAAACTAAGTGGGTGTGCATCCAACTTGCTTGCTCACGAAGACCTAGGGCACTTGAGGAGGCCCATTGTTGGAATATACAAGCCAAGTTCTATAATGAAAAATTCCCACTAGTATATGAAAGTGACAAAACAAGAGACTCTCTATCATAAAGATCATGGTGCTACTTTGAAGCATAAGTGTGGAAAAAAGGATAGTAGCATTGTACCTTTTATTTTTTTATTTATATTTTTTATTTGGCCTTTCCTTTTTTTGAGACAATGCTCTATTAATGATGATCATCACACTTCTATTTATTTACAACTCAATGCTTACAACTCGATACTAGAACAAGGTATGACTCTATATGAATGCCTCCGGTGGTGTACCGGGATTGCGATGAATCAAGTGTGACATGTATGAAAAATTATGAACGGTGGCTTTTCCACAAATATGATGTCAACTACATGATCATGCAAAGCAATATGACAATGATGATGCATGTCATAATAAACGGAACGGTGGAAAGTTGCATGGCAATATATCTCAGAATGGCTATGGAAATGCCATAATAGGTAGGTATGGTGGCTGTTTTGAGGAAGATATAAGGAGGTTTATGTGTGACAGAGCGTATCATATCACGAGATTTGGATGCACTGGCGAAGTTTGCACCAACTCTCAAGGTGAGAAAGGGCAATGCACGGTACCGAAGAGGCTAGCAATGATGGAAGGGTGAGAGTGCGTATAATCCATGGACTCAACATTAGTCATAAAGAACTCAAATACTTATTGCAAAAATTTACAAGTCATCAAAAACCAAGCACTACGTGCATGCTCCTAGGGGGATAGATTGGTAGGAAAAGACCATCGCTCGTCCCCGACCGCCACTCATAAGGAAGACAATCAAATAAGACCTCATGTTTCAAATTTGTTACACAACGTTTACCATATGTGCATGCTACGGGACTTGCAAACTTCAACACAAGTATTCCTCAAATTCACAACTACTCAACTAGCACGACTTTGATACTATTACCTCCATATCTCAAAACAATCATCAAGCATCAAACTTCTCTTAGTATTCAAAACACTCATAAGAATTTTTTTACTAATCTTGAATACCTAGCATATTAGGATTATTTAAGCAAATTACCATGCTATTTAAGACTCTCAAAATAATATAAGTGAAGCATGAGAGTTCATATAGTTCTATAAAATAAAACCACCACCACACTCTAAAAGGATATAAGTGAAGCACCAGAGCAGATGACAAACTACTCCGAAATATATAAGTGAAGATCAATGTGTAGTCGAATAATTGTGCAACTATGTGAAGACTCTCTAACATTTAATAATTTCAGATCTTGGTATTTTATTCAAATAGCAAGCAAAACATAAGTAAGTAAAATGATGCTCTAAGCAAAACACATATCATGTGGCGAATAAAAATATAGCTCCAAGTAAAGTTACCGATGAACGAAGACGAAAGAGGGGATGCCTTCCGGGGCATCCCCAAGCTTAGGCTTTTGGTTGTCCTTGAATATTACCTTGGGGTGCCTTGGGAATCCCCAAGCTTAGGCTCTTGCCACTCCTTATTCCATAGTCCATCGAATCTTTACCCAAAACTTGAAAACTTCACAACACAAAACTTAACAGAAAACTCGTAAGCTCCGTTAGTATAAGAAAATAAATCACCACCTAGGTACTGTTGTGAACTCATTCTAAATTCATATTGGTGTAATATCTACTGTATTCCAACTTATCTATGGTTCGTAGCCTCCGATACTACTCATAGATTCATCAAAATAAGCAAACAACACATCGGAAACAGAATCTGTCAAAAACAGAACAGTCTGTAGTAATCTATGTCAAACGTATACTTATGAAACCCCAAAAATTCTAAAATAAATTGCTGGACCTGAGGAATTTATCTATTAATCATCTGCAAAATAATTAACTAAATATCACTCTCCAAATAAAAATGGCAGCAATTCTCGTGAGCGCTAAAGTTTCTGTTTTTTATAGCATGATCATAAAGACTTCACCCAAGTCTTCCCAAAGGTTCTACTTGGCACAAACACTAATTAAAACATAAAACCACATCTAAACAGAGGCTAGATAAATTATTTATTACTAAACATGAGCAAAAAGCAAGGAACAAAAATAAAATTGGGTTGCCTCTCAACAAGCGCTATCGTTTAACGCCCCTAGCTAGGCATGCTGATTTTAATGATGCTCACATAAAAGATAAGAATTGTAACATAAAGAGAGCATCATGAATAATATGACTAGCACATTTAAGCCTAACCCACTTCCTATGCATAGGGATTTTGTGAGCAAACAACTTATTGGAACAATAATCAACTAGCATAGGAAGGCAAAACTAGCATACCTTCAAAACTTTAAGCACATAGAGAGGAAACTTGATATTATTGCAATTCCTACAAGCATACGTTTCTCCCTCATAATAATTTTCAGTAGCATCATGAATGAATTCAACAATATAACCATCACCTAAAGCATTCTGTTCATGATCTACAAGCATAGAAAATTTACTACTCTTCACATAAGCAAGATTCTTCTCATTCAGAATAGTGGAAGTATCATAAGAAACTCGAATACTATAAATTGTTTCCACATTAAAAGAGTAATGTTCAGAAAAAGGGTAATCATAATCATGACAAGTTTTATAAATATAATCACTACTTTTTATAGCATAAGTATCATCACAATGATCATCATAAGTAGGAGGCATGCTATCATCATTATAAATTTGCATATCAAAACCTGGGAGACTAAAAATATCATATTCATTAAACGTAGCATCCCCAAGCTTGGGACAAACATTAATTGCATAAAATATATTCTCAAGAATATCATCTTCATCAAACATAGCATCCCCAAACTTGGGTCTTTTCATATTATAAGCATAATCACTCTCATCATTAATAGTATGGATAGCACCACTAGTATAGCAATTATCATATTCTCCCAAGCAATTATCATTATCTTCCACAATTATATTTCATTAGGCACAATAGTAATAGGAGCAACATTATTTGGGGGAGATATCTCTTTACCTCTCTTCCTTTTTCTTTTCTTCTTCACCACATCATGTGTGGGTTCAATCTTCTTTTTGGAGCTCCTTATTAATGAGATTGGTTGAATAGGAGGCTCCTCCTCGTTACCTGATTCATCATAAGAAATAATAGGAGGGTATTGGGAAGTCTCTTCCCTTTCATTAGTATTCTATTCATCTTCTATTTGCTTTATTTTCTTTATGTAATTAGCAATATAAGGATTTTCAATGCAATTCACCGCACAATACATATAAATTTCCTCTAGATCACAGCCAAGAAGTTTATAACGGGCAAATTCTGGAAGATGCTTAGTTATACGTTTCATTTCTTCTTAGCCCATAAGCAAACTAATTTCATTATAATGTGCAAGGGAAATCAAGCCATCACAATTTTTGGACACGATTAGATCATGAAACAATTTGCATCGGATAGCTAAATGACCACTTTCATTGCAAAGTCCACAAGTACGGCCAAGAAAATTTAAATATTCAGCACAATCATCTAGCCTTTCTTGCAACAATTTAGTTTCTAAGTGCTTATGCCTCTTGCAATATCTATGTTCCCTATTTGGTGTGTACTTGCAAACCCAATGCACTCCACAAAAATTGACATGTTTATAGGAGACATTTTCATCATAACTAGTGCAATCATCATTAGTACTATGGATATTCAAGGAGTTCGTACTAACAACATTGCAATCATGCTTATTATTTAAAGATTTAGTGCCAAAGATTTTAATGCATTCTTCTTCTAGCATTTGAGCACAATTTTTCTTTCCATCATACTCACGAAAGATATTAAAAAGATGAAGCGTATGAGGCAAACTCAATTCCATTTTTTATAGTTTTCTTTTATAAACTAAACTAGTGATAAAACAAGAAACTAAAAGACTCGATTGCAAGATTTAAAGATATACCTTCAAGCACTCACCTCCCCGGCAACGGCGCCAGAAAAGAGCTTGATGTCTACTACACAACCTTCTTCTTGTAGACGTTGTTGGGCCTCCAAGTGCAGAGGTTTGTAGGACAGTAGCAAATTTTCCTCAAGTGGATTACCTAAGGTTTATCAATCCGTGGGAGGCGTAGGATGGAGATGGTCTCTCTCAAGCAACCCTGCAACCAAATAACAAAGAGTCTCTTGTGTCCCCAACACACCCAATACAATGGTAAATTGTATAGGTGCACTAGTTCGGCGAAGAGATGGTGAAACAAGTGGTATATGGATGGTAGATAAAGGTTTTTGTAATCTGAAATTATAAAAACAGTAAGGTAACTAATGATAAAAGTGAGCGTAAACGGTATTGCAATGTTAGGAAACAAGGCCTAGGGTTCATACTTTCACTAGTGCAAGTTCCCTCAACAATAATAACATAATTGGATCACATAACTATCCCTCAACATGCAACAAGGAGTCACTCCAAGGTGACTAATAGCGGAGAACAAACGAAGAGATTATGGTAGGGTACGAAACCATCTCAAAGTTATTCTTTCCAATCAATCCGTTGGGCTATTCCTATAAGTGTCACAAACAACCCTAGAGTTCGTACTAGAATAACACCTTAAGACACAAATCAACCAAAACCATAATGTCAGCTAGATACTCCAATGTCACCTCAAGTATCCGTGGGTATGATTATACGATATGCATCACACAATCTCAGATTCATCTATTCAACCAACACATAGAACCTCAGAGAGTTGTTGGGTTTCGTAGTAATTTCAAAAATTTTCCTACGCACACACAAGATCATGTGATGCATAGCAACGAGAGGGGAGAGTGTTGTCTACGTACCCATACAGACCGACTGCGGAAGCGTTGACGCACCGTAGAGGAAGTAGTCGTACGTCTTCACGATCCAACCGATCAAGTACCGAAACTACGGCACCTCCGAGTTCGAGCACACGTTTAGCTCGATGACGATCCCCGGACTCCGATCCAGCAAAGTGTCGGGGAAGAGTTCCGTCAGCACGATGGCGTGGTGACGATCTTGATGTACTACAGCAGCAGGGCTTCGCCTAAACTTCGCTACAGTATTACCGAGGAATATGGTGGCTGGGGGCACCGCACACGGCTAAGGAATAGATCACGTGGATCAACTTGTGTGTTCCAGGGTGCCTCTACCTCAGTATATAAAGGACCAAAGGGGGGGGGAGGCTGGCCGGCCACAAGGGGTGCGCCAGGAGAGTCCTACTCCCTCTGGGAGTAGGATTCCCCCCCCCCCCCAATCCTAGTTGGAATAGGATTCGCGGAGGGGGGAAAAGAGAAGGAGGGGGCCGGCCACCTCTCCTAGTCCTAATAGGACTAGGGGAAGGGGGAGGCGCACAGCCCATGTAGGGCTGCCTCTTCTCTTTTCCACTAAGGCCCATCATGGCCCATTTAGCTCCCGGGGGGTTCCGGTAACCTTCCCGGTACTCCGGTAAAATCCCGATTTCAC
>NC_041388.1:614665593-614672488 GCF_002162155.2 Triticum dicoccoides | reverse complement strand
AGAGAGGGGGCCGGCCACCTCTCCTAGTCCTAATAGGACTAGGGGAAGGGGGAGGCGCACAGCCCATGTAGGGCTGCCTCTTCTCTTTTCCACTAAGGCCCATCATGGCCCATTTAGCTCCCGGGGGGTTCCGGTAACCTTCCCGGTACTCCGGTAAAATCCCGATTTCACCCGGAACACTTCCGATATCCAAACATAGGCTTCCAATATATCAATCTTTATGTCTCGACCATTTCGAGACTCCTCGTCATGTCCGTGATCACATCCGGGACTCCGAACAACCTTCGGTACATCAAAATGCATAAAATCATAATATAACTGTCATCGTAACCTTAAGCGTGCGGACCCTACGGGTTCGAGAACAATGTAGACATGAACGAGACACGTCTCCGGTAAATAACCAATAGCGGGACCTGGATGCCCATATTGGCTCCTACATATTCTACGAAGATCTTTATCGGTCAGACCGCATAACAACATACGTTGTTCCCTTTGTCATCGGTATGTTACTTGCCCGAGATTCGATCGTCGGTATTCCAATACCTAGTTCAATCTCGTTATCGGCAAGTCCCTTTACTCGTTCCGTAATACATCATCTCACAACTAACTCATTAGTTGCAATGCTTGCAAGGCTTATGTGATGTGCATTACCGAGAGGGCCCAGAGATACCTCTCCGACAATCGGAGTGACAATCCTAATCTCGAAATACGCCAACCCAACATGTACCTTTGGAGACACCTGTAATGCTCCTTTATAATCACCTAGTTACGTTGTGACGTTTGGTAGCACCCAAAGTGTTCCTCCGGCAAACGGGAGTTGCATAATCTCATAGTCATAGGAACATGTATATGTCATGAAGAAAGCAATAGCAACATACTAAACGATCGGGTGCTAAGCTAATGGAATGGGTCATGTCAATCAGATCATTCAACTAATGATGTGACCTCGTTAATCAAATAACAACACTTTGTTCATGGTTAGGAAACATAACCATCTTTGATCAACAAGCTAGTCAAGTAGAGGCATACTAGTGACACTAAGTTTGTCTATGTATTCACACATGTATTATGTTTCCGGTTAATACAATTCTAGCATGAATAATAAACATTTATCATGATATAAGGAAATAAATAATAACTTTATTATTGCCTCTAGGGCATATTTCCTTCAGTCTCCCACTTGCACTAGAGTCAATAATCTAGATTACACAGTAATGATTCTAACACCCATGGAGCCTTGGTGCTGATCATGTTTTGCTCGTGGAAGAGGCTTAGTCAACAGGTCTGCAACATTTAGATCCGTATGTATCTTGCAAATCTCTATGTCTCCCACCTGGACTAGATCCCGGATGAAATTGAAGCGTCTCTTGATGTGCTTGGTTCTCTTGTGAAATCTGGATTCCTTTGCCAAGGCAATTGCACCAGTATTGTCACAAAAGATTTTCATTGGACCCGATGCACTAGGTATGACACCTAGATCGGATATGAACTCCTTCATCCAGACTCCTTCATTTGCTGCTTCCGAAGCAGCTATGTACTCCGCTTCACATGTAGACCCCGCTACGACGCTTTGTTTAGAACTGCACCAACTGACAGCTCCACCGTTTAATGTAAACACGTATCCGGTTTGCGATTTAGAATCGTCCGGATCAGTGTCAAAGCTTGCATCAACATAACCATTTACGACGAGCTCTTTGTCACCTCCATATACGAGAAGCATATCCTTAGTCCTTTTCAGGTATTACAGGATGTTCTTGACCGCTGTCCAGTGATCCACTCCTGAATTACTTTGGTACCTCCCTGCTAGACTTATAGCAAGGCACACATCAGGTCTGGTACACAGCATTGCATACATGATAGATCCTATCGCTGATGCATAGGGAACATCTTTCATATTCTCTCTATCTTCTGCAGTGGTCGGGCATTGAGTCTTACTCAATTTCACACCTTGTAACACAGGCAAGAATCCTTTCTTTGCTTGATCCATTTTGAACTTCTTCAAAATTTTGTCAAGGTATGTTGTTTGTGAAAGTCCAATTAAGCGTCTTGATCTATCTCTATAGATCTTAATGCCTAATATGTAAGCAGCTTCACCAAGGTCTTTCATTGAAAAACTCTTATTCAAGTATCCCTTTATGCTATCCAGAAATTCTATATCATTTCCAATCAATAATATGTCATCCACATATAATATCAGAAATGCTACAAAGCTCCCACTCACTTTCTTTTAAATACAGGCTTCTCCAAAAGTCTGTATAAAACCAAATACTTTGATCACACTATCAAAACGTTTATTCCAACTCTGAGAGGCTTGCACCAGTCCATAAATGGATCGCTGGAGCTTGCACACTTTGTTATCTCCCTTTGGATCGACAAAACCTTCTGGTTGCATCATATACAACTCTTCTTCCAGAAATCCATTCAGGAATGCAGTTTTGACATCCATCTGCCAAATTTCATAATCATAAAATGCGGCAATTGCTAACATGATTCGGACAGACTTAAGCATCACTACGGGTGGGAAGGTCTCATCGTAGTCAATCCCTTGAACTTGCCGAAAACCTTTTGCGACAAGTCGAGCTTTGTAGACAGTAATATTACCGTCAGCGTCAGTCTTCTTCTTGAAGATCCATTTATTCTCAATTGCTTGCTGATCATCGGGCAAGTCAACCGAAGTCCATACTTTGTTCTCATACATGGATCCCATCTCAGATTTCATGGCTTCAAGCCACTTTGCCGAATCTGGGCTCACCATTGCTTCTTCATAGTTCGTAGGTTCATCATGATAAAGCATCATGACTTTCAGAACGGGATTACCATACCACTCTAGCGCGGATCTTTACTCTGGTTGATCTACGAGGTTCAGTAGTATCTTGTTTTGAAGTTTCATGATCATTATCATTAACTTCCTCACTAACTGGTGTAGGTGTCACAAGAATAGTTTTCTGTGATGTACTACTTTCCAACAAAGGAGCAGGTACAGTTACCTCGTCAAGTTCTACTTTCCTCCCACTCACTTCTTTCGAGAGAAACTCCTTCTCTAGAAAGTTTCCGAATTTAGCAACAAAAGTCTTGCCTTCGGATCTGTGATAGAAGGTGTATCCAATAGTTTCCTTTGGATATCCTATGAAGACACATTTCTCCGATTTGGGTTCGAGCTTATCAGGTTGAAGTTTTTTCACATAAGCATCGTAGCCCCAAACTTTTAGAAATGACAACTTTGGTTTCTTGCCAAACCACAGTTCATAAGGCGTCGTCTGAACGGATTTTGATGGTGCCCTATTTAACGTGAATGCGTCCGTCTCTAGAGCGTATCCCCAAAACGATAGCGGTAAATCAATAAGAGACATCATAGATCGCACCATATCTAGTAAAGTACGATTACGACGTTCGACACACCATTACGCTGAGGTGTTCCGGGTGGCGTGAGTTGCGAAACTATTCCACAATTTTTCAAATGTACACCAAACTCGTAACTCAAATATTCTCCTCCACGATCAGATCGTAGAAACTTTATTTTCTTGTTATGATGATTTTCAACTTCACTATGAAATTCTTTGAACTTTTCAAATGTTTCAGACTGATGTTTCATTAAGTAGATATACCCATATCTGCTTAAATCATCTGTGAAGGTGAGAAAATAACGATATCCGCCACGAGCCTCAATATTCATCGGACCACATACATCTATATGTATGATTTCCAACAAATCTGTTGCTCTCTCCATAGTACCGAAGAACGGTGTTTTGGTCATCTTGCCCAAGAGGCACGGTTCGCAAGTACCAAGTGATTCATAATCAAGTGGTTCCAAAAGTCCATCAGTATGAAGTTTCTTCATGCGCTTTACACCGATATGACCTAAACGGCAGTGCCACAAATAAGTTGCACTATCATTATCAACTCTGCATCTTTTGGCTTCAACATTATGAATATCTGTATTACTACTATCGAGATTCAATAAGAATAAACCACTCTTTAAGGGTGCATGACCATAAAAGATATTACTCATATAAATAGAACAACCATTATTCTCTGATTTAAATGAATAACCGTCTTGCATTAAACAAGATCCAGATATAATGTTCATGCTCAACGCTGGCACCAAATAACAATTATTTAGGTCTAATATTAATCCCGAGGGTAGATGTAGAGGTAGCGTGCCGACCGCGATTACATCGACTTTGGAACCGTTTCCCACGCGCATCGTCACCTCGTCCTTAGCCAATCTTCGCTTAATCCGTAGCCCCTGTTTCGAGTTGCAAATATTAGCAACAGAACTAGTATCAAATACCCAGGTGCTACTGCGAGCATTAGTAAGGTACACATCAATAACATGTATATCATATATACCTTTGTTCACCTTGCCATCCTTCTTATCCGCCAAATACTTGGGGCAGTTCCGCTTCCAGTGACCAGTCTGCTTGCAGTAGAAGCACTCAGTTTCGAGCTTAGGTCTAGACTTGAGTTTCTTCTCTTGAGCAGCAACTGGCTTGCTGTTCTTTTTGATGTTCCCCTTCTTCTTTCATTTGCCCTTTTTCTTGAAACTAGTGGTCTTGTTGACCATCAACACTTGATGCTCCTTCTTGATTTCTACCTCCGCAGCTTTCAGCATCGCGAAGAGCTCGGGAATAGTCTTGTTCATCCCTTGCATATTATAGTTCATCACGAAGCGCTTGTAGCTTGGTGGCAGTGATTGAAGAATTCTGTCAATGACGCAATCATATAGAAGATTAACTCCCAATTGAATCAAGTGATTATTATACCCAGACATTTTGAGTATATGCTCACTGACAGAACTGTTCTCCTCCATCTTGCAGCTATAGAACTTATTGGAGACTTCATATCTCTCAGTCTGGGCATTTGCTTGAAATATTAACTTCAACTCCTGGAACATCTCATATGCTCCATGACGTTCAAAACGTCGTTGAAGTCCCGATTCTAAGCCATAAAGCATGGCACACTGAACTATCGAGTAGTCATCAGCTTTGCTCTGCCAGACGTTCATAACATCCGGCGTTGCTCCTGCAGCAGGCCTGGCACCCAGCGGTGCTTCCAGGACGTAATTCTTCTGTGCAGCAATGAGGATAATCCTCAAGTTACGGACCCAGTCCGTGTAATAGCTACCATCATCTTTCAACTTTGCTTTCTCAAGGAACACATTAAAATTCAACAGAACAACAGCACGAGCCATCTATCTACAATTAACATAAACAAGCAAGATACTATCAGGTACTAAGTTCATGATAAATTTAAGTTCAATTAATCATATTACTTAAGAACTCCCACTTAGATAGACATCCCTCTAATCCTCTAAGTGATTACGTGATCCAAATCAACTAAACCAAAACCGATCATCACGTGAGATGGAGTAGTTTTCAATGGTGAACATCGTTATGTTGATCATATCTACTATATGACTCACGCTCGACCTTTCGGTCTCCGTGTTCCGAGGCCATATCTGTATATGCTTGGCTCGTCAAGTATAACCTGAGTATTCCGTGTGTGCAACTGTTTTGCACCCGTTGTATTTGAACGTAGAACCTATCACACCCGATCATCACGTGGTGTCTCAGCACGAAGAACTTTCGCAATGGTGCATACTCAGGGAGAACACTTCTTGATAATTTAGTGAGAGATCATCTTATAATGCTACCGTCAATCAAAGCAAGATAAGATGCATAAAAGGATAAACATCACATGCAATCAATATAAGTGATATGATATGGCCATCATCATCTTGTGCTTGTGATCTCCATCTCCGAAGCACCGTCGTGATCACCATCGTCACCGGCGTGACACCTTGATCTCCATCGTAGCATCGTCGTCGTCTCGCCAAGTTTATGCTTCTACGACTATCGCTACCGCTTAGTGATAAAAGTAAAGCATTACATCGCGATTGCATTGCATACAATAAAACGACAACCATATGGCTCCTGCCAGTTGCCGATAAATCGGTTACAAAACATGATCATCTCATACAATAAAATTCAGCATCATGTCTTGACCATATCACATCATAACATGCCCTGCAAAAACAAGTTAGACGTCCTCTACTTTGTTGTTGCAAGTTTTACGTGGCTGCTACGGGCTTAAGCAAGAACCAATCTCACCTACGCATCAAAACCACAACGATAGTTTGTCAAATAGACTCCGTTTTAACCTTCGCAAGGACCGGGCATAGCCACGCTTGGTTCAACTAAAGTTGGAGAGACTGTCGCCCGCAAGCCACCTATGTGCAAAGCACGTCGGGGGAACCGGTCTCGCGTAAGCGTACGCGTAATGTTGGTCCCGGTCGTCTCGTCCAACAATGCCGCCGAACCAAAGTATGACATGCTGGTAGGCAGTATGACTTATATCGCCCACAACTCACTTGTGTTCTACTCGTGCATATAACATCAACATAAATAACCTAGGCTCAGATGCCACTGTTGGGTTTCGTAGTAATTTCAAAAAATTTCCTATGCACACACAAGATCATGTGATGCATAGCAACGAGAGGGGAGAGTGTTGTCTACGTACCCACGCAGACCGACTGCGGAAGCGTTGACGCACCGTAGAGGAAGTAGTCGTACGTCTTCACGATCCAACCTATCAAGTACCGAAACTACGGCACCTCCGAGTTCGACCACACGTTCAGCTCGATGACGATCCCCGTACTCCGATCTAGCAAAGTGTCGGGGAAGAGTTCCGTCAGCACGACGGCGTGGTGACGATCTTGATGTACTACAGCAGCAGGGCTTCGCCTAAACTCCACTACAGTATTATCGAGGAATATGGTGGCTGGGGGCACCGCACACGGCTAAGGAATAGATCACGTGGATCAACTTGTGTGTTCTAGGGTGCCTCTACCTTAGTATATAAAGGACCAAAGGGGGGAGGCTGGCCGGCCACAAGG
>NC_041388.1:614602893-614664685 GCF_002162155.2 Triticum dicoccoides | reverse complement strand
GGGGGAAAAGAGAAGGAGGGGGCCGGCCACCTCTCCTAGTCCTAATAGGACTAGGGGAAGGGGGAGGCGCACAGCCCATGTAGGGCTGCCTCTTCTATTTTCCACTAAGGCCCATCATGGCCCATTTAGCTCCCGGGGGGTTCCGGTAACCTTCCCGGTACTCCGGTAAAATCCCGATTTCACCCGGAACACTTCCGATATCCAAACATAGGCTTCCAATATATCAATCTTTATGTCTCGACCATTTCGAGACTCCTCGTCATGTCCGTGATCACATCCGGGACTCCGAACAACCTTCGGTACATCAAAATGCATAAACTCATAATATAACTGTCATCGTAACCTTAAGCGTGCGGACCCTACGGGTTCGAGAACAATGTAGACATGAACGAGACACGTCTCCGGTCAATAACCAATAGCGGGACCTGGATGCCCATATTGGCTCCTACATATTCTACGAAGATCTTTATCGGTCAGACCGCATAACAACATACGTTGTTCCCTTTGTCATCGGTATGTTACTTGCCTGAGATTCGATCGTCGGTATTCCAATACCTAGTTCAATCTCATTACCGGTAAGTCTCTTTACTCGTTCCGTAATACATCATCTCGCAACTAACTCATTAGTTGCAATGCTTGCAAGGCTTATGTGATGTGCATTACCGAGAGGGCCCAGAGATACCTTTCCGACAATCGGAGTGACAAATCCTAATCTCGAAATACGCCAACCCAACATGTACCTTTGGAGACACCTGTAATGCTCCTTTATAATCACCCAGTTATGTTGTGACGTTTGGTAGCACCCAAAGTGTTCCTCCGGCAAACGGGAGTTGCATAATCTCATAGTCATTGGAACATGTATATGTCATGAAGAAAGCAATAGCAACATACTAAACGATCGGGTGCTAAGCTAATGGAATGGGTCATGTCAATCGGATCATTCAACTAATGATGTGACCTCGTTAATCAAATAACAACACTTTGTTCATGGTTAGGAAACATAACCATCTTTGATCAACAAGCTAGTCAAGTAGAGGCATACTAGTGACACTAAGTTTGTCTATGTATTCACACATGTATTATGTTTCCGGTTAATACAATTCTAGCATGAATAATAAACATTTATCATGATATAAGGAAATAAATAATAACTTTATTATTGCCTCTAGGGCATATTTCCTTCAAGAGTGCCCCAAAGTTCCTACCGGAGAATCACGACGAAAACGTGTGCCAACCCCTATGCATAGGTTCATGGGCGGAACCCGCAAGTTGATCACCAAAACATACATCAAGTGTATCACGTGATATCCCATTGTCACCACAGATACGCACGGCAAGACATACATCAAGTGTTCTCAAATCTTTAAAGACTCAATCCGATAAGATAACTTCAAAGGGGAAACTCAATCCATTACAAGAGAGTAGAGGAGGGAGAAACATCATAAGATCCAACTATAATAGCAAAGCTCGCGATACATTAAGATCGTATCACCTCAAGAACACGAGAGAGAGAGATCAAACACATAGCTACTGGTACATACCCTCAGCCCCGAGGGAGAACTACTCCCTCCTCGTCATGGAGAGCACCGGGATGATGAAGATGGCCACCGGAGAGGGATTGCCCCCTCCGGCAGGGTGCCGGAACGGGTCTAGATTGGCTTTCGGTGGCTACGGAGGCTTCTGGCGGCGGAACTCCCGATCTATTGTGCTCCCCAATCGTTTTAGGGTATATGAAGATATATAGACGAAAGAAGTACGTCAGAGGGGCCAGGGGGGTGGGCGCGCCCCCTACCTCGTGGCTTCCTCGAAGCTTCCTTAACGTGGACTCCAAGTCTCCCGGGTTGCTTTCCTTCCAAAAATAAGTTCCATGAAGTTTCAGGTCAATTGGACTCCGTTTGATTTTCCTTTTCTGGGATACTCTAAAACAAGGGAAAAACAGAAACTGGCACTGGGCTCTGGGTTAATAGGTTAGTCCCAAAAATAATATAAAGTGTATAATATAGCCCATAAACATCCAAAACAGAAGATAATATAGCATGAAGCAATAAAAAATTATAGATACGTTGAAGACGTATCACACCATGCCATAGCCCAAGAGCGTCGCCGCCCTGTACGCCTGTCATCGCATTACTAGGCCCCGTGCCAGCCCAGCGCCTCCACCCGCCACGCAGTCCCACACGAGCCATCGAACAAAGCAGAGATGGAGCAGGACCCGCTGCTACCTACGCCGGCCGGACATTGCCCGGCAACACCTCGTGACAACGGTGGGAAAGGGATGCGGCGTGCTAGGGTTGCCCCCGGTCACTCATGGGAGCAATGCGGGGGAGATATTTTTTTGGCTACCTCTTTCCTCCTCCCGAGATAAAACATCTTTTTAAAATATTTTGACAAAATGAATTTGAAAATACACACAAAACTCTCAGATTGTGACAAGTATCACACAACCAATGTGTCACTTGTAACCACGATGGGAGGTGAGAGTTGCCTTCGTAATGGGTACCCTCTAATTAGTGATTTGGAGAACCTCCCCCCTGTTCCCTTGGACGATGACTGAACGAGGAGTCCTCTAGAGACCAGCGCCGTAGTCTGTTCTTCTCGTTTCGTCCGTCAGTTCTTGCATGGGCTCCACACACGAGGTTGGCGATCACCCAGGCCGACCAGACCAATTTTTTCCTGACATTGGCGACACAACGGCAAAGTGTCTAGGCCGCTATCCGCTGCCGGCTATGGCGCTCAACGCTAATTCACGACATGCATGGTTTAGTTGTTGAGTTGTTCCACTAGGTTCAAACTGCTTCGCTCTGTTATCCTAGTGAATTTCTACAGGGCTGGGCGGATTGTTGCAATGTTTTGCTCGGCTGTAGCTCCGGCATTACCGTAAGACATTGCCGACTTGACCCGATCATGTACAAACCAACTGGAATCTGGGCCAAAGCTCGATTTTTTCTTCCCGGTGCCTTCTGTTTCAAAAGCTTATCATCCATCTTTCCTTGTCCTTAAGCATCAGCCTACGATGGTATTTCACTTAACAGACTTTTTTGCATATGCCGTTCTTGTATGTTATCTCAATCTGGATGGACCCTACTATATACACTTAGTCTAAGCTTACTTCAGAAGTGGATAAGAGATGTGGATGTGCTTATATATAGACGAGCATGCGTGGGGGGCTGGTGGCCAGACAAAAGGAGCAACTAATATTGCAAATGAGCTAGTTACATCTTATCACACAATCCAATCCTTATAATGCTGACGTACTGGTCCAATTCATGGCAGTCCTACAGAGCTAGCTACCTCAGCATGGCGCATGATAAGGATTGGATTATGTCATGAATTTGGCAAGTACCTCATGGTCTTGTGAAGTGGGGACAGACATGGCCGATAGCCAGTTTCTCCTCGTCCACTGAGATATATAAACTCATCAATTTGGTGAAGGATGTGCGACTAAGTTTTTTTACCGGAGCGGGTACCTACCGGTCAAGCATCCGCCGTTGGTGTCATTTTAGAGATCTGTGCCCTTGTTTTGTTTATCAGATAGATGAATGGTAATACATGAATACATGTACTTGCGTCAGACTGACAGAGTCAGCTTTTACAGAGAAGAGAGAGGGGACTGGAGAGAACGGTGCATGCATGCATTCTCTCACCCCATGCACTGGACATGCATTTTATTTTCATCCTCATATTTCTAAGGATTCATATCTTTTGAACCAAATGTTCATTACTGAAATTTCTTATATATTTGAATTCGTGGGGTGAAGACCTTCAAAACAAGATCAATTTTGAATATACTTGAACTATCTTTTTCATATATATATTTCAATTACATTTGAAATTAGTTTCATAAAACATTTGAAATAACCAATTTCACATAATTTAAACAACCTATTTCACTATTTTTCAAACACAAGATTAAGCAAATTGACAAACATACCGAAATATGTTTCATATATTTGAGAAATACATGTTTCATAAACATTGAGTGAAATATTTAGACAACAACTTAGACGTGTTTGAAATAATCAATTTCACATATTTCAAATAACCTATGTCGCATATTTCATTATTTTTTATATTTCAATTTTCTTTTAGATTGCTTTTATAAAACATAAAATTGATCTGCTATTTCATAAAAGTGTTTTGGACTGTTTCGCTAATATCAGTTAAAAAACCATTTCACTCATTTCAAAAATCAATTTCACAAATTTCATAAGACATATTACTCTCATTTGCAAATATCAATTTCACTGCAAATTTATGAAATATATCGAAATGTATTCCGCTCATTAAAACTATCAGTTTCACAACAAAAATTGGTTTTATTTCTCTTTTATTCAAACAACTTATTTCACTCATTTCAGAAAACACACTGCACTCATTTACAAAATATACATTTCACCAATTTCACTAGTTTCGGGAAACAGATAACATTCATTTTCAGAAAACATATTACACTCATTTTACTAGTTTCCAAAATAATTATTTAACAAATTTGAAACAATGCATTTCACTTGGAAAACCGATTTCACTCATTTCGAGAACTGGTTTCAATCATTTTGAAATTTGTAATTTGAAATGAGTGAAATTAATATTTTGACATGATTGAAATAGTAAAAATTAAACTAGTTTAAATATATTCAAGATTGGTCTCATTCTAAACATCTTATGTTCCAGAATTTGAATATATAAAAAATTTAAATAATAGAACAATGCTGTAAAAAATATTGGCCATCTAAAAATGTAAACAAAAATAAAATGCATGGACTTGTTTGAGAGAGAGGAGAGATGCTGCATGCATGCATACATCCCGCTGCAAAAAGTACTGCCATTCCTGACATGGGCCCTATTCATCTGACGATGATTTGACTATATACAAAAATATAACTGCCTAAATACATGATTATACATATGAATGGGTCCTGCTTAGACACCCATCGTAAAGCACGTGAACGGTGGATGGGTAGCCGGTAGCTACCAGCACCGGTAAAAGAGACTTTGCGGAAGGATGTGTCCCTGGAAGTTAGTGTTTTCGAAAGTAAGGAGTCTCTTTATCCTGCCTGGTGAACGATGCGCAAGACTACCCTAATGAGAAAACAACAGTTTTGTGCGATATTGCGTCTATAAATCTAACCCGTATGTCCATTCTTTGTTTCGTCTAGCTAGGTGCTTCTTCACTTTACGCTAAACCAAACTATACATATGTGATAAAGGAGCACACCAAATGTAATTTATAAATAATCTTGCTATTGTCATTATCCGGTATGGTATGTAGACATACGTGAGCTTCTAGTTAGGTCCGAGTGGTTGTTTGCATGTAAGCTTGGATGTGCATATAAACACGTGTAGGGGCTGTAGTTTAGTACACCATGCATGAGACTGATCTGAAGAAATTCAGAGAAAACAAATCTATGCACAAAGGGTGTCTACGGCCAATAGTTCTCTTCGCGTGCGTCATGTTTCGCGTGATTGGGCATGCACCTGTAACTGGCCGTTAATGAAATGCAGCCATTTGCATCAGAGCATGCGAGGTTTAAGCTTTAACGTTGCTCTTGCCTTGGTGAGATGGACCCTACTAGCGCCCACTCGGACGTAATCATTGCTTGGCGGAGCACACGGTGATGACGATGAACCTGTTATCGTCAGCACGGTGGTTGTCATTGTTGGCAAAGTATGTCAAGATCATCTCCATGGGAGTTAGATAAATCAAGGAGTCGTTTTTTGATAAAGGGTTGATTTTATTAGCTTAAAATGGAGCATCAAGATATACACACACAATAAGTACACACTCGGGGGAGAAAACACCCTAGCCGCCGTGACTCCTCCCCCTCCCCTCCTAGTCTCGCTGCCGCCGGAGGGCTCTCCCTAGCAAAGGCCGGGTGGCCCTGAGGAAGGTGGTGGCGGGCAACGATTCCCTTGTGGTGGCGTGGGCGTGCGAGAGCTCTGCGCGCGGCAGAGGAGTAGTTGCAGACGGCGGCTGCCACCGCCGCGGGACGGGCAAAGCACAACGATCCGGTTGGCCTGGTGCTGCGGGCGCACCGTGCATGGCAACGGCGTTGCCTACTATCTCCTACTTGGCAGCTAGGATCTGGGGCTCCTGGTCTGGGTCGGGCATCCAAGTTGGGGCTTTGACCGGTGTCGCGGCGACGGCCGCTCTGCTGCGTGCTGGCCTGTTGGAGGTGGCCGACCAGGAGGCGACGGTGGATCTGGCTTCAGATCTGTCCGGTGGCAAGTTTGGAGCGGCAAGACTTCCGGTGAAAACCGAGCCTCGACTACGGTCATGGTGGACGATGGCGGCGTCTTTTGTCGTCATTACCTTGTCGAAGGCATCTTCATAGCAAGTCGCGTCACTCCTTTCGGCCTGCTCTGGGGAAACCCTAGATCTGTTTTCATGGATCAGACGATTGCGACGTCAGGCATTGCGCTCCTTGCTGGAGGCATCGTTTTGGAGCAGGTACCGACTTGGGTGGACAGGTGGTGGAGCGACATGGTATCTATCGCGTCATCGACTGGTCTCGGCGGCGTGGCGTAGCGGAGTGTCGCCGACGGATGTGTGGCGGTGGACGTGCGTAGGGAGGTGGCACTGTCTGGCGTCGTGGTGGCGTCGACAGCAGCTAGACCGGGTAAGGTAGATGCAGCAGTACAACACTGAAGATGGATTGGTGACAGGTGGCTGCAGCGGCCTCATATCCGACAGACGTCCTGGTTGAGGAGTGCGTCGGACTGGTGGGTGCCCCATACCCGGCAGGCGTCCTGGTTGGGACCTCAGGTCTTAGATGTTAGGTTTGGCTGTGAGGTCTGTTTGGTATTAGGCCCAGACTATCAGCATCCCTTCATCAACTGGATAGGAGTAGCGACAGATGTTGCCTAGACGGTGGCTTTAGTCTTACTGTTGCAACTTTGTAAGTTTTGTGTGAATAATTAATAAACTGGATGCATGCACCGTCTAGATGCAGAGGCCGGGGGTCCTCCTCCTTTTCTAAAAAAAGTACATACTCGGTTTTTGCATAGTTAGGATGCGCACATCCAACCCTCACGCACGCACACAACAAAACACTGACAAATAACAAAGTCATATAAGACCCAATGCTACGTGTAGGCGAGGAAAAAAAAAGAAAAAAATATGTTTGCAAACATGTTTATGCACATGCATCTCTACTTGAAGTCGTGATGTATGTGAGTCAAAGATTTGTCCAAGTTGCAGTTGAGCACCTCGCGGCTGATGGATGTCTTACCGGCCAGGTGTATCACCACCATGGGTGAAGTGAAGAATGTGTGTAAACACAAGTCTATTCCTAGAGATATATTAAATTAGTAAGATTCCGAAGATGTACTCCCATCGTTCAATAATGTAAGAGCATTTTTTACACTACAATTATAGAACGAAGGGGGTAGTTATCATATATAGCAGTGAGGATAAACATGCCATGCATAATGAATATCTATTGTAGCTGGTTGCGGAAGTTCCCTCCAAACTAAAGGCACAAATACGGTGTTTGTGCTTTAGTGTGTGCAATATGAAATTACACGTAATGACTTAGCCTTTAATACATCAAAATTTCTACTAGGAAATTGCCAGTGAGTGCCACTCGTACATTGGACACACCAATTAGACGCCAAACTGCTCATCTTTTTGACACACTCACTGATCACAAAAACCACGACCATTGACCTCCTGCCACGTATTTTTGTGTGCCACCATGTCTATATTGCACACAACCAGGCTATTTGTCACAAAATGATGGCACCCACTTATGCTGGCTAGTATTCTCATTCTGACATACTCCATCCATTTTCGAAAGCTCTACATCACTGTCTGTTCTTGTATCTTATCACTATAAATGTACCTTAAATTTAACGTCAAAAAGTGAGTGTGAGCTGGTGCCATGACTAAAAGAGGTGCTAGCTGGTATAACTCAAAGGAGCCAGCACCCATCGTCTCACAGTCTATTTAAATGAATACTGCCTCCGTAAAGAAATATAAAAGTGTTTAGAGGACGTCCGTGTCCTCAAATATTCATATTTCTGCAGGTCATGATGAGATTGAGGTGTGGACGTACAACTGTGTTATTGAGGTGTGGTCTGGATGAGATTGGTATCTTGTGCCAATTTGATTGTTTGAGCTATCCTTGAGCAATGAATTTACTCTTTCATAAAAATAAAAGGGTAAGGAAGTCATGTTTTTTCTTTCTTTTTTGAAACAACGGCAAGAGCATGCCATTCTCATTAATTAAGACAGAAGAGTATATACAAGAAAAAATGGACGATGTCATCCTCCCAAGGTATCTGCAAATATGTTCCCGACTGGGAGGCCTGGACCGGGTTCCTCCAAACTTGTGCTAACCAGACCAGGAGCAGGAGATGCGTCTTCGGGCTTGTGTTCGGGATGCTGGTTTGCACGTTGTGGACGGCGCATACCAAGATGGTTATTGAGCAGATCTTTTTATAATCGGAAAAGGCTTTCGTCCGCTTTATATAAAGCAACAACCTACATACAACCGATAAAAATCACAACACAACACCACCACAACCACACTCACCCAAGACCAGATACAAAGGTGCCAAAAGCTACAACTACCACACACGGAACGACTCAAGGTAGACTACAAGATGATAGTACGCAACACTACGGTGCCGCCACAGCACTTCCCTGAGATACCGCGAAGAGGTGAATTTGAGGGTCGACGACACCGTGAGCTCCAAGACGGTTCTTTCATGATGGATACGACACCAAAGCGTCGACGCTGTCCGATCCGAGGATCTATATTTTCATCCAAAGCATGACGAAGAAAAAGGAGCAACCACAACGAAGACTTTTTTAGGCAGGCCTTTGACTCGATCTTCATATTCCTTGCATTTTTTTAGCACCGGCATCTGCTCTCGAGGCAGCTGGACTGTGACCGGCTTGGAGACATTATACACAGGATGACTACTGCCAGGCACTGCCTGACTTCGCCACTGACCACCTAAGCACCTGAGCTACCGGCCACTTGGTGGTGTTTTTTCATATTTATTTTATGTTTCTTTTGGGCATGTTTTATGTTTTTTTTGTTGCCCAGCAGAATATTTTATTTCCGGTGCGACACTTGAACTTTTTATATGAATGTGTTGGTTATTTTATTTATAATAAAGCGGGATAAAAGCCTGTTTCGAGAGGTAGTCAATAGAAATGCAAAAATATTAAAGCTTGGAAAGTGACATGCTGCACAGTTAGCTAGGAGAGAGATGAAAAGCTTTGCCTTTAAGAGACTAGATTTTGTAAATCTTGGTGTACTGCACTTTTCAAATACCCTGTTAGCAAGAAGCGAGATTAAAAGCTTGCCTTTAAGAGAATGGATGTTGCAAACATGGGCGGACTACAGTCCTTATCCGTACCATCCATTACTGGATTGAGATTCTTACTACATAGTTTTTTCAAAATTGTTTCCTCCCAAATGAAACAACACATGGATTTCAAACTTTCCAAGTCAACCATAAATTAAAACTACAATGTGCAGAAAAACTTTTGGATTGTTGAGGCATACTAGGTCTATCATCCGGTGATTTTTTAACGCAAAGAAGGCCAGTCTAGTTGCACCTCCAGACTACAGAAGCTATATCAGAATTAGTTTCAAGGGTTTCTCAAAAAAAAAAAAAAACCACATTCAGCGAGAGGAAGGAGATCTGTTGTTCTTGAATCAATAAGAGCCACTATATTGTCTGGCTCCCATAAAACCCTTGACTGCAACAAGAAATGGTGATTCCCTTGCATGATTCTTTGATGCTAAGTGGAAAATTGCAGGTTAACAATGACCAAGCATAGACATATTTTTGAATTCTTTTTGTGTGCACTTACACGTAGAAGTAGTCTTTGCGGCTCCCCGTTCATTCTCCACCAAGAGTCTCAAGCAGAACAACGGCAAAACTGTAGACGTTGTTGAAACCGCAGCTCTCTAGCTACCTCTCCTCTCATTCGAACAGAGGTGGAAAAGGAAGAACAGTAGACACAAGATTTTCTGGCCGGCGACAAATACCGTCACGAGCGCTCAAATGCCCCAATCTTTTTTTTTTACAATGGCTACATGGCTTACACTCGGCTCATACCATCATCATGGCGCGGCAACAGACCGGCGCACCTCCATCAATACATTAGGGGGCCTTTTATACCCGGCTGCACACACACACACACGACTACAACCCATGCACGCACTAATCTAACCATTAATCCAACTACTACATGCATGCATGTGTGGCACTTATCCACTCCTATACGTGCAAGGCTAGCAAACAGCTCCATGCATGCATCAATTTCTATGCTGGCTAATCTTCGTGCACCACCCACCCTTTGCAGCCCGCGCGATCCACACGCACGGCCGGTGCGCACGAACAGGAACGGCGACGGCCACGCACACGAACGCACACGTCACACGCGCCAGCCATCACATCGAGACGTAGTTTACTCTTAACATATTCCCCCTAAACCACGACTTGCTCATTGTCGCCAGAGTAGGTCTTCTGTCGTCGATGCCGCCGCCACGATCGTGACCCAGCCCGCGGACCCGATTTGGCGCACCGACGCTGGTTGTACCGTGCTCCGTCACGACCCCGGCGACATATGCCGAGCTCCTTCTCCGTCGGCGACACACGCCTGACGTCCCTCTACGCCTCGCACGTCCTGCACGCACTCGACGCGCCCGACAAGCCCAACCGCACCAGTGCGTCCCACACGTCCCGCGCGCACCCGACGAGCCCGACCACACCAGACGCTCATCACGCGCCGCCTCCGCGTCCGCCATGGCAGCCACCAGCGACAAACCCCGGAAGGATGTATCCGAACTTGAGCACGAACTCGAGCACAACGGCGACATACGCCTCCTCCAACATCAACCTCACGCTTGTACGTGCGCCCATGGTCCCGACGCGCCCGACGCGTCCAGTGCACACCCATAACACGCACCGGTCGCGCCCGGCTCGCCGCCACGGCTTATTGCCCTACACCGCTGCGGCCTCAATCGCGGCGCAGCACCTCCATGCCGCCATGCCGCTGTGTGTCATTGAAGCCGCCACCACGCAGGTCCTCCGCGGCCTCCTCACCGTGCCACCGCAGCCACTGCGGCCTCCTCGCTGCGCCGCGCTCCTCCATAGACCAACACACGGCCCGGAGCATCGCGCAGCCGCTGGCGAACTCCGCCACCGCCGGCACGCCTACGGCAAGGAGACCGACGCCCAAGATGAACCAGCTCTGATACCAAATGTTGGAACCGCAGCTCTCTAGCTACCTCTCATCTCACTCGAACGGAGGTGGAAGAAGAAGAACAATAGACACAAGATTTTCTGGCCGGCGACAAATGCCACCACGAGCGCTCAAATGCCCCAATTTTTTCTTCTTTACAATGGCTGCATGGCTTACACTCGGTTCATACCGTTATCGTGGCGCGGCAACAGACCGGCGCACCTCGATCAATACATTAGGGGGCCTTTTATACCCGGCCCCGCGCACACACACACGCGACTACAACCCATGCACGCACTAATCTAACCACTAATCCAACTACTACATGCATGCATGTGTGGCACTTATCCACTCCTACATGCGTGCAAGGCTAGCAAACAGCTCCGTGCATGCATCAACTAACTATGCTGGCTAATCTCCGTGCACCACGCACCCTCTGCAGCCCGCGCGATCCACACGCACGGCCGGTGCGCACGAACAGGAACGGCGACGGCCACGCACACGAAAGCACGCGTCACACGCGCCAGCCATCACATCGAGACGTGGGTTACTCCTAACAGACGTCACACGTGAGTGTCATCTCCCCTCCCAATAGGTACTCTGGTGGTGCGTATCCTCTGGGTGCAACTCAGCCATATTAGAAAAAGGTTTTGAGCCTATATATACAAGTGTTGGAAACAAGAAAAAAACATGTAAACTGTATGATTACATAATGCTGAGGTTAGCAATAATATATGTAGAACCATAGATCAGAAGTTTTGAGTATGAAGCAGCTCACCATGAACCGACCATGGCAAGGTTAGACTCCGGACGATCGGGGACAAATAGCTTCTGAAATCTTGGCTACCCCTTTATCATTGTGAGGGTGAGGCTACCTATCTCATGAACAATGCTCTCAGCGGACCCCGCATGCATTTAGGCCACACGGTACGAAACTCTCACGTCGAAATACGTGGCCATGAAATATTTCGGGCTTAAGAGGATGAGTGTGCAATGTGTGTCACTGCACAAAACACGGAATGTTAGAAAAAAAAGAACGATCAAAATCTAAGAAATCATATGTTACGGGGCGGTGAGGGGATGACTTATTCGGAAAAGTAAGGCACGAGGAAGTTATCCTTGTCTGGGTTTGTCAGAATGACGCCTTCGAGGTATGAACTCGTGACTTGCCGATCCCCAGCGCTGCCCAAGATCTTGGCACACATGTAGAAGGGGTCGACTATCACGATGTCCGGGGTCTTGTCTCTAATGATCCGCATCTCCATACTCAGCGAAAATAGCCGAACGAAGGTGTAGTGCAACGGATGAAGGTTAAACATAGCGAAGATGTCATCAAACCGCATGACGATCATACCCCCGATGGCGCTATCGACAAAGCCCTTGCCCTCTGGCACCTTGGCCACGAAAACCGGGTATGCCACATCATTCTCGGAGAGACGCCGCTTCTCCAAAGAAAGAACACTGTCATGCAGACTCCGCATAGCACCGGTTGCAGCATTGAGCAGATTAGTCGGTAGCATCGGCCTACCCACCACATGCACCCTCCTCGAGATATCCTTAGATGTACGTGGTCCGTCCTAAGCACGAATCGTACTCGGTGCCGGCTGGCTCGCACCCTTGTTATTCTTTCTTTTCTGTCCCTTCTTCTTCTGCTGTAATGGGATCGAGTTCTGCTCACAGACAGCCTTCTTGAGTGTGTTGGGGCTGATAATACTTGGCACCTCAGCTATCTGAGGCTCGGTGAAGGCGGCAGCTAGAGGCGTCTCCTGAGAACTAAACGCCAGACCGTGCCTGTTGCAACTGGGTTTCTCCGTGGTACCAGCTAGATCTTCTTTTGCAGGGTTGGGTTCTTGAGAAGGAGGCCCCAAGAATTCGTCACCGTACCCATGTTCGTTGAAGTACTTATTGACGTTGGTAAATGTACCATCGTTGTCGTCGTCCGGATCCTGTGCTATATGCATGTCCGGATCCTGTGCCATATCCATGTCCGGCATGTCCGGTAGCGTTGCGGGGGTCTAGCCATGGCTTGGCACCGGCACGACTGGCGGTGTTGTCTGTGGGGTGGTGTCCCCCGCCCCCAAACGAATCTGGCTCTTCGGCCAAAGCATGGGCCAGTTTATTCAAGCGCTGAGGGTCATCACATCATCTTTGTCGGCCCCATGGGGTCGATACGGAGGTAACATGTCGTCGAAGCCCGGCAACACCCGAACCAGTTGAACCCTATAAACGGTGGGTGGCATCTGATTACCGTGGAACACGCGGCTGCCCGGTTGAACGATTCTACCCTTGGCGACATCGACCACGGTTCACGAAGTGCAGGAGAGTGCACAGAACATCGGCGGTGCCCTGCGAAAACATGTAGGGCGACAGGGATGCCCAGTCAAAGGCAAGGAGATGAAGTCATCGGCCGAGAGGCTTAATTAGTTACCGTGATGGCGTCGAGCTCGGCTAATGTCGAGGCACCGCCAACGGCGGGCATGCAACTGACGGAGGGGCCGCTTGCTGCCGAGGTACCGGCCGGCGTATTCTTCCCACACCCGGGTGTATTAAGCTGCAATGTCGGCGCCGCCGCGGGAGACACCAATGCCGCCTCCGTCGGAGACACCAATGGCGCCACCGGCGCGTTGCGCGAGTTGCTGCCTGTGAAGCTGGGAATCGGGGGCGGCCCCTGTTGGCCGCCCGCAATCCACGCCTGCAGCCAAGAAACCAAGGTAGGCATAATGGCGGTGATCGTCGCTCCCAGTTGGTCTTGCACTTGCTCTTCGACGATCTCCGGAATCCGCGCCACTTGTGCCTTGAGTTGTTGAACCTCGCGCTCCTGGCTTTCCGAGCTGGTCTTTCTCTCCTTTCGCCCAGCGGTATAGTACTCCGACCATTTCATGGACAAGCCTTTGCCGGCCACACGACCAGCTGACATTGGCTTACTGAGCTTATCCTTGTTTTTCATTACGTTCAACGCCCTATTTAAAGGGGTGTCGAAAGAGGAGCTCTGAGACGACCCCACGCTACTGCTTTCAGTGTCTTGCGGAAGGAACATGAACCATTTAGAAATTTGGCTGCATTAATTAGAATGCAACCATATGAAGCTAATTACGCGGGCGTGTATTCCTTACCAGAACACGCTCAAGCGCCTTGGTCTTTGGATCCGTGATAAGCTCCTTGGTTACCAGGTCAATCTTGTATCGTGCCCTGCTACCTCTGGAGCACTGCGTTGGTTTTCCCCGAAGAGGAAGGGATGATGCAGCAAAGTAGCGTAAGTATTTCCCTCAGTTTTTGAGAACCAAGGTATCAATCCAGTAGGAGGCTACGCGCGAGTCCCTCGTACCTGCACAAAACAAATAAATCCTCGCAACCAATGCAAATAGGGGTTGTCAATCCCTATAAGGCCACTTACGAGAGTGAGATCTGATAGATATGATAAGATAATATTTTTGGTATTTTTATGATAAAGATGCAAAGTAAAATAAAGGCAAAGTAAATAGCAAAGGAAATAACTAAGTAGTAGGAGATTAATATGATAAAGATAGACCCGGGGGCCATAGGTTTCACTAGTGGCTTCTCTCGAGAGCATAAGTATTCTACGGTGGGTGAACAAATTACTGTTGAGCAATTGACAGAATTGAGCATAGTTATGAGAATATCTAGGTATGATCATGTATATAGGCATCACGTCCGAGACAAGTAGACCGACTCCTGCCTGCATCTACTACTATTACTCCACTCATCGACCGCTATCCAGCATGTATCTAGAGTATTAATTCAAAACAGAGTAACACCTTAAGCAAGATGACTTGATGTAGAGGGATAGACTCATGCAATATGAAGAAAACCCCATCTTGTTATCCTCGATGGCAACAATACAATACGTGCCTTGCTGCCCCTACTGTCACTGGGAAAGGACACCGCAAGATTGAACCCAAAGCTAAGCACTTCTCCCATTGCAAGAAAGATCAATTTAGTAGGCCAAACCAAACTGATAATTCGAAGAGACTTGCAAAGATAACCAATCATACATAAAAGAATTCAGAGAAGATTCAAATATTGTTCATAGATAGACTTGATCATAAACCCACAATTCATCGGTCTCAACAAACACACCGCAAAAAGAAGATTACATCGAATAGTTCTCCACGAGAGAGGGGGAGAACATTGTATTGAGATCCAAAAAGAGAGAAGAAGCCATCTAGCTACTAACTATGGACCCGTAGGTCTGAGGTAAACTACTCACACTTCATTGGAGAGGCTATGGTGTTGATGTAGAAGCCCTCCGTGATTGATGCCCCCTCCGGCGGAGCTTCGGAACAGGCCCCAAGATGGGATCTCGTGGGTACAGAAAGTTACGGCGGTGGAATTAGGGTTTTGGCTCCGTATCTGATCATTTGGGGGTATGTAGGTATATATAGGAGGAAGGAGTACGTCGGTGGAGCAACAGGGGGCCCACGAGGGTGGAGGGCGCGCCTGGGGTAGGCAGGCGCGCGCCCTACCTTGTGGCCTCCTCTTTTCTTTCTTGACGTAGGGTCCAAGTCTCCCGGGTCTTGTTCGTTGAGAAAATCACGTTCCCGAAGGTTTCATTCCGTTTGGACTCCGTTTGATATTCCTTTTCTTCGAAACCCTAAAATAGGCCAAAAACAACAATTCTGGGCTAGGCCTCCGGTTAATAGGTTAGTCCAAAAAATAATGTAAAAGTGGATAATAAAGCCCAATAATGTCCAAAACAGTAGATAATATAGCATGGAGCAATCAAAAATTATAGATACGTTGGAGACGTATCAAGCATCCCCAAGCTTAATTCCTGCTCGTCCTCGAGTAGGTAAATGATAAAAACAGAATTTTTGATGCGGAGTGCTACTTGGCATAATTTTAATGTAATTCTTCTTAATTGTGGTATGAATATTCAGATCCGAAAGATTCAAGACAAGAGTTCATATTGACATAAAAATAATAATACTTGAAGCATACTAACAAAGCAATTATGTCTTCTCAAAATAACATGGCTAAAGAAAGTTATCCCTACAAAATCATATAGTCTGGCTATGCTCTATCTTCATCACACAAAATATTTAAATCATGCACAACCCCGATGACAAGCCAAGCAATTGTTTCATACTTTTGGCATTCTCAAAACTTTTTCAATCTTCACGCAATACATGAGCGTGAGCCATGGATATAGCACTATAGGTGGAATAGAGTAGTGGTTGTGGAGAAGACAAAAAGGGAGAAGATAGTGTCACATCAACTAGGCGTATCAACGGGCTATGGAGATGCCCATCAATAGATGTCAAATGTGAGTGAGTAGGGATTGCCATGCAACAGATGCACTAGAGCTATAAGTATATGAAATCTCAAAAAGAAACTAAGTGGGTGTGCATCCAACTTGCTTGCTCATGAAGACCTAGGGAATTTTGAGGAAGCCCATCATTGGAATATACAAGACAAGTTCTATAATGAAAGATTCCCACTAGTACATGAAAGTGATAACATGAGAGACTCTCTACTATGAAGATCATGGTGCTACTTTGAAACAGAAGTGTGGTAAAAGGATAGTAACATTGTCCCTTCTCTCTTTTCTCTCATTTTTTGGGCCTTTTCTCTTTTTTATGGCCTCTTTTCTTTCTCTTTTTTTATTTTTCGTCCGGGGTCTCATCCCGACTTATGGGGGAATCATAGTCTCCATCATCCTTTCCTCACTGGGACAATGCTCTAATAATGATGATCATCACACTTCTATTTTTCTTACAACTCAACAATTACAACTCGATACTTAGAACAAAATATGACTCTATATGAATGCCTCCAGCGGTGTACCGGGATATGCAATGAATCATGAGTGACATGTATGAAATAATTATGAATGGTGGCTTTGCCACAAATACGATGTCAACTACATGATCATGCTAAGCAATATGACAATGATGGAGTGTGTCATAATAAACGGAATGGTGGAAAGTTGCATGGCAATATATCTCGGAATGGCAATGAAAATGCCATAATAGGTAGGTATGGTGGCTGTTTTGAGGAAGGTATATGGTGGGCGTATGATACCGGCGAAAGGTGCGCGGTATTAGAGAGGCTAGCAAAGGTGGAAGGGTGAGAAAAGTGCGTATAATCCATGGACTCAACATTAGTCATAAAGAACTCATATACTTATTGCAAAAATCTACAAGTTATCAAAAACTTCAGCACTACGTGCATGCTCCTAGGGGGATAGATTGGTAGGAAAAGACCATCACTCATCCCCGGCCGCCACTCATAAGGAAGGCAATCAAAAAATAAATCATGCTCCGACTTCATCACATAACGGTTCACCATACGTGCATGCTACGGGAATCACAAGCTTCAACACAAGTATCTCTCAAATTCACAACAACTCAACTAGCATGACTTTAATATCACCATCTCCATATCTCAAAACAATTATCAAGTATCAAACTTATCATAGTATTGAACACACTCATAAGAGAATTTTTTTATTCTTGAATACCTAGCATATTAGGATCTTAAGAAAATTACCATGCTATAAAGACTCTCAAAATAATCTAAGTGAATCATGAGAGATCAATAGTTTCTATAAAACAAATCCACCACCGTGCTCTAAAAGATATAAGTGAAGTACTAGAGCAAAATTATATAACTCAAAAGATATAAGCGAAGCACATAGAGTATTCTAACAAATTCTAAATCATGTATGGCTCTCTAAAAAGGTGTGTACAGCAAGGATGATTGTGTTAAACTAACAAGCAAATACTCAAATAATACAAGACGCTCCAAGCAAAACACATATCATGTGGCGAATAAAAATATAGCTCCAAGTAAAATTACCGATAGAAGTAGACGAAAGAGGGGATGCCTTCCGGGGCATCCCCAAGCTTTGGCTTTTAGGTGTCCTTAGATTATCTTGGGGGTTCCATGGGCATCACCAATCTTAGGATCTTGCCACTCCTTGTTCCATAATCCATCAAATCTTTACCCAAAACTTGAAAACTTCACAACACAAAACTTAAAGTAGAAAATCTTGTGAGCTCCGTTAGCGAAAGAAAATAAAAGACCACTTCAAGGTACTGTAAAGAACTCATTCTTTATTTATATTGGTGTTATACCTACTGTATTCCAACTTCTCTATGGTTTATAAACTATTATACTAGCCATAGATTCATCAAAATAAGCAAACAACACACGAAAAACAGAATCTGTCAAAAACAGAACAGTGTGTAGTAATCTGTAGCTAGCGCAAGATCTGGAACCCCAAAAATTCTAAAATAAATTGCTTGACATGCGTAATTTATCTATTAATCATCTTCAAAAAGAATTAACTAAATATCACTTTCCAAATAAAAATGGCAGTAGTTCTCGTGAGCGCTAAAGTTTCTGTTTTTTACAGCAAGTTCAACAAGACTTTCCCCAATTCTTCCCAACGGTTCTACTTGGCACAAACACTAATTAAACACAAAAAACACAATCAAAACAGAGGCTATATAAATTATTTATTACTAAACAGGAGCAAAAAGCAAGTAATAAAAATAAAATTGGGTTGCCTCCCAACAAGCGCTATCGTTTAACGCCCCTAGCTAGGCATAACAAGCAAGAATAGATCTAGGTATTGCCATCTTTGGTAGGCAATCCATAAGTGGCTCTCATAATAGATTCATAAGGTAATTTAATTTTATTTCTAGGAAAGTGTTCCATGCCTTTCCTTAATGGAAATTGGAATCTAACATTTCCTTCCTTCATATCAATAATTGCACCAATTGTTCTAAGGAAAGGTCTACCAAGAATAATAGGACATGAAGGATTGCAATCTATGTCAAGAACAATAATATCTACGGGCACATAATTCCTATTTGCAACAATAAGAACATCATTAATTCTTCCCATAGGTTTCTGAATAGTGGAATCGGCAAGGTGCAAGTTTAGAGAGCAATCATCAAAATCACGGAAACCTAACAAATCACACAAAGTCTTTGGAATCGTGGAAACACTAGCACCCAAATCACATAAAGCATAGCATTCATGATATTTAATTTTAATTTTAATAGTTGGTTCCCACTCATCATAAAGTTTTCGTTGAATAGAAACTTCCAATTCAAGTTTTTCTTCATAAGATTGCATCAAGGCATCAACGATATGTTTAGTAAACGCTTTATTTTGACTACAAGCATGAGGAGAATTTAGCACGGATTGCAACAAGTAAATACAATCAATAAAAGAGCAATTTTCATAGTTAAATTCCTTGAAATCCATAATAGTGGGTTTAGCAACATCTAGGGTTTTAATTTGTTCAATCCCACTTTTATCAAATTTAGCATCAAGATCAACAAATTCTGAATTCTTGGAACGCCTTCTAGGTAAGGGTGGATCATATTCAGTCCCATCATTATCAAGATTCATATTGCAAAACAAAGATTTAATAGGGGACACATCAATAACTTTTAGATCTTCATCTTTATTTTCATAGGAACTAGAAGAACACGCTCTTATAAAGGCATCTTTCTTACCATGCATCCTAGCGGTTCTTTCTTTGCACTCATCAATGGAAATTCTCATGGCTTTGAGAGACTCATTGATATCATGCTTAGGTGGAATAGATCTAAGTTTCAAAGAATCAACATCAAGAGCAATTCTATCAATGTTCCTAGCCAAATCATCAATCTTAAGCAATTTTTCTTCAATCATAGCATTAAAATTCTTTTGCGAAGTAATAAATTCTTTAATATTAGATTCAAAATCAGAGGGAATATTATTATAATTTCCATAAGAATTGTTGTAGGAATTACCATAATTATTAGAGGAATTACTAGGATAAGGCCTAGAGTTGAAATTTCCTCTATACGCGTTGTTACCAAAATTGTTCCTACCAACAAAATTCACATTCATAGATTCATTATTATTCTCAATCAAAGTAGACAAGGGCATATCATTAGGATCAGAAGAAACACTCTTATTAGCAAATAAATTCATAAGTTCATCCATCTTTCCACTCAAAACATTAATTTCTTCTATCGCATGCACCTTTTTATTAGTAGATCTTTCAGTATGCCATTGAGAATAATTAACCATAATATTATCTAGGAGTTTAGTAGCTTCTCCTAAAGTGATTTCCATAAAAGTGCCTCCCGCGGCCGAATCTAAAAGATTTCTAGAAACAAAATTCAATCCGGCATATTTTTTTTGTATAATCATGCACAAATTTAAACCATGAGTAGGGCAATTACGTATCATTAATTTCATTCTCTCCCAAGCTTGTGCAACATGTTCATGATCAAGTTGCTTAAAATTCAAAATATCGTTTCTAAGAGAGATGATCTTAGCGGGAGGAAAATATTAGAGATAAAAGCATCTTTGCACTTGTTCCATGAATCAATACTATTTTTAGGCAAAGACGAAAACCAAGCTTTAGCACGATCTCTAAGAGAAAGAGGAAATAGTTTCAATTTAACAATATCATTATCCACATCTTTCTTCTTTTGCATGTCACACAAATCAACGAAGCTATTTAGATGGGTAGCGGCATCTTTGCTAGGAAGGCTGGAAAATGGATCTTTCATGACAAGATTCAGCAAAGCAGTATTAATTTCACAAGATTCAGCATCGGTAAGAGGAGAAATCGGAGTGCTAATAAAATCATTGTTGTTGGTATTGGTGAAGTCACACAATTTAGTATTATCTTGAGCCATCGTGACAAGCAAGCAAACAAAAAGCAAGCGGGCAAAAAGAGGCAAATAGAGAAAGAGAGGGAGGATAGAGAGAGAGAGAGAGGGCGAATAAAATGGCAAGGGTGAAGTGGGGGAGAGGAAAACGAGAGGAAAATGGCAAATAATGTAATGCGGGAGATAAGGGTATGTGATGGGTACTTGTGTTGGAAATATGCCCTAGAGGCAATAATAAATTAGTTATTATTATATATTTCATTGTTCATGATAATCGTTTATTATCCATGCTAGAATTGTATCGATAGGAAACTCAGATACATGTGTGGATACATAGACAACACCATGTCCCTAGTAAGCCTCTAGTTGACTAGCTCGTTGATCAATAGATGGTTACGGTTTCCTAACCATGGACATTGGATGTCGTTGATAACGGGATCACATCATTAGGAGAATGATGTGATGGACAAGACCCAATCCTAAGCCTAGCACAAAGATCGTGTAGTTCGTTTGCTAAAGCTTTTCTAATGTCAAGTATCATTTCCTTAGACCATGAGATTGTGCAACTCCCAGATACCGTAGGAGTGCTTTGGGTGTGCCAAACGTCACAACATAACTGGGTGGCTATAAAGGTACACTACAGGTATCTCCGAAAGTGTCTGTTGGGTTGGCACGAATCGAGACTGGGATTTGTCACTCCGTGTAAACGGAGAGGTATCTCTGGGCCCACTCAGTAGGACATCATCATAATGTGCACAATGTGACCAAGGAGTTGATCAAGGGATGATGTGTTACGGAACGAGTAAAGAGACTTGCCGGTAACGAGATTGAACAAGGTATCGGATACCGACGATCGAATCTGGGCAAGTACAATACCGCTGGACAAAGGGAATTGTATACGAGATTGATTGAATCCTCGACATCGTGGTTCATCCGATCAGATCATCGTGGAGCATGTGGGAGCCAACATGGGTATCCAGATCCCGCTGTTGGTTATTGACTGAAGAGTTGTCTCGGCCATGTCTGCATGACTCCCGAGCCCGTAGGGTCTACACACTTAAGGTTTGATGATGCTAGGGTTATAGGGAAAGTATGTACGCGGTTACCGAATGTTGTTCGGAGTCCCGGATGAGATCCCGGACGTCACGAGGAGTTCCAGAATGGTCCGGAGGTAAAGATTGATATATAGGAAGTTTGGTTTTGGCCACCGGAAGTGTTCCGGGTATGACTGGTAGTGTACCGGGACCACCGGAGGGGTCCAGGGGTCCACCAGGTGGGGACACCAGCCCCGGAGGCCTACATGGGCCAATAATGGGAAGGAACCAGCCCCTAGGTGGGCTGGGGTGCCTCCCACCAAGGCCCAAGGCGCCTCCAAGAGGGGAAGGGGGCAAACCCTAGGGCAGATAGGCCCTAAGGCCCACCCTAGGTGTGCCTCCCCTCTCCCCTTGTGGCCGCCACCCTAGATGGGATCTAGGGCTGCCGCACCCCTTGGGGTGGGAACCCTAGGTGGGGGCTCAGCCCTCCCTCTCCCCCTATATATAGTGGAGGCAAAGGGGCAGCCCGACACACGATTCAATCTCCCTGTTGGCGCAGCCCTACCCCTCTCCCTCCTCGTCTCTCGTAGTGCTTGGCGAAGCCCTGCTGGAGTCCCGCGCTCCTCCACCACCACCACGCCGTCGTGCTGCTGCTGGATGGAGTCTTGCCCAACCTCTCCTTCTCCCCTTGCTGGATCAAGGCGTAGGAGACGTCACTGGGTTGTACGTGTGCTGAACGCGGAGGTGCCGTCCGTTCGGCACTAGGAGCATCGGTGATTTGGATCACGACGAGTACGACTCCATCAGCCCTGTTCACTTGAACGCTTCCGCTTAGCGATCTACAAGGGTATGTAGATGCACTCTCCTTCCCCTCGTTGCTAGATTACTCCATAGATTGATCTTGGTGATGCGTAGAAAATTTTAATTTTCTGCTACGATCCCCAACAGTGGCATCATGAGCTAGGTCTATGCGTACTTTCTATGCACGAGTAGAACACAAAGTAGTTGTGGGCATCGATATTGTCAATTATCTTGCCGTCACAAGTCTTATCTTGATTCGGCGGCATTGTGGGATGAAGCGTCCCGGACCAACCTTACATGTACTCTTACGTGAGACTGGTTCCACCGACTGACATGCACTAGTTGCATAAGGTGGCTAGCGGGTGTCTGTCTCTCCCACTTTAGTAGGATCGGATTCGATGAAAAGGGTCCTTATGAAGGGTAAATAGAAATTGGCATATCACGTTGTGGTTTTCGCGTAGGAAAGAAACGTTCTTGCTAGAAACCTATAGCAGCCACATAAAAACTTGCAACAACAATTAGAGGATGTCTAACTTGTTTTTGCAGCATATGCCTTGTGATGTGATATGGCCAAAAGGATGTGATGAATGATATATGTGATGTATGAGATTGATCATGTTCTTGTAATAGGAATCACGACTTGCATGTCAATGAGTATGACAACTGGCAGGAGCCATAGGAGTTGTCTTAATTTATTTATGACCTGCGTGTCAACATAAACGTCATGTAATTACTTTAGTTTATTGCTAAAGCGTTAGCCATAGTAGTAGAAGTAATAGATGACGAGACAACTGCAAGAAGACATGATGATGGAGATCATGATGATGGAGATCATGGTGTCATGCCGGTGACAATGATGATCATGGAGCCCCGAAGATGGAGATCAAAAGGAGCAAAATGACATTGGCCATATCATGTCACTATTTGATTGCATGTGATGTTTATCATGTTTTACATCTTATTTGCTTAGAACGACGGTAGCTTAAATAAGATGATCCCTCACTAAATTTTCAAGAAAAGTGTTCCCCCTAACTGTGCACCATTGCGAAGGTTTGTCGTTTCGAAGCACCACGTGATGATCGGGTGTGATAGATTCTAACGTTCGAATACAACGGGTGTAAGCCAGATTTACACACGCAATACACTTAGGTTGACTTGACGAGCCTAGCATGTACAGACATGGCCTCAGAACACGGAAGACCGAAAGGTCGAGCATGAGTCGTATAGAAGATACGATCAACATGAAGATGTTCACCGATGTTGACTAGTCCGTCTCACGTGATGATCGGACACGGCCTAGTTGACTCGGATCATGTTTCACTTAGATGACTAGAGGGATGTCTATCTGAGTGGGAGTTCATTAAATAATTTGATTAGATGAACTCAATTAGCATGAACATAGTGTAAATTGTCTTTGCAAATATGTTGTAGATAAATAGCTCACGTTGTAGCTCCCTGTTTCAATACGTTCCTAGAGAAAGATTAAGTTGAAAGATATTGTAAGCAATGATGCGGACTAGGTCCATGGTCCGAGGAGTGTCCTCACTGCTACACAGAAGGCTTACGTCTTTGATGCACCGCTCGATGTGCAAACCCCTACAACGTCGTCTGTGGATGTTGTGAACACCTGACAGACACATCCTGATGACTACTTGATAGTTTAGTGCACCATACTTTACGGCTTAGAATCGGGATTCGAATGATGTTTTGAATGCCATAGAACATATGAGATGTTCCAAGAGCTGAAATTGGGATTTCAGGCTCATGCCCGTGTTGAGAGGTGAGAGACCTCTGACAAGTTCTTTTGCCAACAAGATGGAGGAGAATAGCTCAGCTAGTGAGCATGTGCTCAGAATGTCTGGGTGCTACAATCACTTAAATCAAGTGGGAGTTAAACTTCCAGATAAGATAGTGATTGATAGAGTTCTCTAGCCACTATCACTAAGCTACTAGATCTTCGTGATGAACTATGACATGCAAGGGATGGAGTTGATCCCGGAGCTGTTCGTGGTGCTTAAGACCGCAAAAGGTAGAAATCAAAGAAGGAGCATCAAGTGTTGATGGTTTAACAAGACCACTGGTTTCAAGAAGGGCAAGGTCTAGAAGGGAAACTTCATGGATGGCAAACCAGTTGCCGCTCCAGTGAAGGAACCCAAGGTTGAACCCAAACCCGAGACTAAGTGCTTCTATTGTAAGGGGAACGGTCACTTGTAGCGGAATTACCCCAAATGCATGGTAGATAAGAAGGCTGGCAACTTCAACAAAGTATATACGTGTTATTAATGTGTACCTCACTAGTACTCCTGGTAGCACCTGGGTATTGGATACCGGTTCAGTTGCTATTATTGGTGACTTGAAGCAAAAGTTACGGACTAAACGGAGACTGGCTAAGGGCGAGGTGACGATGTGTGTTGGAAGTGTTTCCAAAGTTGATGAGATCACCATCGCACGCTCCATCTGCCTTCGGGATTAGTATTGAACCTAGATAAATGTTATCAGGTGTCTACGTTGAGCATGAATATGATTAGATCATGTTCATTGCAATACGGTCATTCATTTAAGTTAGAGAATAATGGTTATTCTGTTTACATGAATGATACCTTTCATGGTTAAGCACCCTATGTGAATGGTTCATTGAATCTCGGTCATGGTAATACACATGTTCACACCAAAAGATGTAGAGTTAATAATGATAGTACCACTTTCTCGTGGCACTGCCGCTTAGGTCATATTGGCGTAAGATGCATGAAGAAACTCCATGTCGATGGATGTTTGGAGTCACTTGATTTTGAATCACTTGACACATGCGAGCCATGCCTCATGGGCAGGATGACTAAGGCCCCGTTTTCAGGTACAATGAAACGGGCAAGTGACTTGTTGGAAATCATGCATGCTGATACGTGTGATCCAATGAGAATTGAAGCGTGCGGTGGATATCGCTATTTTCTCATCTTCACTGACGATTTGGGTAGATATAGGTATATCTACTTAATGAATCACAAGTCTGAAACGTTTGAAAAGTTCAAGCGATTTCAGAGTGAAGTTAAGAATCATCATAACAATAAGATCATGTTCCTACGATCTGATCGATGAGAATTTCTGAGTTATGAGTTTGGCAATCACTTAAGACATTGTGGATTTGTTTCACAGTTGAAGCCACCTGGAACACCACAAGGTAATGGTGTGTCCGGACGTTGTAATCGAACCCTATGAGATATGGTACGATCTATGATGTCTCTTATCAATCTACTGTTTTCATTTTGAGGTTATGCGTTAAAGACAGCTGCATTCACTTTAGATAGGACACCATCTAAAGTGCGTTGAGACGACGTCAAATGAACATTGGTTTGGCAAGAAACCAAAGTTGTCGTTTCTTAATGTTTGGGGCTGTGATGCTTATGGCTTCAGCCGGAGAAGCTCGAACCCAAAAGCGGACAAACACATCTTCATAGGATACCCGAAGGTGACAGTTGGGTATACCTTCTATCTCATATCCGAGGGCAAATTGTTTGTCGCTAAGAACGGGTCCTTTCTCGAGAAGGAGTTTCTCTCGAAAGAATTGAGTGGGAGGAAGATAGAACTTGATGAGGTTGTCGAACCTTTACTTCAACCAGAGAGTGATGCAACACAGAAAGATGTTTTCTGTGGCGCCTACGTCTGTTGAATAGGAAGTTAATGATAGTGATCATGAAGCTTCGGATCAAGTTTCTATCGAACCTCGTAGGTCGACAAGGATATGTACTACTCCTAAGTGGTACGGTAATCCTGTCTTAGATATCATGTTGTTAGACAACAATGAACCTATGATCTATGGAGAAGCGATGGTGGGCCCGTATTCCGACAAATGGTTAGGAGCCATGAAATCCGAGATAGGATCCATATATCAGAACAAAGTATGGACTTTGGTGGACTTGCCCGATAATTGGCAAGCCATTAAGATAAATGGATCTTTAAGAAGAAGACGGACGTGGGCGGTAATGTTATCGTCTATGAAGCTCGACTTGTGGGAAAGAATCTTTTCACAAGTTCAAGGAGTTGACTACGATGAGAATTTCTCACCCGTAGCGATGCTTAAGTCCATCGGAATCATGTTAGCATTAGCTGTATTTTTCGATTATGAAATCTGACAGATGGATGTCAAAAACAAGTTTTCTTACCAGTTTTCGTAAGAAAGAGTTGTATGTGATACAATCAAAGTTTTGTCGATCCTAAGGATGCTAAAAGGTATGCTGGCTCCAGCGATCCTTCTATGGACTAGAGCAAGCATCTCGGAGTCAGAATATATGCTTTGATGGAGTGATCAAAGCTTTTAGGTTTATACAATGTTTGCTAGAAACTTGTATTTACAAGAAAGTGAGTGGGAGCACTACAACATTTCTGATAAGTATATGTGGATGACATATTGTTGATACGAAATAATGTAGAATTTCTGGAAAGCATAAATGGTTGTTTGAAGGGTGTTTTTCAAAGGAAGACCTGGATAAAGCTGCTTACAAATTGGGCATCAATATCTATAGAGATAGATCAAGACGCCTGATGATACTTTCAAAGAACGCACACCTTGACATGTTTTTGAAGGAGTTCAAAATAGATCAGTCAAAGAAGGGGTTCTTGCCTGAGTTGTAAGGTGTGAAGTTGAGTAAGACTCAAAGCTTGACCACGGCAGAAGAAAGAGGAAGGACGAAGGTCGTCCCCTATGCTTTTGTCATAGGCTCTATACGGTATGCCATGCTGAAGTACCGCACCTGATGTGTGCCTTGCCACATGTCTGGCAAGAGGGTACAAAGGTGATCTAGGAGTAGATCACTGGATAGCGGTCAAAAAATTATCCTTAGAGGAATAAGGAAATGTTTCTCGGTTATGGAGGTGATAAAGAGTTCGACGTAAAGAGTTACATCGATGCAAGGTTAACACCTATCCGGATAGCTCCGAGTAGATATACCGGATACGTATAATGGAGCAACAATTTGGAATAGCTCCAAGTGGAACGTGGTAGCAGCATCTACGATATGACATAAAGTTTTGCGAAATACATAGGGATCTGAATATGGCAAGACCCGTTGACTATAACCTCTCTCACAAGCATAACATGATCAAACCCAGAACTCTTTGAGTGTTTATCGCATAGTGATGTGAACTAGATCATTGAGTCTAGTAGACTCTTGGATGTTGGTCACATGGCGATGTGACTTATGAGTGTTAATCACATGCCGGCGTGAACTAGATAATTGACTCTAGTGCAAGTGGGAGACTGTTGGAAATATGCCCTAGAGGCAATAATAAATTAGTTATTATTATATATTTCATTGTTCATGATAATCGTTTATTATCCATGCTAGAATTGTATCGATAGGAAACTCAGATACATGTGTGGATACATAGACAACACCATGTCCCTAGTAAGCCTCTAGTTGACTAGCTCGTTGATCAATACATGGTTACGGTTTCCTAACCGTGGACATTGGATGTCATTGATAACGGGATCGCATCATTAGGAGAATGATGTGATGGATAAGACCCAATCCTAAGTCTAGCACAAAGATCATGTAGTTTGTTTGCTAAAGCTTTTCTAATGTCAAGTATCATTTCCTTAGACCATGAGATTGTGCAACTCCCGGATACCGTAGGAGTGCTTTGGGTGTGCCAAACATCACAACGTAACTGGGTGGCTATAAAGGTACACTACAAGTATCTCCGGAAGTGTCTGTCGGGTTGGCACGAATCGAGACTGGGATTTGTCACTCCGTGTAAACGGAGAGGTATCTCTGGGCCCACTCGGTAGGACATCATCATAATGTGCACAATGTGACCAAGGAGTTGATCAAGGGATGATGTGTTACGGAACGAGTAAAGAGACTTGCCGGTAACGAGATTGAACAAGGTATCGGATACCGACGATCGAATCTCGGGCAAGTACAATACCGCTGGACAAAGGGAATTGTATACGGGATTGATTGAATCATCGACATCGTGGTTCATCCGATGAGATCACCGTGGAGCATGTGGGAGCCAACATGGGTATCCAGATCCCGCTGTTGGTTATTGACCGGAGAGTTGTCTCGGCCATGTCTGCATGACTCCCGAGCCCGTAGGGTCTACACACTTAAGGTTCGATGACGCTAGGGTTATAGGGAAAGTATGTACGCGGTTACCGAATGTTGTTCGGAGTCCCGGATGAGATCCCGGACGTCACGAGGAGTTCCAGAATGGTCCGGAGGTAAAGATTGATATATAGGAAGTATGGTTTTGGCCACCGGAAGTGTTCCGGGCATCACCGGTAGTGTACCGGGACCACCGGAGGGGTCCGGGGGTCCACCAGGTGGGGCCACCAGCCCCGGAGGCCTACATGGGCCAATAGTGGGATGGGACCAGCCCCTAGGTGGGCTGGGGCGCCTCCCACCAAGGCCCAAGGCGCCTCCAAGAGGGGAAGGGGGCAAACCCTAGGGCAGATGGGCCCTAAGGCCCACCCTAGGTGCGCCTCCCCTCTCCCCCTTGTGGCCGCCACCCTAGATGGGATCTAGGGCTGCCGCACCCCTTGTGGTGGGAACCCTAGGTGGGGGCGCAGCCCTCCCTCTCCCCCTATATATAGTGGAGGCAAAGGGGTAGCCCGACACACGATTCAATCTCCCTGTTGGCGCAGCCCTACCCCTCTCCCTCCTCGTCTCTCGTAGTGCTTGGCGAAGCCCTGCTGGAGTCCCGCGCTCCTCCACCACCACCACGCCGTCGTGCTGCTGCTGGATGGAGTCTTCCCCAACCTCTCCTTCTCCCCTTGCTGGATCAAGGCAGAGGAGACGTCACCGGGCTGTACGTGTGTTGGACGCGGAGATGCCGTCCGTTCGGCACTAGGATCATCGGTGATTTGGATCACGACGAGTACAACTCCATCAACCCCGTTCACTTGAACGCTTCCGCTTAGCGATCTACAAGGGTATGTCGATGCGCTCTCCTTCCCCTTTGTTACTAGATTACTCCATAGATTGATCTTGGTGATGCGTAGAAAATTTTAAATTTCTGCTACGATCCCCAACAACTTGGTATGTTGACTTTTGCGTAGACCTCCCTTGCAACGGCACCAGAAATCCTTCTTGCTACCTCTTGAGAACTCTGTTGGTTTTCCCCTAAGAGGAAGGGATGATGCAGCAAAGTAGCGTAAGTATTTCCCTAAGCTTTTGAGAACCATGGTATCAATCCAGTAGGAGGCTACGCACGAGTCCCTCGTACCTGCACAAAACAAATAAATCCTCGCAACCAACGCAAATAGGGGTTGTCGATCCCTATAAGGCCACTTACGAGAGTGAGATCTGATAGATATGATAAGATGATATTTTTGGTATTTTTATGATAAAGATGCAAAGTAAAATAAAGGCAAAGTAAATAGCAAAGGAAATAACTAAGTAGTAGGAGATTAATATGATAAAGATAGACCCGGGGGCCATAGGTTTCACTAGTGGCTTCTCCCGAGAGCATAAGTATTCTACGGTGGGTGAACAAATTACTGTTGAGCAATTGACAGAATTGAGCATAGTTATGAGAATATCTAGGTATGATCATGTATATAGGCATCACGTCCGAGACAACTAGACTGACCCTGCCTGCATCTACTACTATTACTCCACTCATCGACCGCTATCCATCATGCATCTAGAGTATTAAGTTAAAAACAGAGTAACATCTTAAGCAAGATGACAGGATGTAGAGGGATAACCTCATGCAATATGAAGAAAACCCCATCTTGTTATCCTCGATGGCAACAATACAATACGTGCCTTGCTGCCCCTACTGTCACTGGGAAAGGAAACCGCAAGATTGAACCCAAAGCTAAGCACTTCTCCCATTGCAAGAAAGATCAATCTAGTAGGCCAATCCAAACTGATAATTCAAAGAGACTTGCAAAGATAACCAATCATACATAAAAGAATTCAGAGAAGATTCAAATATTGTTCATAGATAGACTTGATCATAAACCCACAATTCATCGGTCGCAACAAACACACCGCAAAAAGAAGATTAAATCGAATAGTTCTCCACAAGAGAGGGGGGGACATTGTATTGAGATCCAAAAAGAGAGAAGAAGCCATCTAGCTACTAACTATGGACCCGTAGGTCTGAGGTAAACTACTCACACTTCATCGGAGGGGCTATGGTGTTGATGTAGAAGCCCTCCTTGATCGATGCCCTCTCCGGCGGAGCTCCGGAATAGGCCCCAAGATGGGATCTCGTGGATACAGAAAGTTATGGCGGTGGAATTAGGGTTTTGGCTCCGTATCTGACTGTTTGGGGGTACGTAGGTATATATAGGAGGAAGGAGTACGTCGGTGGAGCAACAGGGGGCCCACGAGGGTGGAGGGCGCGCCTGGGGTAGGCAGGCGCGCCCCCTACCTCGTGGCCTCCTCTTTTCTTTCTTGACGTAGGGTCCAAGTCTTCCGGGTCTTGTTCGTTGAGAAAATCATGTTCCCGAAGGTTTAATTCTGTTTGGACTCCATTTGATATTCCTTTTCTTCAAAACCCTAAAACAGGCAAAAAACAACAATTCTAGGCTGGGCCTCCGGTTAATAGGTTAGTCCCAAAAATAATATAAAAGTGGATAATAAATCCCAACAATGTCCAAAACAGTAGATAATATAGCATGGAGCAATCAAAAATTATAGATACGTTGGAGATGTATCAAGCCCTGACATAGTTCCTGGTCTGCTTGTCACGGTATTTCTCGAAGAGGGGCGGTAGGCCTTGCTCCGCACACTCCGCGTCCTCCTTGTCCCATATAGGTTCCACCACTCTGTAACCACCGGGACCGAGTTTGTGTACCCCTAAGTTGAAGTCCCGCATCTCTTTCCCCCACTGACTTGATTCTGCAGATGCGTTGCTCTCGCACTTGATCTTGAACTCCCGATAGTCATCTTCGCTGATCAAAGGATTTTTCTCCTGGATCTTCTCATAACTATCACCTTTTTCAATCATGCTCTTCACCGAGGCTCTCCAAGTAGCCAGGTCCATGCTCATCTTCGTGAGGGTGGCACTGTTCACTTTATTCCTTGAGAGGCGTGTGTTTGCGAAGTCATCGGGGAACTTGTATTGTTCGTGCAGCTTCGTGAAGAGGAGGTTGCGCAAATTCCCTCGGTCACGATGCCTTAGGTTCTCGGTGTTGATCGAGACGGTGCTCAGGAGAATGCACCCGAGCTGTCCGGCGTACCCCTTGACTATTTCTTTGGCGCCGTTGGATGCCCCTCAGAGGACACTTCAGTAAATTCCACCTTGACGGTGCCGAGCACGTTCGAGCACCGGTCCTTCCATTGCCTCTTCGTTGTATGCCATCTGTGCATACGCCGCCATCATCAGTGGTGGCATCCTCGGCGGCACCATCAGTGGTGTCATCCCCGACGCCACTAGGAGTTGTGTAGTCGGGATTGGTGTCTTCCCCGGCATCCTCATAGCGGTGAGGTTCTTCCTCCATCTCCTGGGACAGCTCCCAGAATGCCTTGCCCGAAACGCCGGCCTCATTGTTGTGGGCCATGTTTCGCTCTAAATAGGAAAAAAAATTGGTCAAAAAGTTGTTTATTGTCAAGGAACAAGATCATGGTCTCATCATTTAGGGTTTGTCGACACCGAGGCATCCTAAAAGCTAAGCTTTTATCATTTAGGGTTTATCGATGCCGAGGCACCCTAAAAGCCTAAGATTTCATCATTTAGGTTTTTATCGACACCGAGGCACCTTGAAAGCCAAGGTTTTATCATTTAGGGTTTGTCAACGCTGAGGCCCATGCATAACACAAGAGGCAGTTGATCCTACTTAATTAAGTACTAAGATACCCTGGCCCATGAATTAGTCGCAAGTACCCCATATGTCCTATTTTTAGCAAAGTCATGCTAAAATTCACGGAAAATTTCAACATGACCTTTGCTAAAAATAGGACATACGGAGTACCCGAATTTGCCGGAACGGAAGTTAATCGACATTCCGGCAAACTCAAGGGCCTCTCGGGGTACCTGCAAAATCATGACGACATGATGGTCGGAGACAAAACCCAGCAAACTAGCACCATAATGTGCCTCTACTTTCATATAGAGGTGTTGCAACAATGTATATACTTTATCACATTATAAGTCCTCACACCATCAACTATGAAAAAATCTGAGAGTATAAGTCTGGTTACATTCACCCAAGTCCAAACATAAAGTTCTGTCCAACATAGTACAACCCACTTTGATAATTTCATAGGATTTAATATACCGGACGAAACCTGACAAGTTATATGTGTTTTAAGTATCTACAGAACAACCTCTAAAATTTTCATGTTGTAACTTTATTTTAATACCACCTCAAAATACTGTACCCAGGAACATATATTTCGGGACAGCAAACTAAACTGGTAGATTCTCCCAAATCGTACATCCAAACGACACAAATAAATACTCTAAAGAAACCTTGAAACTCTATCTAAAACTTATGTAAAGGGGCCAACTCAAAATTCTGAGCCTAGCTAACTCATTTTTCAGATATAAGCTTGCTGTCCAGATTTGACAGTGCAGTTTTTAACCGAACCAAGTTCAGTTTACAGCCAGAGTTGAAGGAAATATGCCCTAGAGGCAATAATAATCTTATTATTTTATTTCCTGATATCATGAAAAATGTTTATTATTCATGCTAGAATTGTATTATCCGGAAACATAATACTTGTGTGAATACATAGACAAACTAAACGTCACTAGTATGCCTCTACTTGACTAGCTCATTAATCAAAGATGGTTATGTTTCCTAACCATAGACATGTGTTGTCATTTGATTAACGAGATCACATTATTAGGATAATGATGTGATTGACATGACCCATTCCATTAGCTTAGCACCCGATCGTTTAGTATGTTGCTATTGCTTTCTTCATGACTTATACATGTTCCTATGACTATGAGATTATGCAACTCCCGTTTGCCAGAGGAACACTTTGTGTGCTACCAAACGTCACAACATAACTGGGTGATTATAAAGGAGCTCCACAGGTGTCTCCAAAGGTAAATGTTGGGTTGGCGTATTTCGAGATTAGGATTTGTCACTCTGATTGTCGGAGAGGTATCTCTGGGCCCTCTTGGTAGTGCACATCACATAAGCCTTGCAAGCATCGCAACTAATGAGTTAGTTGCGAGATGATGTATTACGAAATGAGTAAAGAGACTTGCTGGTAACGAGATTGAACTAGGTATTGAGATACCGATGATCGAATCTCGGGCAAGTAACATACCGATGACAAAGGGAACAACATATGTTGTTATGCGGTCTGACCGATAAAGATCTTCGTAGAATATGTAGGAGCCAATATGAGCATCCAGGTTCCGCTATTGGTTATTGACCGGAGACATGTCTCGGTCATGTCTACATTGTTCTCGAACCCGTAGGGTCCGCACGCTTAAGGTTTCGATGACAGTTATATTATGAGTTTATGAGTTTTGATGTACCGAAGTTAGTTCGGAGTCCAGGATGTGATTACGGACATAACGAGGAGTCTCGAAATGGTCGAGACATAAAGGTTGATATATTGGACGGCTATATTCGGACACCGGAAGTGTTTCGGGTGATTTCGGAGAAAACCGGAGTACCGGAGGGTTACCGGAACCCCCCTGGGAGAAGTAATGGGCCATATGGGCCTTAGTGGAGAAAGAGAAGGGCAACCAGGGTGGGCCACGCGCCTCCCCCCTGGTCCGAATTGGACTAGGAGAGGGGGAGCGGCGCCCCCTTTTCCTTCTCCCTCCCCACTTCCTTCCCCCTCTTAGTAGGAGTCCTACTCCTACTAGGAGGAGGACTCCTCCTTGGCGCGCCTATAGGGCCGGCCGGCCTCTTCCCCTTGCTCCTTTATATACGGGGGCAGAGGGCACCCCTAGACACACAAGTTGATCTTCATGATTGTTCTCTTAGCCGTGTGCGGTGCCCCCTTCCACCATAATACTCGATAATATTGTAGCGGTGCTTAGGCGAAGCCCTGCGACGGTAGAACATCAAGATCGTCACCACGCCGTTGTGCTGACGGAACTCTTCCCCGACACTTTGCTGGATCGGAGTCCGGGGATCGTCATCGAGCTGAACGTGTGCTAAAACTCGGAGGTGCCATAGTTTCGGTGCTTGATCGGTCGGGCCGTGAAGACGTACGACTACATCAACCGCGTTGTCATAACGCTTCCGCTGTCGGTCTACAAGGGTACGTAGATCACACTCTCCCCTTTCGTTGCTATGCATCACCATGATCTTGTGTGTGCGTAGGAATTTTTTTGAAATTACTACGCTCCCCAACAGTGGCATCCGAGCCTAGGTTTTATGTGTTGATGTTATATGCACGAGTAGAACACAAGTGAGTTGTGGGCGATATAAGTCATACTGCTTACCAGCATGTCATACTTTAGTTCGGCGGTATTGTTGGACGAACCGGCCCAGACCGACATTACGCGTACGCTTACGCGAGACCGGTTCTCCCGACGTGCTTTGCACAAAGGTGGCTAGCGGGTGTCAGTTTCTCCAACTTTAGTTGAACCGAGTGTGGCTACGCCCGGTCCTTGCAAAGGTTAAAACATCACCAACTTGACAAACTATCGTTGTGGTTTTGATGCGTAGGTAAGATTGGTTCTTGCTTAATCCCGTAGCAGCCACGTAAAACTTGCAACAACAAAGTAGAGGACGTCTAACTTGTTTTTGCAGGGCATGTTGTGATGTGATATGGTCAAGACATGATGCTAAATTTTATTGTATGAGATGATCATGTTTTGTAACCAAGTTATCGGCAACTGGCAGGAGCCATATGGTTGTCGCTTTATTGTATGCAATGCAATTACGCTGTAATACTTTACTTTATCACTAAGTGGTAGCGATAGTCGTGGAAGCATAAGATTGGCGAGACGACAACGATGCTACGATGGTGATCAAGGTGTCGCGCCGGTGACGATGGTGATCACGACGGTGCTTCGAAGATGAAGATCACAAGCACAAGATGATGATGGCCATATCATATCACTTATATTGATTGCATGTGATGTTTATCCTTTTATGCATCTTATCTTGCTTTGATTGACGGTAGCATTATAAGATGATCTCTCACTAAATTATCAAGAAGTGTTCTCCCTGAGTATGCACCGTTGCGAAAGTTCTTCGTGCTGAGACACCACATGATGATCGGGTGTGATAGGCTCTACGTTCAAATACAACGGGTGAAAAACAGTTGCACACGCAGAATACTCAGGTTATACTTGACGAGCCAAGCATATACAGATATGGCCTCGGAACATGGAGACCGAAAGGTCGAGCGTGAATCATATAGTAGATATGATCAACATAGTGATGTTCACCAATGAAACTACTCCATCTCACGTGATGATCGGACATGGTTTAGTTGATTTGGATCACGTAATCACTTAGAGGATTAGAGGGATGTCTATCTAAGTGGGAGTTCTTTAGTAATATGATTAATTGAACCTAAATTTATCATGAACTTAGTACCTGATAGTATCTTGCTTGTTTATATTTGATTGTAGATAGATGGCCCGTGTTGTTGTTCCGTTGAATTTTAATGCATTCCTTGAGAAAGCAAAGTTGAAAGATGATGGTAGCAATTACACGGACTGGGTCCGTAACTTGAGGATTATCCTCATTGCTGCACAAAAGAATTACGTCCTGGAAGCACCGCTGGGTGCCAGGCCTGCTGCAGGAGCAACGCCGGATGTTATGAACGTCTGGCAGAGCAAAGCTGATGACTACTCGATAGTTCAGTGTGCCATGCTTTACAGCTTAGAATCGGGACTTCAACGACGTTTTGAACGTCATGGAGCATATGAGATGTTCCAGGAGTTGAAGTTAATATTTCAAGCAAATGCCCAGATTGAGAAATATGAAGTCTCCAATAAGTTCTATAGCTCCAAGATGGAGGAGAATAGTTCTGTCAGTGAGCATATACTCAAAATGTCTGGGTATAATAATCACTTGATTCAATTGGGAGTTAATCTTCTAGATGATTGTGTCATTGACAGAATTCTCCAATCACTGCCACCAAGCTACAAGAGCTTTGTGATGAACTATAATATGCAAGGGATGAATAAGACTATTCCCGAGCTCTTTGCAATGCTGAAAGCTGCGGAGGTAGAAATCAAGAAGGAGCATCAAGTGTTGATGGTCAACAAGACCACTAGTTTCAAGAAAAAGGGCAAAGGAAAGAAGAAGGGAACTTCAAAAAGAACAGCAAGCAAGTTGCTACTCAAGAGAAGAAACCCAAACCTGGACCTAAGCCTAAAACTGAGTGCTTCTACTGCAAGCAGACTGGTCACTAGAAGCGGAACTGCCCCAAGTATTTGGCGGATAAGAAGGATGGCAAGGTGAACAAAGGTATATGTGATATACATGTTATTGATGTGTACCTTACTAATGCTCACAGTAGCACCTGGGTATTTGATACTGGTTCTGTTGCTAACATTTGCAACTCGAAACAGGGACTACGGATTAAGCGAAGATTGGCTAAGGACGAGGTGACGATGCGCATGGGAAATGGTTCCAAAGTCGATGTGATCGCGGTCGGCACGCTACCTCTACATCTACCTTCGGGATTAGTATTAGACCTAAGTAATTCTTATTTGGTGCCAGCGTTAAGCATGAACATTATATCTGGATCTTGTTTGATGCGAGACGGTTATTCATTTAAATAAGAGAATAATGGTTGTTCTATTTATATGAGTAATATCTTTTATGGTCATGCACCCTTAAAGAGTGGTCTATTCTTATTAAATCTCGATAGTAGTGACACACATATTCATAATGTTGAAGCCAAAAGATGTAGAGTTGATAATGATAGTGCAACTTATTTGTGGCACTTCCGTTTGGGTCATATCGGTGTAAAGCGCATGAAGAAACTCCATACTGATGGACTTTTGGAACCACTTCATTATGAATCACTTGGTACTTGCGAACTGTGCCTTATGGGTAAGATGACAAAAACACCGTTCTCCGGTACTATGGAGAGAGCAACAGATTTGTTGGAAATCATACATACAGATGTATGTGGTCCGATGAATGTTGAGGCTCGTGGCGGATATCGTTATTTTCTCACCTTCACAGATGACTTAAGCAGATATGGGTATATCTACTTAATGAAACATAAGTCTGAAACATTTGAAAAGTTCAAAGAATTTCAGAGTGAAGTTGAAAATCATCGTAACAAAAAAATAAAATTCCTACGATCTGATCGTGGAGGAGAATATTTGAGTTACGAGTTTGGTGTACATTTGAAACAATGCGGAATAGTTTCGCAACCCACACCACCCGGAACACCATAGCGTAATGGTGTGTCCAAACGTCGTAATCGTACTTTACTAGATATGGTGCGATCTATGATGTCTCTTACTGATTTACCGCTATCATTTTGGGGATATGCTCTAGAGACGACCGCATTCACGTTAAATAGGGCACCATCAAAATCCGTTGAGACGATGCCTTATGAACTGTGGTTTAGCAAGAAACCAAAGTTGTCGTTTCTGAAAGTTTGGGGCTGCGATGCTTATGTGAAAAAGCTTCAACCTGATAAGCTCGAACCCAAATCGGAGAAATGTGTCTTCATAGGATATCCAAAGGAAACTATTGGATACACCTTCTATCATAGATCCGAAGGCAAGACTTTTGTTGCTAAATTCGGAAACTTTCTAGAGAAGGAGTTTCTCTCGAAAGAAGTGAGTGGGAGGAAAGTAGAACTTGACGAGGTAACTGTACCCGCTCCCTTATTGGAAAGTAGTACATCACAGAAACCAGTTTCTGTGACACCTACACCAATTAGTGAGGAAGCTAATGATGATGATCATGAAACTTCAGAACAAGATACTACTGAACCTCGTAGATCAACCAGAGTAAGATCCGCACCAGAGTGGTACGGTAATCCTGTTCTGGAAGTCATGCTACTAGATCATGATGAACCTACGAAATATGAAGAAGCGATGGTGAGCCCAGATTCCGCAAAATGGCTTGAAGACGTGAAATCTGATATGGGATCCATCTAAGAGAACAAAGTATGGACTTTGGTTGACTTGCCCAATGATCGGCAATCAGTTGAGAATAAATGGATCTTCAAGAAGAAGACTGACGCTGATGGTAATATTACTATCTACAAAGCTCGACTTGTCGCAAAAGGTTTTTGACAAGTTCAAGGGATTGACTATGATGAGACCTTCTTACCCGTAGCGATGCTTAAGTCTGTCCAAATCATGTTAGCAATTGCCGCATTTTATAATTATGAAATTTTGCAGATGGATGTCAAAACTGCATTCCTGAATGGATTTCTGGAAGAAGAGTTGTATATGATGCAACCGGAAGGTTTTGTCGATCCAAAGGGAGCTAACAAAGTATGCAAGCTCCAGCGATCCATTTATGGACTGGTGCAAGCTTCTCGGACTTGGAATAAACGCTTTGATAGTGTGATCAAAGCATTTGGTTTTGTACAGACTTTTGGAGAAGCCTGTATTTACAAGAAAGTGAGTGGGAGCTCTGTAGCATTTCTGATATTATATGTAGATGACATATTACTAATCGGAAATGATATAGAATTTCTGAATAGCATAAAGGGATACTTGAATAAGAGTTTTTCAATGAAAGACCTCGGTGAAGCTGCTTACATATTGGGCATTAAGATCTATAGAGATAGATCAAGACGCTTAATTGGACTTTCACAAAGCACATACCTTGACAAAATTTTGAAGAAGTTCCAAATGGATCAAGCAAAGAAAGGATTCTTGCCTGTGTTACAAGGTGTGAAATTGAGTAAGACTCAATGCCCGACCAATGCAGAAGATAGAGAGAAAATGAAAGATGTTCCCTATGCTTCAGCCATAGGCTCTATCATGTATGCAATGTTGTGTACCAGACCTGATGTGTGTCTTGCTATAAGTCTAGCAGGGAGGTACCAAAGTAATCCAGGAGTGGATCACTGGACAGCGGTCAAGAATATCTTGAAATACTTGAAAAGGACTAAGGATATGTTTCTCATATATGGAGGTGAAAAAGAGCTCATAGTAAATGGTTACGTTGATGCAAGCTTTGACACTGATCCGGACAATTCTAAATCGCAAACCGGATACGTGTTTACATTAAACGGTGGAGCTGTCAGTTGGTGCAGTTCTAAACAAAGCGTTGTGGCGGGATCTACATGTGAAGCAGAGTACATAGCTGCTTCGGAAGCACCAAACGAAGGAGTCTGGATGAAGGAGTTCATATCCGATCTAGGTGTCATACCTAGTGCATCGGGTCCAATGAAAATCTTTTGTGACAATACTGGTGCAATTGCCTTGGCAAAGGAATCCAGATTTCTCAAGAGAACCAAGCACATCAAGAGACACTTCAATTCCATCTGGGATATAGTCCAGGTGGGAGACATAGAGATTTGCAAGATACATACGGATCTGAATGTTGCAGACCCATTGACTAAGCCTCTTCCACGAGCAAAACATGATCAGCACTAAAGCTCCATGGGTGTTAGAATCATTACTGTGTAATCTAGATTATTGACTCTAGTGCAAGTGGGAGACTGAAGGAAATATGCCCTAGAGGCAATAATAATGTTATTATTTTATTTCCTTATATCATGAAAAATGTTTATTATTCATGCTAGAATTGTATTATCCGGAAACATAATACTTGTGTGAATAGATAGACAAACTAAACGTCACTAGTATGCCTCTACTTGACTAGCTCATTAATCAAAGATGGTTATGTTTCCTAACCATAGACATGTGTTGTCATTTGATTAACGAGATCACATTATTAGGAGAATGATGTGATTGACATGACCCATTCCATTAGCTTAGCACCCGATCGTTTAGTATGTTGCTATTGCTTTCTTCATGACTTATACATGTTCCTATGTGAGGGAGTCCTGGATTAGGGGGTGTTCGGGTAGCCAGACTATACCTTCAGCCGGACTCCAGGACAATGAAGATACAAGATTGAAGACTTCGTCCCGTGTCTGTATGGGACTTTCCTTGGCGTGGAAGGTAAGCTTGGCGATGCGGATATTCAAGATCTCCTATCATTGTAACCGACTTAGTGTAACCCTAACCCTCTTCGATGTCTATATAAACCGGAGGGTTTTAGTCCGTAGGACAACTTCATCATACAACAATCATACCATAGGCTAGCTTCTAGGGTTTAGCCTCCTTGATCTCGTGGTAGATCTACTCTTGTACTACCCATATCATCAATATTAATCAAGCAGGACGTAGGGTTTTACCTCCATCAAGAGGGCCTGAACCTGGGTAAAACATCGTGTTCCTTGCCTCCTGTTACCATCCGACCTAGACGCACAGTTCGGGACCCCCTACCCGAGATCCGCCGGTTTTGACACCGACATTGGTGCTTTCATTCAGAGTTCCTTTGTGTCGTCGCTTTTAGGCCCGATGGCTCCTTCGATCATCAACAACAATGCAGTCCAGGGCGAGACTTTTCTCCCCGGACAGATCTTCGTCTTCGGCGTCTTCGCACTGTGGGCCAATTCGCTTGGCCACCTTGAGCAGATCGAGAGCTATGCCCCTGGCCATCAGGTCAGGTTTGGAAGCCTAAACTACATGGCTGACATCCGCGGGGACTTGATCTTCGACAGATTCGAGCCACAGCCAAGCGCGCCTCACTGTCTTGATGGGCATGATATAGCTCTGCCGCCGAACAGAGCCTTGGAGGCCGCACACGCATCGGTTCCGACCATTGATTCGGAGCCTACTGCGCCGATCGAGGATCAGCGGTTGGACGCTGCCTCAGGGGCTGCGATCTCAGAGGCGATCGAGCCGAACTCCAGCCCCGCACTCCGCATGGCCCGTGACTCCGAGGAGCCGGATTCCTCTCCGAACTCCGAGCCCCTCGCGCCCCTGCCGATCGAATCCGATTGGGCGCCGATAATGGAGTTCACTGCCATGGACATCTTTCAGCACTCGCCCTTCGGCGACATCCTGAATTCTCTAAAGTCTCTCTCTTTATCAGGAGAGCCCTGGCCGGACTACGATCAGCAAGGTCGGGATACGGACGATGAGGAAATTCAAAACCCACCCACCACCCACTTCGCAGCCACTGTCGACGACTTAACCGACCTGCTTGACTTCGACTCCAAAGACATCGACGGCATGCACGACGATGCAGGAGACGAACAAGAACCAGCACCTCTAGGGCGCTGGAAGGCCACCTCATCATATGACATATATATGGTGGACACTCCAAAGGATGGAGATGGCGATGGAACAGTAGGGGACGATACCTCTAAGAAACAGCCCAAGCACCGGCGTCAGCGGGGCCGCTCTAAATCCTGCCAAAGAAAAAACGGTGATTCCAGCACGGGAGATAATACTACTCTGGCTAGCGCCGAAGAACACCCCCTCCAGCAAGATTCAGCACAGGAGGACAGAGAAGCCAGCCCTCACGAGAGGGCGGCGGACCAAGAGGTTGAGGACGATAATTATACGCCTCCCTCCAAAGACGAGGCAAGCCTCGATGACGACGAGTTCATCGTGCCAGAGGATCTCGCCGAACAAGAGCATTTTAAACGCAGGCTTATGGCCACGACAAGCAACTTCAAGAAAAAGAAGCAACAGCTTAGAGTTCATCAGGATTTGCTAGCTGACAGATGGACTGAAGTCCTTGCGGCCGAAGAGTATGAACTCGAACGCCGCTCCAAGAGTCACCCAAAGTGCAGGCTGCTACCCCGACTAGAGGAGGAAGCACCTACATCACCAGTGCATGACATGGCTGACCGGCCACCTCGTGGCCGCGACAGGGAGGCCTCTTGGCCCTCCACTCAAGCCATGCTCCGACGCCGCATCAAGCATACTAAGGCAAGGGAAAATGCACCCGACCTGCGCGACATACTGGAGGACAAGGCAAGAAAAACAAGATCGATCTACGGATCGCGCAGGCGCCCCACGACACGTGACGGTGATCGTCACTCTGGATGCAATAAATCTGGCCGGGCCGAACTCAACAGACAAAGCTCCTTCGAGCTGCGTCGTGATATAGCCCAATACAGAGCGCCGCACACCCACTATGCTTCACAGATGAAGTAATGGATCATAAAATCCCTGAGGGCTTCAAACCCGTAAACTTCGAATCGTACGATGGCACAACAGATCCTGCGGTATGGATCGAGGATTATCTCCTTCATATCCACATGGCCCGCGGTGATGATCTACACGCCATCAAATACCTCCCACTCAAACTTAAGGGCCCGGCCCGGCATTGGCTTAACAGCTTGCTAGCAGACTCAATTGGTTCTTGGGAGGACCTGGAAGCCGCATTCCTTGATAACTTCCAGGGCACTTATGTGCGACCACCGGACGCCAATGACCTAAGCCACATAATTCAACAGCCCGAGGAATCGGCCAGGCAATTCTGGACACGGTTCCTAACAAAGAAAAACCAGATAGTCGACTGTCCGGACGCAGAGACCTTAGTGGCCTTCAAGCATAATATCCGTGACGAGTGGCTTGCCCGGCACCTGGGACAGGAAAAGCCGAAATCTATGGCAGCCCTCACGACACTCATGACCCGCTTTTGCGTGGGAGAAGACAGCTGGCTAGCTCGCAGCAACAATTTAACCAAGAACCCTGGTAATTCGAATACCAAGGACAAAAGCGACAGGTCGCGTCGGAACAAACAAAAGCGCCGCGTTAACAGCGACAGCAACGAGGATACGACAGTTAATGCCGGATTCCGAGGCTACAAATCCGGTCAACGGAAAAAGCCATTCAAAAGAAATACTCAGGGCCCGTCCAGTTTGGACCGAATACTCGACCGCTTGTGCCAGATACATGGCACCCCTGAAAAGCCAGCCAATCACACCAACAGGGATTGTTGGGTGTTCAAGCAGGCATGCAAGTTAAGAGTCGAAAACGAAGACAAGGGGCTGCATAGCGACAACGAGGAGGAGCCCAGGCCGCCGAACAACAGTGGACAGAAGGGATTTCCCTCGCAAGTGCGGACGGTGAACATGATATACGCAACCCACATCCCCAAGAGGGAGCGGAAGTGTGCGTTACGAGACGTATGTGCGATGGAGCCAGTCGCCCCAAAGTTCAACCCATGGTCCTCCTGCCCGATCACCTTTGATCGAAGGGACCACCCCACTAGCATCCGTCACGGCGGTTTCGCCACATTGGTTCTAGACCCAATCATTGACGGATTTCATCTCACAAGAGTCCTCATGGACGGCGGCAGCAGCCTGAACCTGCTCTACCAGGATACAGTGCGTAAAATGGGCATAGATCCCTCGAGGATCAAGCCCACCAAAACAACCTTTAAAGGCGTCATACCAGGTGTAGAAGCCAACTGTACAGGCTCAGTCACACTGGAAGTGGTCTTCGGATCTCCGGATAACTTCCGAAGCGAGGAGTTAATCTTCGACATAGTCCCGTTCCGTAGTGGCTATCACGCACTGCTCGGGCGAACCGCAGTCGCAAAATTCAACGCGGTACCGCACTATGCATACCTCAAGCTCAAGATGCCAGGCCCTAGAGGAGTAATCACGGTCAATGGGAACACTGAACGCTCCCTCCGAACGGAGGAGCACATGGCAGCGCTCGCAGCAGAAGTACAGAGCAGCCTCTCTAGGCAGTTCTCTAGTTCGGCCTTCAAAAAGCCGAACACTGTCAAGCGCGCCCGGAATACCCTACAACAAGATCGCCTGGCACGTTCTGAGCTAACGTAGCAATGCGGCCCCAACCCTAGCCCTCGCGATATAGCGAAACCAGTGCTTCGCGCACATAACTATGCTCTTGAAATACTATGGGCACAGGGGAAGGGGCACTATCACGGCACGCCCGAAATACGGCTTAAACCGCACCAGGGGCTGCCAGATTCCTTTTTCTTTTCTTTTTTTCTCTTACTCTCAGGACTCCATACTTCGGATGACCCGTTCGACAATTCAACTGCCGCACAAACGATACAAGATCCAGGAAAGCAGACAAGCCACGCCGCATTATGGAACCCCCAGGTGGTCTCTATTGCGAGCAATATAGCTGTTTTTTAATACAATTCCGCGGCCTGCCCCTGGCCAGGACATGTTAAATAGTCCAATTTCTTTTGCTTATCGCACTATTTGTATCGTTCCGCTTTCATAGCAGCCTTTCTATCAACAATGCATAGCTTTTTGTCTATTTTTTGCATTATCCTCTTTTTTATATATATGTTTATTAATAACATGTTGCATCCGTACACTGTGGTACGGAAAAAATACGCCAGGGGCTTCAGTACCCATCAATATGGCGTGAGAAGTCCGTACACTTCCACAAGTGCGGCACCCCGAACTTATAGCACTATATGCATCGGCTCCGAATCATGATTTGGGTCAATAGTTGGGTTTGCCCGGCTCCTATGTTTTGGTGCCTTACGTTCCGCTATATCGGCTAAGGTAGCACTAGGAGAACTACTGCAATTGTGCCCCAGTTGAGCTGGGCTGAGCACCTCAGTAGAGAAAGCTAAAACTGACTATCATGATGAGGTGAGAGACCGGTCGCTGTTCGAGAGGTTTTTTGAGTCCTTAAAGACTTATGCCGCTTCAAGCGAGGAACCGGCTTTGTCTGGCCAAGGCGTGGATAGCGCCCCGAACTCGGTCTTCCGAATACTAGGGGCTTCGCCGAAATTTAAAATTATAGAGTTCTATGGCTAAGTGAGAGTGTTCAAGCATTATAGTCCGATTGCCTTGTTCGTTGTGCTGAGCGCCTCCCTCGACGGACCCAATCATGGGAAAAAGAGCGCTCAGGTTTATCCCGAACACCCCAGCACTAGTGGCATGGGGGCAGAAGTCGACGACTGGCCATCTCTTAATTTTTGATAAACGCCTACACAGAAAGTAATATTTTAAATTCCACAAGCATTGCTTAGCGCATATGAACAAGTTTTCAGCGCACAGGATAACACGAGCGAGTTCATTCAAAAATCACATCCTTGGTACATTTATCCGCCATAAGGCGGGCACCAGCCAGAACATCCTTGTAATAGTTCTCGGGCTTGCGATGCTCCTTCCCCGGCGGCGGCCCGTCCCTCACAAGCTTCTCACTGTCCAGCTTACCCCAATGCACCTTTGCACGGGCAAGGGCCCTACGGGCACCTTCGATGCAGATGGAGCGCTTGATGACCTCGAGCCTTGGACAAGCCTCCACCAGCCGCCGCACCAATCCGAAGTAGCTCCCAGGCAGGGCCTCTCCAGGCCACAGCCGAACAATGAAGCCCTTCAGGGCTTGTTCGGCCGCCTTGTGGAGCTTGACTAGCTGCTTCAGCTGGTCGCTCAAGGGCACAGGGTGTATGGCCTCAGTGTACTGAGACCAGAACACCTTCTCCATCGAGCTGCCTTCCTCGGCTCGGTAGAATGCGGCGGCATCAGATACGCTGCGGGGAAGATCTGCGAATGCCCCTGGAGAGCTCCGGATTCGGGTAAGTAACAAGTAGTTTACTTTTATATGTCTGCTTTGCATAGAGAATGCCTTACCCGCCGCTATCTTTTTCACCACATCCAATTCCTAGAGGGCCTTCTGGGCTTCGGCCTTGGCAGATTGGGCAGTTTTAAGGGCCGCAGCAAGCTCAGACGCTCGCGTCTTCGAGTCGAGCTCCAAACTCTCATGTTTTTTCATGAGAGCCTGAAGCTCTTGCTGCACCTCGCCGACCTGCGCCTCAAATTTCTCCCGCTCGGTGCGCTCCGTGGCCGTTTTCTTCTCGGCCTCGGACAGCGCCTGCTTGAGGGTCGCCACCTTAGTTGTGGCCCCTACAATAAGCAGTGTACTCCTGTCATTTTTTGCAATTGCATCGTCTTATAGGAATTTTTTCTATAAGGTATCTCTTACCTTCTTTCTCCTCGAGCTGCCATTTGGCAAGGCCGAGCTCTTGCTCAGTCCGCTCGAGGCCCTGCTTCAGGGCACCCACCTCCGCAGTCAGTGCGGCGGTGGCCAGCAGCGAAGCCTGCATACGTATATTGACTCCTTTTTAGTTAGACTCATGTGATATTTAATAGATCCTCTATTCAGCTTTTCTTTCCGAACGCCAAACAGAGCATCAGGGGCTACTGTCTATGCGGTAATATTTTTACATATTTTTTACTTACCTCGAAGCCTGTTAGAAGGCTAGCACAAGCTTCAGGCAGTCCACTTTTGGCGGACCGAACCTTCTACACCACCGTACTCATGATGGTACGGTGCTCCTCGTCGATGGAGGCGCCCTTAAGCACCTCCAGCAGATTGTCCGGCACCTCCGGTTGGACGGAGGACGCCGGCTCAATAGGCTTGCTCCTCTTGGCAGGAGTTCGCCTGCCGCGGTCCGGAACCGTTGATGATTCCGGTGCAGTGTCCTGCTTAAAGCCAGACTTGGAGCCCTAGGGGGTCTGGTCCCCTTTACTCTTGGAGTCCGGGAGGTCACCTCGCGGTTCCTGCTGGACCACCTCCTCTTGCCCCGGAGCTTGTCGCGACGCCACTTCGGCGTCATCCGCAGCACAGGGGGAGGCAGCGGGTGGAACTGAATTCACGTCCGATGAATGCAGGGAGCCGCTCGACGACTCGTCGAGCCCGTCCTTGGGCGGGCTGCATGATTATATTCGACATTAGGGAAAGCTGCGCAACAAAAGGAATAACATGAGTTACTTTGGTATCCGAACACTTACGATTTCGCCGGACGCTTGGCCCTGTCCGGCCACTCCTCTTCGTCCTCGTCGGCGTCGGGGGCGTAGTCCGGCGGAGGGGTTTTCCTCTTCTTAGACCCTTCGGCCTCCCCTACTTGGGCGGCCTTCCTCTTCTTTCCTCCCCCCGCTGGAGGGGGAGAGGTCTCTTCTTCCTCCTCCTCGTCTTCAGGGGAGGAGTGCGTCTCAGACTCGTCGGACGACGAGTCCGACACCACCATATGCCGGGAACTCTTTCGAGTCCCCGTGGCCTTCTTCTTCTTGGCCTTCTTCTCCGGCACCACATAAGGTGCCGAAACCAGCAGCTTCACTAGGAGAGCAGGGGCTGGGTCTTCGGGCAAGGGAGCTGGATAGTTAATCAGTCCAGACTTCGCCCGCCAATCCTGACAAAGGTGAGGGAGTTTAGATCCCGCATAGAGTCAAACTATGAAGAAAACTTAACATCCTGTAAAAGATGAAAATATTTTACCTCGCCAGCAGGACGCTGCGAGCTGAATCCGCGGTCTTCGGAGGCGGATGTGGGAGCCTCGGCGCCTTTGGTTAGCCCCCTCCAGACATCTTCGTACGTCATGTCAAAGAGCCTGCTCAGAGTTCGGTGCTGCACCGGGTTGAACTCCCACAAATTTAGTCCTGTTCTTGACACGGAAGGATCCGGCGGACGAGCATGACCTGGACTACGTTGACAAGCTTGAGCTTCTTGTTCACCATGGACTGGATGCATTTTTGCAGTCCGGTCAGCTCTTCTTCGTCGCCCCACGACAAGCCCATCTCCTTCCAGGACGTGAGCCACGTAGGGGGTCCGGATCGGAATTCAGGGGCTGCGATCCACTTCGGATCGCGTGGCTCGGTGATGTAAAACCACCCTGACTGCCACCCCTTCAAGGTCTCCACAAAGGAGCCCTCGAGCCATAGGACGTTGGCTATTTTGCCTGCCATGGCACCTCCGCACTCCGCCTGGTTGCTGCGCACCACCTTTGGCTTGACGTTGAAGGTCTTGAGCCAGAGGCCGAAATGGGGACGGATGCAGAGGAAAGCCTCGCACACGACGATAAACGCCGAGATATTGAGGATGAAGTTCGGGGCCAGATCGTGGAAATCTAGGACATAGTAGAACATGAGCCTGCAGACAAATGGGTGGAGAGGAAAACCCAGTCCGCGGAGGAAGTGGGGAAGAAATACTACCCTCTCATGGGGCCTTGGGGTGGGGAGAAGCTGCCCCTCCTCAGGAAGCTGGTGCGCGATGTCTTTGGACAGGTATCCGGCCTTCCTAAGCTTTTTGACATGGCCCTCCGTGACGGAGGAGACCATCCACTTGCCTCCCGCTCCGGACATTGTTACCCACGTCCGTATTGACGAGAATCCCGTAAATGGGGGACACGATCTCTGCTTTGACAAGACATGCCAAGGAAACCGCCTCGCAAAACACGCTGAGGTGGAAAAGTGAAAACGATTCGAATAAAGGCTTGGCCATAGTGTGATGTCACGCTGCGGAATACATCAGCATATTAGATTTGTGTTAATATTATTCTCTCTGTGGCAATACATGGAAACTTATTTTGCAGAGCCGGACACTACTCTTGGTGTTTACAAACTTTTATGAAGAATTTGGAGGAGGAACCCGCCTTGCAATGCCGAAGACAATCTACGCGCCGGACTCGTCGTCATTGAAGCCTGGTTCAGGGGCTACTGAGGGAGTCCTGTATTAGGGGGTGTTCGGGTAGCCGGACTATACCTTCAGCCAAACTCCAGGACTATGAAGATACAAGATTGAAGACTTCGTCCCATGTCCAGATGGGACTTTCCTTGGCGTGGAAGGCAAGCATGGCGATGCAGATATTCAAGATCTCCTACCATTGTAACCGACTTTGTGTAACCCTAACCCTCTCTGGTGTCTATATAAACCGGAGGGATTTAGTCCGTAGGACAACTTCATCATACAACAATCATACCATAGGCTAGCTTCTAGGGTTTAGCCTCCTTGATCTCGTGGTAGATCTACTCTTGTACTACCCATATCATCAATATTAATCAAGCAGGACGTAGGGTTTTACCTCCATCAAGAGGGCCCGAACCTGGGTAAAACATTGTGTTCCTTGCCTCCTGTTACCATATGACCTAGACGCACAGTTCGGGACCCCCTACCTGAGATCCGCCGGTTTTGACACCGACACTATGACTATGAGATTATGCAACTCCCGTTTGCCGGAGGAACACTTTGTGTGCTACCAAACGTCACAACATAACTGGGTGATTATAAAGGAGCTCTACAGGTGTCTCCAAAGGTAAATGTTGGGTTGGCGTATTTTGAGATTAGGATTTGTCACTCCGGTTGTCGGAGAGGTATCTCTTGGCCCTCTCAGTAATGCACATCACATAAGCCTTGCAAGCATTGCAACTAATGAGTTAGTTGCGAGATGATGTATTACGAAACGAGTAAAGAGACTTGCCGGTAATGAGATTGAACTAGGTATTGAGATACCGATGATCGAATCTCGGGCAAGTAACATACCGATGACTAAGGGAACAACATATGTTGTTATGCGGTCTGACCGATAAAGATCTTCATAGAATATGTAGGAGCCAATATGAGCATCCAGGTTCCGCTATTGGTTATTGACCGGAGACATGCGTCGGTCATGTCTACATTGTTCTCGAACCCGTAGGGTCCGCACGCTTAAGGTTTCGATGACAGTTATATTATGAGTTTATGAGTTTTGATGTACCAAAGTTAGTTCGGAGTCCCGGATGTGATCACGGACATAACGAGGAGTCTTGAAATGGTCGAGACATAAAGATTGATATATTGGACGGCTATATTCGGACACCGGAAGTGTTCCGGGTGATTTCGGAGAAAACCGGAGTACCGGTGGGTTACCAGAACCCCCTCGGGAGAAGTAATGGGCCATATGGGCCTTAGTGGAGAAAGAGAAGGGCAGCCATGGTGGGCCGCGCGCCTCCTCCCCCCTGGTTCCAATTGGACTAGGAGAGGGGGGGCAGCGCCCCCCTTTCCTTCTCCCTCCCCACTTCTTTCCCCCTCCTAGTAGAACATCAAGATCGTCACCACGCCGTCGTGCTGACGGAACTCTTCCCCGACACTTTGCTGGATCGGAGTCCGGGGATCGTCATCGAGCTGAACGTGTGCTAAAACTCGGAGGTGTCGTAGTTTCGGTGCTTGATCGGTCGGGCCGTGAAGACGTACGACTACATCAACCGCGTTGTCATAACGCTTCTACTGTCGGTCTACAAGGGTATGTAGATCACACTCTCCCCTCTCGTTGCTATGCATCACCATGATCTTGCATGTGCGTAGGAATTTTTTTGAAATTACTACGTTCCCCAACAAGAGTCACCCAGTTTTTAACCCAATATGAATCACAGATAAATAAACTCTAGAGTTATGCTCACAACAGAAATATATGCGAAGGTGTGCAATGACAAAATTCTGGAGTTATGCTATGCAATCTAGAATGTAGTCTAAGGGGAACTAACTAGCAGCAGCTCATCTAGAACACATGTGAGTACTTCAATGGAAATAGCAACATCAGGAAGAAAAGAAGGAACATTGTCCCACAGTGGCAACAGCAGGTGTTCAATTAGTCAGGGCGCGGCCCGAGCATAGTGGAGGCGCGGTCGCGGTGCGGTGAGCGCGCCTGGGCGGGGCCAGGGCGCGGCTAGGGGCCGAGGGGAGCACGGCCACGGGGGGCGGCAACCAGGAGCTGGGGCGCGGTGGTGCGATAGTCTATGGCGACGAATCGAAGAGGGGGAAAGGGGAACCAGTGCAGCTCACCGAGAGGAAGACGATGGCGAGCTCGTGCGGGGCCGGGGTTGACGAGGTGACGCGGATCGACGGTGAGGTCGCTGTGGCCGGAGGTGGAAGAAGACCTCGATCCGCACGATGCAGAGTCGTCGAGCTCGAACGGGTGGCCGTAGTTGACGTAGAAGAACACTTCAGAGCTCCTGGACTCATTGTTGGGGTGCAGGGACGATGGTGGTCCCGGGGACGATGCTGTGATGGTGACGACTTAGTCGGGTGAAGCAGCGCGATGGGAGGGGAAGTGGGGAGGTGCTAGGGTTTGCACAGGGGTCTGGCTCGGCCTTATCCAACAGGGGAGCTGGAGCGGGTGTGGAGCGGGCGCGGGGGTCGTCGGAGCAGGTGTGGTGAGGGAGGGAAGGGGATCTAGCGAGGGAGAGGGAAGGGGGATCGGGCGAAGGGGTATCCAACTAGAGGGGGGAATGTTAGTAATGGCGCACCATCTAGGGGTGCGCCATAAAAACACTGATAGCAATGGCGCACCATCCTCTGGTGTGCCATTAGTAACTTTTTTTTCTGATAGCAATGGCACACCCTCCTCTGATGCGCCATTAGTAACTTTTTTTCATTATTTTTTGTTGCATCTAATAATTTGTTCTTTTATCAAATTTGTTATTTTCATGAGGACTAGAACAGAAGATATCATCAAATTTGTTTTTTTTTTGAAGATATCAAAATTTGTTTTTTATTTTTAATTGAAAATATCATCAAATTTGTTATTTGAAAATATCATCAAATTTTTTATTTAAAAATATCATCAATATATTTTTTGGATTTTTAGTTGATTCATTTGTGAATTGGTAAAGCATTTATGAATATGAAAAAATATCATCAAATTTGAAGAATATTCATGAATTCAAAAAGTGCCCATGAAATTTAAAAATATTCATGAGTTCACAAATATTAAGAAATTTTCAATATTCATGAGGACTAGAACAGAAGAAATATCATTTCAAAATGTCGAAATACAATCGAGAAATGAAGACTACGATTTAAATACAATCGATCTTAGCTAGCTATCTTTTCACAATCTTCTTGCCCTTCTTTTTCGCAAATGGAGTTCTTCTGTTGAACGGATGTCCTTTAGGTAGGGTGGTCCTGCTTCTTCTTGTGGTGTATGACACTTCATCGTTGTCGTCATGTTCCATCTTCGGGTCACCGTACTTGTCGAAGTCTTGCTCATTGGCGACTCCATCCATTCCGATGATCTTCCTTTTGCCTCTCCTCACGACAACACGACTGGGCTTTGACGGGTCGGTAATGAAGAAGCATTGGTCCACTTGGGAAGCCAGTACCCATGGCTCATTTTTCACGCTGACGTTTGCGCCCGCGGTCTTGGATTTGGCTTTGAATATAACCATGGTGGTCAAATACCGGTCTTCTTTTATGACGCTCTTAAGCCATCTGACACGGAACATCGGGACCTTCTCTTCAGTGTAGCTCAGCTCCCAGATCTCCTCGATCCTTCCGCAGTATCTATCCTTCTCGTTACCGGTGTAGGATTCCATCGTTACCCCGTAGTTTTGATAACCATCGCTCTTCATGTCCTTGTCCTTGGTGTAGAATGTGTAGCCGTTGATATCGTACGCCTCATAGGTCATCAGGTTGTGCTCGGCGCCCTGTGGCAAGGCGAATATGAGTTTTTCTTCCGCGGAAGAATCCTCATGTAAAGGGTACGACAAAAGCTTCTCCTTGAACCAACGCGTGAAACATGAGTTGTGCTCTTTGATTATATCTCCGTCCGTCCTCTGTTGGCCTCGGTCATTGTACGTCTTCTCAATAAAGGTTTTGTGCTCTACCACCCAAGGATCGACCACGTCTATGTGTTGTAGCGCGACTGGATTTTCTCTTTCAAAGTCGGTGAGTCAACCCTCAAAGTCGACATGCATTTTGCAGTGACCCTCTCGGTGACCCCATCCAGCGAGCCTGCCGAGGTGCTTGTTGACGGGCAGACCAACGGGGTTCTTGATGCCTAGATAATTCATGCAGTAGGAGATGCACTCTTCGGTCAGAAAGCCCCCTGGCTATGCTTCCCTCTAGACGTGACATGTTGCGAACGTATCCTTTGATGACACCATTCATCCTTTCGAACAGCATCATGCTGTGCAAGAACGTCGACCGGAGTTGGATGATATCCTCCATGATATGGACCAGCAGATGCACCATAACATCAAAGAATGCAGGCGCGAAGTAAATCTCAAGCTCGCGTAGTATCACCATGATCTCTTCCTGTAGCCTTCTGAGTTGCCTCACGCCAACCGACTTCCGAGAGACGACGTCAAAAAAGTTGCATAGGCCAAATGGTGTTTCACGGACGTGCGCGTCCATGATCCCACGGATGGCAACTGGAAGTATCTGCGTCATCAGAACGTGACAGTCGTGAGACTTCATCCCGCTGAACTTCTACTTCGCTGAGTCTAGGTATCTGCTTATCTTCCCCGCGTAACCGTAAGGAAGTTTTACTCCTACGAGGCAGGTGAAAAACTGTTCGATCTCCTCCTGACTTACAGTGAAGCACACGGGTGGGTAGTCATTTCTGGTCTTCTTGGCCTTTTTTCCTTTGCGACGACTTTCCGTGTCCTGCTTCGCCTCATCATCATCATCATCATCATCATTGAGGGAGTCCTGGATTACGGGGTCTCCGGAAAGCCGGACTATATCCTTTGGCCGGCTGTTGGACTATGAAGATACGAGATTGAAGACTTCGTCCCGTGTCCGGATGGGACTCTACTTGGCGTGGAAGGCAAGCTAGGAAATACGGATCTGATATGCATATCTCCTCCTTTGTAACTGACCTTGTGTAACGCTAGCCCCCTCCGGTGTCTATATAAACCGGAGGGTTTTAGTCCGTAGGACAACATACAATCATATCATAGGCTAGCTTCTAGGGTTTAGCCTCTCTGATCTCGTGGTAGATCAACTCTTGTACTACTCATATTATCAAGAATAATCAAGCAGGACGTAGGGTTTTACCTCCATCAAGAGGGCCCGAACCTGGGTAAAACATCGTGTCCCCTGCCTCCTGTTACCATCCACCTTAGACGCACAGTTCGGGACCTCCTACCCGAGATCCGCCGGTTTTGACACCGACATTGGTGCTTTCATTGAGAGTTCCTCTGTGTCGTCATCATTAGGCTTGATGGCTCCTTCGATCATCGATAGCGATGCATTCCAGGGTGAGACTTTGCTCCCCGGACAGATCTTTGTATTCGACGGCTCCGCACTGCGGGCCAACTCGCTTGGCCATCTGGAGCAGATCGAGAGCTACGCCCCTCGCTATCAGGTCAGATTTGGAAACTTAAACTACACAGCCACATCCACGGATACTTGATCTTCGATGGATTCAAGCCCTTGCCGAGTGCGCCGCACGGTCACGATGAGCATGATTTAGCTCTACCATCGGACAATGTTTGGGAGATCACACCGGCGACCGCTCCGACCCTCAATTCGGAGCCAATTGCACCATCCAGGGACGGGTGGATAGACCCCGCCACGGAGGCCGCATTTTCATCGGCGATTGAGCCGAGTATCGACCTTACCCTTCACGAGAGCCGTGACGCGAAACTGCCGGATTCTTCCCCGGCCACGGACTCCGAACCGCCTGTGCCCGTGCCTATCGGATCCGGCTGGGCGCCGATCATGGAGTTCACCTCCGCGGATATCTTTCAGCACTCACCCTTCGGTGACATACTGAGCTCATTAAGGTCTCTCTCCCTATGAGGAGAGTCCTGGCCGAACTATGTTCAGCAGGATTGGGATGCGGATGACGAAGAAATTCGCTGCCCACCCACCACCCACTTAGTAGCCACTATCGACGATTTGACCGACATGCTCGACTTCGACTCCGACGACATCGGCGATATGGATGACGATGCAGGAGACGAACATGAACCACTGGCCACAGGGCACTGGACGCCCACTTCATCATATGATGTATACATGGTGGACACACCCAAAGAAAACGACGACGAGGAACGGAAGGACGTAGCGAAGGGTTGTTCCCTCGAGAAGCAGTCAAAGCGGCGGCGTAAGCGCCACTCCAAATCCCGCCTCGGCAGAAACAGCGATCAAATAGACCCAGTGATAGAGCAGGGTGAACCATCGCCCGACCACGGCAACACGAAGAATCAAACCGAACAACCCGACTCCGTCGACAATAACAGTCCGGACGACACCCGGAGCAACAGAATGCTCATCAAAGGCTTGTTGCCACTGCGAGGAGTCTGAAAAAGCAGAAGCAAATGCTCAGGGCTACACAAGACACACTCAGAATCAGATGGAGTGAAGTACTCAACACTGCAGCGAAGTACGGCGGTAATCGCCACACCAAGAGCTACCCGAAGCGAAAGTTGCTACCTGAATTCGATGAGGAGGCCTTAGATCCCCCGCAACCAAAAAACAAAATGGCCATCCGGTCGGATAGACGACCTCGTGGCCAACATAGAGCGGCAAACGATGCTGCACATAAGCCAGTAGGCGATCCACGTGAGGGCTCGCATCAAAAGGACGGCACAACCAGATCCATCTACGGGCCACGCAAGCGCGCTCCAGCATGCAATGCAACACAACAAACATCCCAACACCACGGTACACCCAAATACAGGGGCGCCGCACACCCACTATGTTTCACTGATGAGGTGCTGGACCATGAATTTCCAGAGGGATTCAAACCTGTAAACATAGAGGCGTACGACGGAACGATAGACCCTGGGGTCTCGATTGAGGACTACATCCTCCATATCCATATGGCTCGAGGAGACGATCTCCACGCCATCAACTACTAACCCCTCAAGCTCAAAGGGCCAACTTGGCACTGGCTTAAAAGCCTCCCCGAAAACTCCATTGGAAGTTAGGAAGAGCTCGAAGACGCTTTTTGGGGAAATTTTCTAGGGACCTATGTCCGACCACCGGATGCAGACGATTTGAGTCATATAACTCAACAACCCAATGAGTCATCCCGAAAGCTTTGGAACAGGTTTCTCGCTAAAAAGAACCAAATAGTCGACTGCCCGGACGCCGAAGCCTTAGCAGCTTTTAAGCACAGCGTTCGAGACGAATGGCTTGCCAGACACCTCGGCCAAGAAAAGCCGAGAACAATGGCAGCATTAACAAGCCTCATGACCCGCTTTTGCGTGGGCGAGGACAGCTGGTTAGCTCGATGTAGCACCAGCGACCCAAGTACATCCGAAGTTAGGGACGGAAATAGGAAGCCATGGTGCAGCAAAAACAAGCGCCGGAATAAAGAAGATAGCCCGAAGAGCACGGCGGTAAACGTCGGATTCAGAAGCTCTCAGCTAGGTTAGCAAAAGTTCCCCTCCAAAGGCAACAGAGACGAACTGTCCAGCCTAAACAAGATTCTGGATAAAATATGTCAGATCCACAACACCCCCGATAAACCTGCAAATCATACCCATGGAGAATGTTGGGTCTTCAAGCAGTCCGGCAAGCTCAACACCGAACACAAGGGGCAGGATACACCAAGCGAAGACGAGGACGAGCCTCGCAAGCAAAGAAGTGGGGAACAGAAGAAATTCCCACCAGAAGTCAAAACAGTCAACGTGTTACACGTGATAAAGGGGGAAACAAAGAGGCACTACTGAAGACACATGCCCCAGGGCCTATCACCACGGAGTTCTACCACTGGTCGTCCCAACCAATCACCTTTGACCATCGGAATTACTCGGCAAGTATCCGGCATGCAGGATGGGCTGCCATGGTGTTAGACCCGATAATTGACGGATACCACTTCACACAAGTCCTGATGGACGGCGGCAGTAGTTTAAACCTGATATATCAGGATGCAGTCCGCAAAATGGGGATAGACCCAACAAGAATCAGCCATAGCAATACTACCTTTAATGGAGTAACGCCAGGCCCAGAAGCCAATTGCACGGGCTCCTGCTACTAGAGGTTATATTCGGCTTTCCCGATAACTTCTGCAGTGAAAAGTTAACCTTCCACATCGCTCCGTTCCAAAGTGACTATCAAGCACTACTCGGACGCGAAGCTTTCGCTCGCTTTAATGCAATACCGCATTACGCTTCTCTCATGCTTAAGATGCCCGGTCCACGCGGCATCATTACAATAAATGGAAATATTGAGCGCTCCTTGCGCGCGGAAGACCGTGCGGCTGCCTTGGCAGCCGCACACTAAGCAGCCTCACCAACTAAAGCATCGGACAGGTTGTTAAGACCACAGACGCGGTTAGACGAGTCCGGCGCAGCTATATGTAATTGATACAGGTTTGATGGCTATACCCCTATTACAATACAAGGGGCTCAACACGCGCAAACAAGTGGCAATTAGGCTCAACTTTACTCATCTTGAAGTGTACATGGTTTCTTTAGTATAACCTACCTTTTTGCACGACAACTTTTCAACTAAGTTCCTCTCTTTTACAGATGACCATCGTGCTACACCCGTCCAAGATACGGCACAACGGAGACACAGGCGCAGACGTGCAGCAGGGACCCATTCCAAGGATTCTTTTCAGATTAAGACCCAGCGTAAACCTTTTTACTGTCTCTTGTTGATACACATCCCCCGGATTCTTAGTACAATCGAGAAGGATGATGACGTATTGGCATGTGGCCACGTCAGAATATTGCATGTACCTGGACACCAGGGGCTTATTACAAAGGGCACTGCTTAAGCCCGGTTTACACCATAAAGACCGAATACCTTAGGGAGTGTTCGGCGTCGCGAGTTTGGCCTTATATGCATCAGCTCTGAATCATGTCTTTGGTCAAATGTTGGGTTTGCCCGGCTCCTGTGTTTTGCTGCCTTACGTTCCGCTCTATCGGCTAAGGTAGCACCAGGAGAACTACTGTGATTGTGCCCTGGTTCATCCGGACGAGCACCTCAGTAGAGAAAGCCAAAAACTGACTGTCATGATATAGCGTGAGACTAGTCAACCACTCGATGACCTAACAGAATCTTCGGGATTCCTCCGCCTTAACGAAGGGCCGTTTCCCGGCCAGGCATGTACGCACCCCGAATTTGGATGAGTGCGGAGCCACCAGGGGCTATATAGTAGCCCCACTGTCAAACTCCTCTGGCTAAGTGAAAGTGTTAAAGCATTATAGTACGATTGCCTAGTTCGCTGCGCTATCACCTTCTTAATGGACCAAGACATTGGATCAAGTGTGAACATGCGTCTTCTGCGAACACCGCCGCATTATATGCGTGGGGGCTGAAGCCGACGACTGTCATCTTTCAAGTTATATACATATATACATAAACGGCCGCACATGAGGCATCATAGTACTTTCGGACAAAAGTATAAATACAGCCTTGATAAACTCAATAAAACATTGTTTTTACAATGGGAATACATGTCACTCAAACATAATATTCTTCGAGCACTGAGCCTCTATCGAACGAGCGCCTTCAAAAACTTCTTCAAAGTAGTGCTCGGCAGCCACCCGGCCTATGGCCGAACCCTGTCCCGCAATAGTGGTGGCATCCATCTCCACCCAGTATGTTTTGACACGGGCAAGGGCCATTCGCGGGCCTTCTATGCACACCGACCTCTTTACAGCATCGATGTATGGCACAGCACCAAGGAATTGTTGCACTAAGCCAAAGTAGCTATTCGGCCTTGGCCCTCTCGGCCACAGATGATCCACAACGGACCTCATGGCAAGTCCGGATAATATATGGAGCTCGGCCCACTTGGCCATTTGCTCATTCAACAGCAGCGGACGGGCTGGAGCATGAAACTGTGACCAAAACAGTTTTTCCACTTTGTGATCTTTCCGATCCTTGAAGTACTCGGCTGCATCAGCAGCACTTGCAGCCAAATCCATGTAGGCGTCCGCAGAACTCCATAGCCGGTCTAAAGGTGCATACTTAGAATCCCCGAAGTTCGTCCGCAACAAGAAGGTCTTCCTGGATACAATATCCGCAGCTTGATGCAGCTCCTCCTTCGTCGCTCTAATTTGGGAGCGGGCTTCCTTGGCAGCCACTCGGGCCTTTTCCAGGTCCGTCGCCTTCGCCCGGTTTTCTTCTTCAAGAAGCTGGTAACGGTCAGCAGCACCTTTTAACTCTACATCCATCTTGGCTATTTTTTCCTTGCTCTCCCAATGCATGGCCTGTTCGGCCCTTAACTCCCCGGCTGCCTTTAAAGTGGCCGCATTGCTACTCCTGGCTTGCTCCTTGGCTCGGGCAAGCTCCACCCGAAGGGTCTCCACGGTGGCAGGTCCATCTGCAGTCAAAACATATTAAAGATACTGGCATCATGTCGCTCTCATTATGTGACAATCACCAGAAAAATCACCTACCCTGTGCCTCGTCAAGCCGCTTGTTGACAAGCACGATGTCGGCATCTGCCGCATCTAGCTGCCGCTTTAGTTCGGCAAACCCATCAGTCCGGCTAGCCACCGGAGCTTCAACCACCTGCGCATACAGGCGGTCTAGTTATTACCTGGGACTACGATCCTCCGTTTGCCGCCGTTCTCGACGACAACCAGAGTCTCAGGGGCTACTATCTGCATGGGCATACCTAACGTATGCGGTACTATTAAAGGCATACATTATTTTACATACATCAAAGCCTTTCAGCAGACTCATAAAAGCTTCGTGCAAACTGCTTTTGGCGGATGAAATCCTTTCAATTACCGTACCCATTAGCATACAATGCGCTTCCGAGACGACAGCTTTCCCCAGAATATCATTTAGCGCGTCCGACCGTACACAGTACGGACCCTTGCTGTCGCTCTCCTTAGGAGCCGGATACTGGGGATGCCGGGCAACCAAAGGGTTATCCTTTGACGATATTGGATCCGGAGATACCCTTCGCGACGACACTTCAAGGTCGCCCGCTTCTTGAGCTGGGGAGTCCAGGGGAGGCGTTTCGCTCTCCATCATCTCCGGAAGAAGATCCCTCGAAGATGAACTTTGTCGAGAAGGGCTGCGATCCGGACTACAATTTACAAGCATCGGTTATTTTCTCCGGAAGTAAGGTAGGATATCTTCACTAGTAAGTACTTTTTGATTACTTACAGCTCGGTAGAGGGCTGATCCCCGCGCGGACATTGTGCGGCAAGAATACCCTCCGAGGCAGGACCCACTGGCGGAGATTTCTTCTCCCGTTTGGAAACCTTAGTTTCCGGATCTTCAGAGGTAGTCCTGTTCCTTCCCCGGGGACAGAGAATGTCAGATTCTTCACCTTGGTTATCCTCCCTCGCAGAGGCGCTCATTCCCTCGATTGGAATAGGTAGCCATGGAGGCCCGCTTTCTCCCTCTTTATTCCCCCCTTCATCTTCCTTTGAGGGCACTAGACAAGGTGCTGGCTCGAGCATCTTTTCCAGCACCGGATTGTCCAAGCCTTCAGGAAGGGGGGCCGAACACCGGATCATGTTCGCCTTTGTTATCCAGTCCCGGTCAAAGAGTGATTCTTTAGAATGATGTCATGATAAATAAAAGGACAGTGTGTTCGGCCATGGGATTACTTACTTGGGCAGCGGGGCGGTTGCAGCTCAGGCCCATGTCCGCGGTAGTGTCCGGACACTCTATTTGGGGTCCGAAGAACGATTTGTACATCTCCTCGTGCGTCATGCCAAGGAAATTCTGAATAGTGCATGGTCCTTCGGGGTTGAATTCCCACATGCAGAGGGGCCGGCATTTGCAAGGCTGGACTCGACGAACCAGCATAACTTGCATTACCATAACCAGACTGAAATCTCCCTCGAAGAGATCTCGGATACGGCTCTGCAGTATTGGCACGTCCTTACTAGGAAAAGGGCTATAGATAGGATTGACACTAATGGCGCACCAGGGAAGTAGTGCGCCACTACTATATACTAATGGCGCACCAGTTGGTGATGCGCCATTAGTGTGAAAGACACTAATGGCGCACCAGAAAACAGGTGCACCACTAGTGATAAATTTTTTTATTATTATCTTTACATACATACTAATGGCGCATCCTATGTCTGGTGCGCCATTACTAGTTAGAACTAGTAATGGCGCACCAGACAAGGAGTGCGTCAGTACTGAATTTTTTTATTCTTTTTTTTGCAAAACTACTAATGGCGCACCGCTTCACTGTGCGCCATTAGTAGTTTAAACTACTAATGGCGCACCCTGTAAAAGTGCGCCATTAGTATATATTTTGATATCATGAATATTTTTAAATATCATGGGCACTTTTTGATATCATGAATATTTTTAATTTTCATGGGCACTTTTTGAATTCATGAATATTTTTTCAAATTTGATGATATTTTTTCATATTCAATATGATAAAATATTGAATATTCATGAGGACACTCGATCTCGATCTTGATTCCCCCTCCATCTCGATCTCGATCCCACCCACGCCTCCTCTCCCCTCTTCATTTTTAAAAAAATAATAATAAAAAAGTGTAGACTACAATTGTTGTTAAACAACAATTGTTACTGTTTTTATAAAAAATATTACTGTTTCATATTCATATTCATTTTCTAAAAAATTATTACATGCAACAACAAAAATTACTTATGGCGCACCTCTGGCTGGTGCGCCATTAGTAAGATTTCCCCTAGCTAATTCCCTCCCTCTCGCCAGATCCCCTTCATCCCTCTCCCTCGCCCCCTAGCTAATTCCCCCCGCTGCCATGACCCACGCGCCGCCGCCGACCCCCCGCACCCTTCGCCGCTCCACCGCCGCC
>NC_041388.1:614593079-614602369 GCF_002162155.2 Triticum dicoccoides | reverse complement strand
CCGCGGTCGCCGACACCCCGTACCCTCCCCCGCTTTTTGATAATATTTTCAAATAACAAATTTGATGATATTTTCAAATAAAAAATTTGATGATATTTTCAATTAAAAATAAAAAACAAATTAGATGATATTAAAAAAAACAAATTTGATGATATATTTTGTTCTAGTCCTCATGAAAATAACAAATTTGATAAAAACAAATTATTAGATGCAACAAGAAATAATGAAAAAAAGAAGTTACTAATGGCGCACCAGAGGAGGGTGCGCCATTGCTATCAGAAAAAAAGTTACTAATGGCGCACCAGAGAATGGTGCGCCATTGCTATGAGATTTTTATGGCGCACCCCTCGACGGTGCGCCATTACTAACATTCCCCCCTCTATAGCTGGATACTCGGCCCTTCGCCCGATACCTCCTTCCCTCCCCCTCGCCAGTTCCCCTTCCATCCCTCGCCACACACGCTCCGGCTCCCCCGCGCTGCCGCCCCCGCTCCCCCGCGCCGCCGCCCCCGCGCCCCCCGACCCGCGAAGCACGTGGCCGCCGGCCTCCCCACGATCAACCGAGGCGCCCAGGAGGACCGCCGTCGTCTTCCTCTTCGACTACGAGGACCCAGACGAGCTCGGACGCCCTCGAGCCACCCCTTCGACGCCGCCGCCGACCCCGACCCCTCCGGCGACTGGCCACGCCCGCCCAGGTACCTCTCCTCCTTCCTCCCTCTCCACCCTTCCTCCCCATTCCCTCCCTCCCTAGTTCTTCTTGCTATATGGATCAGAACATATGGAGCATTACTATTGCTATATGGAGCATTACTATTGTTCTTCTCTGAACCATTACCATTCCCTTCCTCCCTAGTTCTTCCTCCCCATTAATTTGCAGGATCAGAACAAGTTTGTAACAGGATGCTCTACAATGTTGATTAGGTGCATTACTATTGCTATATGGAGCAACAATTTACTATTGCTATATGCTCTAGTTTGTATCAATGTGATTGTAGTTTTTCTTGTCATCAAGTTTAGTTGATGTTTATTTAAATATAGCTTATATGATCAGCCACTCTATGTATGATTGTGGCTTGAAGGTTCTGGAAGAACGTTTTTCCTTCAAATTCTATCTGGTGGCATTGTGCTAGACTCCCTAGTTCTGTTGTTAATTGTGCTTCTATTAAAAGAATTGGGAGTTACTCACTGTACTAGAACTCTGTAGGTTGAATTTTGGTTAAATAATACTGACGCTATGAGAATGTAAGCACCTATTATTGCTACTGATATCATTGGCTCATTGCTGCCTTTGTGCAATGCAGAACTGTTAAGAGTGATTTGGAGGATTCAAGATTCTGTGAAGCTCTTTCGACATTTAAAACTCAGAACTGAAGGTACTTAATAAACTCAAAAGCATTGAAGATAACTCTTGTTGCCTAGAAACAGAGGTAGTTTACATATTGCATTGCTCGTGTTTGTTTATGTTCAGAGTTTAAGCATGTGTAGTGTAGTGTAGTGTAGTGAGCTTGTTCTAGTGTAGTGAGGTCTGAACCATTGCACGATGCAGTGTAGTGTAGTGAGCTCTGAACCATGTTTAGTGTTGAGTACTTCAAGTTTACTGAACCTATTCATTTTTGTGGACTTAGTGAACATGATAAGACAAGCCAGATGCTCTATTTTTAATTAACATTAATCCATGATCAGCAACAGTTTCTTTCACAAATTTTTAGTTAACAGCAATCCATGATTTGTTTCCAGCTAAAACTATTCATGATTTTTTGTTGGGTGACCTATTAGATCTGGAATGGAAGCTCACATAAGTTGAGCTGATTTTTGTCCATATGAAAGCAGAGGACCATATGGTCTGTGGCCTTTTCATCCATATGAAAGTAGAGGCACATTGTGCTGCTAGTTTGCTGGGTTTTGTCTTCGACCATCGTGTCGTGATGATTTTGCAGGTACCCCGAGAGGCCCTTGAGTTTGCCGGAACGTCGATTAACTTCCGTTCCGGAAAATTCGGGTACTCCATATGTCTTATTTTCAGCAAAGGTCATGCTGAAATTTTCCGTGAATTTTAGCATGACTTTGCTAAAAATCGGACATATGGGGTACTTGCTACTAATGCATGGGCCGGGTTATCTTAGTACTTAATTAAGTAGGATCAACTGCCCCGCCATTCTTGCTGCATTAAACCATAGGTGGCAATGGAGCCAAGTGATTAGGCCCAACTTAGAATTCTCGTTAGCATCAATAAACCCTAGATGATAAACCCAACATAGGTGGCAATAGAGCCAAGTGATTAGTGCCAAGTGATTAGGCCCAACCTAGGGTGCCTCGGTGTCGATGAGAACCTAAATGATGTATGCTTAGGATTTTAGGGTGCCTCGGCATCGACAAAACCTAAATGATGAAAGCTTAGGCTTTTAGGGTGCCTCGGTGTCGACAAACCCTAAATGATGTAGTTTTGAATTATGAACGTAGGATATGTCGTCGTCATCATCGGACGACGAAAGTCTCCCGGCGGAGTGCGACTGGTGCCACGACGATCGAGGTCTGTGCGACATGCCTCACCTGGACGATGATCGGCGCTTCAGCATTAAGCTCGAGGAGACCTTCGAAGTTGAAACGGTACACAACGACGACAAGTGTTATTTGCATAATTAAGCATGACTTCAACTATTTCAACGTGTAATTTTCATCTTTTACAATTGGAGTATAGCTTATCCCATGCCATGCAAGACGCTATGTCTTGGAGAAGATGGATTTTGAAGACCATGAAATTTCTGAAACAAAGAAAATTCACCTAAGGACTCATCACGATGTGGACTTTGAAGTAAATCTATATAATTCTGAGAGCGTAACCCATTTTGGTTGCAAAAATTGGGAAGCATTTTGCAAAATGTATGGTTTTGATGAGGGTATGCTTATCACCATGGATCTTGGTAATCCTGACATCAACCAAGACAATATGGACATTTGGGTCCTTGTTGATACGCCTCTAGTTCTACCGCTATGTGAGTTTCTCAAACATAGTTATTAGCTAATTTATATTATTTATTTCAAAATAGTTGACAGCTTATTTCCATTGACAGCTTATTTTTATTGTTCAAAGAATGTGCGGGAGATGGTAGACAAAACCCACTACACCGATGGCTCCGAATTAACAACTTACAAGGAGAAAAATCATTTGGTCGGATTTTGTACTGACATTGAGAATTACAATATCTACAATCAAACTCCTCAACATTATGGTAAATACGTGCCACTAGTGCATGTGTTCAACTACGGTAACTACCATGGAGATACCCTGGTAAGATTTTTACTATTACGACATCCGTGCATCTTTTGCATACTTCTAAAACTAGTACATCATTGCTAACTATGAAGTTATTACTATGTTTTTCAACAGATAATCCCAGAGAATTGTGTGCCTCATATGATGTATCTGAAAGGTAGTGTTAATGTTTTGAACATACAGCTAGGTCGTCCTACGAATCTCAACTGTCCATACGAGATTTCTAAAAGAAGTGGAGACATGAAAATCAAAGGATGGAAAAAAATGTATGGACAGTCGTAAGGAGCTTTTTGGAAGCAAAAGGAAGCGAAGCGCAAGAATTGGAGACAGGATGTTCTCCATTCTCCATAATGGAGAGTCAGGGTCTATATTGTTTTATGCTATTTTAGCTTAAATAGGGTATTTAGGTCCTGCCTAATACTGATGATCATGTGCTAAGAACAATTAAGTAGGGTTGGTTCGAAGACTATCAAGATGATGATCAATGACTTGTTATGAATAACGAGTAGAAGTTGTATGATGATGATTAGTAGGACTTGTTAGGATTAGTATTACTTCCGACAATCTCGATACTCACGGTCTTGAGACTTGTAATGTTTTATCTTTGTTCGGTCTTTTGAATTCGGAGACTAATATGATGAATTGTATTCGGAGACTAATCTTCTATTGTATTCGATGAATCTGATGTTGTTGTGTGCTGCTGTCTATATTCTATCCAATAATATATTTTGTAACCTGTGCAAAAATCAGAAAAGCAAAAAAATAAAACCTAATATTCATACTAATGGCGCACCACACAAGACACTAATGGCGCACTGTGATCATCACACTAATGGCGCATTAACTGCTGGTGCACCATTAAAATGCCAAAGAACATGGGTACATATGGCCCCCTGGGAGGCATTCTAATGGCGCACTGCAGGCTATACTAATGGCACACTACGTGGTGCGCCATTAGAACACCAGATACTAATGGCGCACCGGTGGTGCGCCATTAGAATTTAATTCTAATGGCGTGATGCCAGTGGCGCACCGGTAGTGCGCCATTAGAAGGCAAATTTGGTGCGCCACTAGCATGCCTTTTCCTAGTAGTGAATTGGCTGGACCCCAGCTCAGCCCCCTGCTGATCCATGACATCAGTTGTGGTGGAGGGCCCGAGCGAAAGGTGGGGGCAGCTACCCAATTGGCACTTCAGGGAACTGTAACGTAAAACCACTCCCGTTGCCACAATCTGGACACCTCTGGAAAGGAACCCTTTGGCCACGGAGCGTCAGCAATTTTGCTTATTAGAGCACCTCCGCACGCTGCGTACTGCCCCTTGACCATCTTCGGCTTCACATCGAAGGTCTTGAGCCACAGGCCGAAGTAAGGGGTAATGCGAAGGAAGGCCTCACAAACGACAATAAATGACGAGATGTGAAGAAGGGAATCCGGGGCCAGATCGTGAAAATCCAGCCCGTAATAGAACATAAGACCCCTAACAAAGGCATCCAGAGCGAGGCCTAGTCCTCAGAGGAAGTGGGAGACAAACACAACACTCTCGTTGGGTTCGGGAGTAGGGCGACCTGCCCTCGGGCGGGAAGCCTATGCGAAATTTCGGCGGTCAGATATCTGGCCTCCCTCAACTTCTTGATGTCCTCCTCCGTGATGGAGGAAGGCATCCACCGGCCTTGGAGGATGGATCCGGACATGATTGAAGGTCCGAAGAACCTGTCCTGGGCTTTGGGTGTTAGAACTCGAGGCGGGGGAAGGATTCGATTGAGCACGGGAGGAAAAAAAGAAAAAGCCTTGTCCCTTTATAAAGGGGATGAATATCAAGCGTCCTCCTCGTGGTCGTTTGAGACTTACCTAAGATTTGGGAGTCATACCAACATGCATGGTTGGGTTACCCACGTTTGTATTGATGAGAATCCCGTGATAAGGGGAACACGATCTCTGCTTTAATAAGACGTGTCAAGAAACTGCCTCGCGTTATGTGTGGGGCTGGTTAAAGAAAAACAGTTCAAATAATTACCGGGCCGTGGTGTGATGTCATGCTCCCAAAACGTGTCAGCAGATTAGATTTGTGGAAATATTATTTTATCTACGGTGGTATGTGGAGCTTATTTTGCAGGGTCGGACACTATCCTTGTATTCAAACTCTTCTGTGGTGTATTCGGAGGAGGAACGCGCCTTGCAATGCCGAAGACAACACTGCGCGCCAGACTCATCATCATCGAAGCCTGGTTCAGGGGCTACTAAGGGAGTCCTGGATTAGGGGCTCTCCGGACAGCCGGACGAAGGAGGGGCTGCATCATAGTCCAACAGTCCTTTGACCAGACTGTTGGACTATGAAGATACGAGATTGAAGACTTCACCCGTGTCCGGATGGGACTCTACTTGGCGTGGAAGGCAAGCTAGGCAATACGGATATGCATATCTCCTCCTTTGTTACCGACCTTGTGTAACCCTAGCCCCCTCCGGTGTCTATATAAACCGGAGGGTCCGCCCAGCGGTATGACAAGGGCATATCTCGGATCAAGGAAAACATCGCTAGCGGAGTTGCTAAATGTTTTTCCATGGATGAACTAGCTAGGGTGTGACAACTCACCCCCACTCAAAAGAATCTCGTCCCGAGATTTAGGATCCTCCAGGAAGAAGGTGGGGTACTCGAGTCGAAGACGATCCTCCCTTTCCCAAGTGGCTTCTTTCTTGGAATGGTGTGACCATTGAACCTTGAGAAACTTGATGTTATGGCGTCGAGTGGTACGCTCGGCTTGATCAAGGATACGAATGGGGTATTCCCAATATGAGAGGTTATCTTGTACATCAAGCATTTCGTGGTCCGCCCCACGGATAGGATCCGCGAAGCAACGCCTGAGTTGAGAAACATGGAAGACATCGTGAACTCTGGAAAGATGCGGAGGTAGTTCCAATTGGTAGGAAACTTCTCCTCGTTTGGCAAGAATGCGAAAGGATCCAATGTAACGAGGAGCCAATTTGCCTTTGATACCGAAACGATGGGTTCCCTTTAATGGAGTAACCCGAAGGTAAGCCTTCTTGCCGACTTCATAAGTCATGAGCTTATGTTTACGATCATATTGGCTCTTTTGACGAGATTGGGCTCTTTTCAATTTCTCACGAATAACGCGAACCTGCTCTTCTGCTTCCTGAATCATATCCGGGCCAAAGAGTTGTCTTTCCCCGGTTTCTGACCAGTTAAGAGGCGTTCGACATTTTCTTCCATAGAGAACTTCGAAAGGAGCTTTGCCCAGGCTAGCTTGATAACTATTGTTATAAGCAAACTTCGCGAATGGAAGGCATTTCTCCCAACCCATTCCGAATGAGATGACAGAAGCTCGGAGCATATCTTCCAGAATTTGATTGACTCGCTCTACTTGACCACTTGATTGAGGGTGGAAGGCGGTGCTAAAAGAGAAACGAGTTCCCATAGCATTTTGGGAACTTTCCCAAAATCGAGAGGTGAAGAGACTCCCACGGTCTGAGTTAATTTCCCATGGGACACCATGAAGAGACACTATTCGGGAGATGTATAAATCAGCTAGCTGGCTAGCGGTGATACTCTCACGAACAGGTAGAAAGTGGGCCACCTTGGAAAGATGATCGATTACAACGAAGATAGCATTATTCCCTCTCTTGGTCCTAGGAAACCCAGTAATGAAATCCATACTGATTTTATCCCATTTCCACTCAGGAATAGCCAAAGGTTGAAGGGTGCCAGCAGGCCGTTGATGCTCTGCTTTAACACGACGACAGACATCGCAACTAGCAATATATTGAGCAATTTCTCTCTTCATCCTAGTCCACCAAAACCTCTGGCGTAGGTCTTGATACATTTTAGTACTACCAGGATGAATGGTGAGAGGGGACTCATGAGCTTCCTTAAGAATCAACTGACGTAGATGTTGTTTCTTGGGAACCACCAAGCGGTTCTCGAAGAAGACAACACCTCGCTCATCCATGGAAAAACATTTAGCAACTCCACTAGCGATGCTTTCCTTGATCCGAGATATGCCCTTGTCATACCGCTGGGCGGTTATGATCTGATCCATAAGGTTAGGTTTCGCCACCAGGGTGGATAGGGATCCTCGAGGAACTATGTGAAGGTTAAGCTTACGAAATTCCTCGTGGAGAGGTGGTTGACTTTGTTGTAACATCAGGTTGTTACAATAAGATTTACGACTTAGTGCATCAGCCATGACATTGGCTTTGCCCGGGGTGTATGTTATTCCTAAGTTGTAATCCGAGATCAACTCGACCCAACGTCTTTTCCGGAGATTCAAATCCGGTTGGGTGAAGATATATTTCAAACTTTGGTGATCCTCGTTGCGAGATCTTCACTGATCACCCAAGTTTGAAATATATCTTCACCCAACCGGATTTGAATCTCAGGCAAAGACGTTGGGTCGAGTTGATCTCGGATTACGACTTAGGAATAACTTGCACCCCTGGCAAAGCCAATGTCATGGCTGATGCACTAAGTCGTAAATCTTATTGTAACAACCTGATGTTACAACAAAGTTAACCACCTCTCCACGAGGAATTTCGTAAGCTTAACCTTCACATAGTTCCTCGAGGATCCCTATCCACCCTGGTGGCGAAGCCTAACCTTATGGATCAGATCATAATCGCCCAGCGGTATGACAAGGGCATATCTCAGATCAAGGAAAACATCGCTAGCGGAGTTGCTAAATGTTTTTCCATGGATGAGCGAGGTGTTGTCTTCTTCGAGAACCGCTTGGTGGTTCCCAAGAAACAACATCTACGTCAGTTGATTCTTAAGGAAGCTCATGAGTCCCCTCTCACCATTCATCCACTACAGGAATCCAGTACTTTGTCGTCTGCCATGGCGGACGGCAAAGGCACGGACGGCTGACGGCAAAGCACTTTGCCGTCCGTGGCGGATGGCAAACAGTGACGGCAAAGATAGGGTCGGCAAACAGGTCCTTTGCCGTCTGCTTTTTATGGCGGACGGCAAAGAGCCCTTTGCCTACAACGGCGGACGGCAAAGAGGGGGGACGGCAAAATGTTGCACGTCCGCCAGCGTTACTCCGTTAGGCGGCTAACGGCGGCCTTTGCCGTCCACCAGCGGACGGCAAATTTGAGCGCCTCTTTGCCGTTCGCAAGATGACGTCAACAATATGTCAGCGTCCACTTTTTTTGCCGTCCGCCCGGCGGACGGCAAAGGCAAAGTCTTTGCCATTAGCTTAGCTTTGTCGTCCGCCACAGTAGGCAAATTGGCCAAATGGTCCATCCCCCAGGAAGCACAGGTGAGCGCCATGTGCCCCCTTTGCCGTCTGCCACCGACGGCAAAGGGGTCGTTTCCGTCTGCCGCGGACGGCAAAGAGCCTGCACTGCCTCTTTTTTATTCTGTTTTTCTTATATCCAACAATTATCACAACAAATATATCACAGCACATATATATCCATCACATAAATATCCAGCACATATATATCCAACATAATAAATATCCAGCACATATATATCCATCCATACATACATAGTAGGTTGCACATAGTTCCATCGATCCATACATATTACAATATGCAAAGTTTCATCATAGCAAGCGAGCAGAATACAAGAAGTGCATCAAAGGAAAAAACAGGAAAAAGCAAGCAATCCATCATAGGAAGCTGGCTTCTGTGAAGTGAATGAAACCTGCAAAATGACAAATAAGAAAGTTAGAAAAAGAAGACTAGAAGAAGAATTAGACTAGAAGAAAAAGAATAGAAGAAGAAGACTAGAAGAAGAAGTATATGCCATTTATTAGCTAACTTAGGTGAAATGTATCGTTTATGAGCTAACCTAGGTGAAATGGGTAGTTTATGAGCTATCCTAGGTGAAATGGATCATTTTGGAGCTAAGTTAGGTGAAATGGGTCGTTTATGAGCTAACCTAGGTGAAATGGGTCGTTTATGAGCAAACCTAGGTGAAATGGGTCGTTTATGAGCAAACCTAGGTGAAATGGGTTGTTTATGAGCTAACCTAGGTGAAATGGGTCGTTTATGAGCAAACC
>NC_041388.1:614586906-614592832 GCF_002162155.2 Triticum dicoccoides | reverse complement strand
ATAGGTGAAATGGGTCGTTTATGAGCTAACCTAGGTGAAATGAGTCATTTATGGGCTAACCTAGGTGAAATGGGTCGTTTATGAGCTAACCTAGGTGAAATAGGTTGTTTATGAGTTAACCTAGGTGAAATGGGTCATTTATGAGCTAACCTAGGTCAAATGGGTCGTTTATGAGGTAACCTAGGTGAAATGGGTCGTTTATGAGCTAACCTAGGTGAAATTGATCATTTTGGAGCTAACTTAGTTGAAATGGGTCGTTTATGAGCTAACTAAGGTGAAATGCCACGTTTTTGAGCTAACTAAGGTAAAGTGGATCCTTTTTAGCTAACTTAGGTGAAATGGGTCATTTCGGAGCTAACCTAGGTGAAATGGGTCATTTTGGAGCTAACCTAGGTGAAATGGGTCATTTTAAAGCTAACATAGGTAAAATGGATCATTTAGGAGCTAATCTATGTAAAATGGGTCATTTTAGAGCTAACTTGGATAAATTGGATCACTTGTAAGCTAACTAAGGTAAAATGAGTCATTTTAGAGCTAACTTAGGTAGAATGGATGGTTTATGAGGTTAGTAAGCTTATTAAGTCATTTTGGAGGAAAAGAAGCTAACTCTAGGTCATTATGGTAAGCATATTGGAGGAAATAAATCTAAGTCTAGGTCTTTATGCATTTGTTAAGCAAAACACTAGAGAAACTTACCGTGATCACAGAGGTGTAGGAGCGGGCTGGCTCGCGCCGGTAGCTGGAGAAAGATTGTGCGATGCGTTTCTGGAGTTAAGCTGCACCAAAGATCATTTCCAATGTCTCGTTAGCATTATGACACTCAAATGTTAAGACTAGCAAGTAATGTCCATTCAAATTAAACTCACCGTGCTCCTAGGAGCAATCACTGGCATCGGCGGAGCGGTCTGACCAGACTTCTCGCACACAGACTGCACATTTGGTTTTCACAACAGAGTCATACTAGTTAGTAATGAGACTCAAATGTTAAGACTAGCAAGTAATCTGCAGAAGAAACTTACCACAAGGAGCTCGTACATGGCCCTTGCCTGCATGTCATTCCGTGCCCTCTCCTCCTCGAACATCTTTGTCGTCCTCTCCTCCAACTCCCGCTGCCTCTCCGCCGCCTCCGCCAGAAGTTTCTCCGTTCTATCTCTCTCACTCTGAATAGCAGCCTGCAACACCACTCGCATGACCATTTGTAATCATTGATGGAAGCACACACAATGTAATGGCGAAAGATAACCGAGTACGTATAACTAACCTTGAAGGCGAGTTGGACTGGCCGTTCACGAGGCCTTATCTCAGGAGCGGAGCTCGACTGGCGCGCCTTGATCTCCGGGAGAGTGCTAGGACAACGGATAAGTCCATCTCCCATGGCTATGGAGCCATGGGACCTCCCGCCACCAGATATCATCAGCAGCTCTGCATCAATGGGACCCTCGCTCGGGTTAAAGTCCTCCCCTTTCCTCGCCTTCCCCTGATCTCTATATTGCACGAGCTTGTCATGGGCGGAGATGTTGGTGAAGTTCTTTGGATCATCGAGGTCAGACGCAGAGAATGCCTTGACTTTCTTGTAAGGGCCAGTGTGGGCCATGGCATACAGGTCGTACACCTCTGGCACCTTATCCGCCTTATTGTAGCGTGCCTGAAAGAGAGAAACAAAGTAAATTAGTAATTAAAGGGCTAAAGCTAGCATGATGAATGAATTGCATGAATCATGAAGAAAACCACATACCCAGTTCCGCCTGTACTGAAATAAGTTGGAGCTGCCTTGGTGGTGTGGCACACCTTCCATTTGGGCACGTTTGTCCTTGGCCTCTTTGTGGGTGGCCAGCTATTCTTTTGAGCACCACGCATTGACCAACACCTCCCAACAATCCACCCGATCCGCACACCATCTCGGAGGGGCCTAAGTTAGCAAATAGAAACTTGAGCGCTACGACTATGAATTACTAAATGAAGGAAGTAAGTACAAGGCCTTAAGAATTACCTTCATGTACTTCTCCTTACTCAAGAACTTATCACGGCACTCCTGCTTGGGCTTCTTGATACCACGCCCGGCGTAGTAGTCTCGAACAGCCTGCACCTGAACCTCATGCCGTAAGTTCTGAAGTAGGCGCTTGCACTCCTTGTGGATAACATGATCCGCCTCCTCCTCGTATCCCTCCTCACACCTGTAGAATGTCTGCAATCAAATGAGACAATATTGATTAGTACAATTAATAACTAGCTAGTTGAAGATTTTTAATTGTGTAAAGGAGCAATTACCCAGAACTTTCTAATCACGACATCTGCCCTCGTCTTGCACAAGACACCGTCGATAATCTCACCCGGCGGGGCCGGGGCAGCCAAGTAGTGCTCCCAAGTCAATCCAACCTCTGGAAGCCGACCCTCACCAGGCAACATGACAAACCCCGGGAAGTTTTGCCGAATCAGAACTCCAAGGACGGAGTTGGGCTGGCGGACACTTTCATGGTGGTCCCAACCCCTGCAGCATGACAAGGCCAACACATCAGTTATTTGAAGAAACGTGAATGCAGAAGGTACAACAAGATTAAATGCACTTACCTCTCCCCATCAGGGAAAATCAACCACCTCTGCTCGTGGGTCGCCGGCACGGACGGGAGCCGTGTAGCACCACGCTGGTCGACGTTGCCCCCCTCCTCCCCCTCCTCATCACTCGGCTCCCCGCCATCATCAGCATGGCCACTCGGCTCCCCACCATCATCAGCGTGGCCACTCGACTCCTCAGGCTGACCCGACCAAGTACCCCATCCAGACGTGTGCTCCTCCGGGGTCTCGTGGGCCCAAGTCTCGTGGGCCGAAGGCCCGTCGACCCAAGGCTCGTGGGCCGAAGACCCGTGGACCGGAGGCTCATGGACCGAAGTCCGTGCAGCCTCCTCGTCAGATGAGTCCACCCTAGTAGTCATGTGCTCGGGTGAAACAGCTGGGAGCGGCGGCGAGGAAAGCGCCGTAAGAGTCACCCTACCTCCTCTCCCGCGACCACGTGCTCCACCTCCTCTCTTCTTCTTACCTCGTCCCCTGCTGGGCACCGCGGTCGACGAAGAGGGGCCCGGTGGTGTCGCCATACTGTCCAGCAACGCTCGGCGGAGAGGTGCGTATGGAATGGAAGACCTCGCACCACGCGCCGATGAAGAAGGGGCTCGGCGCGCTCCCGACCAGTGCCCACCATCTTTCAACACCTGCCATGACAAAGAATAAATGAAATTAGTACAACATAAAAAAAAGTACCGACATGAATAATAATATGTATATCACTTAAGTGTATCATCACCAAGTACAACATAAAAAAATTGAATACCTGACACTACTAATAATCTCGATCAGTATCATCAATAAATGCATAATCATCATCATCACTATAATCAGTGATGGGCTCATAGGGTTCATTGGCATCAACATGTGCAAGGCCACCTTGACGTAATCGGTCAAGCATTGACAGGTCATCCGCAGCAGTAACCTCTTCTTGTTCCGGCTCTTCTTGTTCCTCCTCTGGGGTGATGTCGGATTCATTGTCGCTGTCTACTTCAATGTTTTGGGGTGAAGTATAGCGGTTCTTGAAACACTTTTTGGAAAGACGTGTCTCTTGGAAGAATTCTCCTTCATATGTGTCTGGGTTAATGTGAGGTTCATAATCCTCTTCCTTTGGGGGAGAAAGTCTAGCACGTGGCGGCACTTCATAAACGACATCCCAACCTTTCAGCTTTGGATTAGTTTGGCAGGCCCACGATAGATAGAATACTTGGGTCGCCTGTTGAGCCGTAATATAGACATCAGGAACATCTAAATGGGTGCTTTGGTTGATTTCAACTAGCCCTATATGTTCATGAGTCCTTCTAGTCTCCTTCGGCTGAAACCAATAACATTTGAAGACTACGACATTCGGTGGGTTTTCACCATAGAACAGAAGTTCATAAATTGCTTCAACTCTCCCATAATACTCGGTACCTCCTTCGCCGATAGCAGATACACAACAATTTGTAGACTTTCGGTCGGCCATAGATAGCTCTTTGCCATAGGTACGAAAGCGATACCCGTTGATGTCGTACTTGTCAAATGAACGGACCTTATAGACTCTGAATTAGCCTACAAGTTTAATATGAAAGGATTGTTGCATTACACACAAATTAGCGAATGAAATGAAATTGTCTAATAGAAATTACCGTTTGTTTGAACCAAGAGATGAAACCGGGATAGCCGCCTCCTTGCTTTGCGAGAAGCTCATACTCTTCGACGGAATCCTTTTGGATCTCCACTCCATACGAGAATATGGCGACGTATCGACTGTATGGCATATCCAGGAATAAGAGCAGTTCAAAGGAAATAGAAGTTGTGAAACAATATACTGAGAACTTACTCGATGTACCGCCGCACTTCTATCAGGTTGTTGAAGATATACAACAAAATGGTCCGCCATTCTTCGTTATCCAAAGATACTGGATGTGAAACACTAGCTGGTGCGAGATTCCCTTTGAATAGGCTGAGGTTGGATCCACCCTTTTTAGGGTCGTCAGCATTGTACCGAGGCTTCGGATTATGCAAATGGCAATTTTTGGCTTCGTAGTGCACTGTTACGAAGTTTGCCGCCTCCTCTGTGATGAATGCCTCAGCCATCGATGCTTCAATTCTACGTTTATTTTTACATTTTTCTCGAAGCGTCTTCTGCATCCTCTCAGTTGGGTAGCACCAACGATTTTGCATGGGCCCCCCTCCCTAATCTTGCCTCGGTCGGGAGATGCAAAATCAAATGCTGCATTGGATTAAAGAAGCCCGGTGGAAAGATCTTCTCTAACTTGCAGATCAACTCCGGCGCCAACTCTTCCATTTCTTCTAGCACGCCAGGCGATAGTTCTTTCGCACAAAGAACACGGAAGAAATAGCTGAGTTCTACCAGTACTAGCCATTCATCCTCAGGGATGAAGCCACGCAACATCACCGGCATTACCCGCTCAATCCATATGTGCCAATCATGACTCTTGAGACCAAATATCTTCAGTTTATCAAGATTTGCTCCCCTCTTTAGATTCGCTGCATACCCATCGGGGAACATCAACTACTGTTGCACCCACAAGATAATTTCCCTCATAGCTGGCCTTCCAAGATTGAACCATGACTTTGGCTTCGTCCAGTTCTGCTTTCCTTTCGGTTCTTTCATGTTTTGTAACGGCCTATCACATAGCGCCTCCAGATCGACTCTAGCCTTAGTATTATCCTTTGACTTCCCATCTATGTTGAACAATGTACCAAAAAGTGCCTCGGCGATATTCTTCTCAGTGTGCATCACGTCGATGTTGTGTGGGCAAAGGAGGTCTTTGAAGTAAGGCAGATCCCATAAGCATGTTTTGTGAGTCCACGAGTGCTTAGTATTATACCCCTTGAAGTACCCTGCACGTTGTGGATCTGGCTCGAGAGCGTTTAACTGATCCAGGGTCTGTTGGCCTGTCAATGCAGGTGGTGTAGAGTTTTTGACAACTCTACCCCTGATGAAGTTCTTCTTGTCTTTCTTGAACTTATGGCGAGGATCCAGGAACTGTCTATGCATGTCGAAGCAAGAAAACTTGCGACCGGCCTGAAGCCAATGAAACTCAAGAGCTCCCTTGCATGTGGGGCACGGGAACCTTCCATGCACACACCAGCCAACGAATAGCTCATACGCCGGCAAGTCATGCGTCGAGTACATGTACCAGACACGCATTATGAAGTTCCGTTTGCTAAAGGCATCATATGTCTTGAACCCATTATCCCAGGCTTCTTGCAATTCGTCCTTAAGCGGCCGCATGTACACATTCATATTTTCCCCGGATAGTTGGGTCCTGGAATTATCAACGTCAGGAAAATGTTCTTTCTTTGCATAATCTGGCCGGGGGGGGGGGAGATTGAGTGGAAAGACAAATACGGGCCAACA
>NC_041388.1:614584457-614586570 GCF_002162155.2 Triticum dicoccoides | reverse complement strand
TTCTTGCAATTCGTCCTTAAGCGGCCGCATGTACACATTCATATTTTCCCCGGATAGTTGGGTCCTGGAATTATCAACGTCAGGAAAATGTTCTTTCTTTGCATAATCTGTCCGGGGGGGGGGGAGATTGAGTGGAAAGACAAATACGGGCCAACAACTGTATTGGGCTGCCATCATACCAAACACACTGAACCCATCCGTGCTGATGCGGACTCGAGGATGCCTCGGATCTGCCGCTTTGTCAGCATGTAATTCATCAAACTTTTTCCACGCAACACCATCCGATGTGTGTACCATCATCAGATTCCCATCTGCATCTAGTTCGGTTCTTTTGCCTGTTTTGTGCCATGTCTTGTGTCTGGCTGTCTCTTTGACCATGAAAAGACGTTGAAGTCTTGGTACGATTGGCATATACCGAAGAACACTAACGGGGATTTTGGTCTGTGTCTTCTCACCCATACCGTTGTCTACCACAATATACCTGGAAGACTTGCAAATGGGACAATAGTTCAAGTCCGCATAGTCAAGCCTAAATAAGGCACATCCTTTCTCACAGGCATGTATCTTCTCATAGGGCATCTTCAGTGCACGGAGGATTTTGTCCGACTGGTACAGGTTTGCAGGCATTACATGGCCTTTGGGTAGAAAGCGTCCAAATACTGTCATAATTGCGTCATAGCATTCTCTGCCCAAGTTGAACTGAGCCTTCAGAGCCATTACTTGTGAGATGGCATCCAACTGACAAAGCTTAGTGTGCTCGTGGAGCGGACGTTTTGAAGACTCCAACATTTCATTGAAGGCCTTTGCAGATTCCTCCATCTCCTCGTCCGAATCCCGAGCATCATCATAGTCTTGCACCATGTTTTCCATCCTTGTACCATGCTCGTCGGTGCGACGACGATCCACCTCAGCTCGGTCACGTTGGGCAGACTCACCATGAAATGTCCACACCGTATAATCGGGCGTAAAACCACTCTTCTGCAGGTGTTTGCCCATTTCAGCCTTTGTCTTCTTTTCCCAATTGCCGCATCGGAAACAGGGGCACCAGGTTTTCTTTTGGCCATTTGCAAATGCGGCTTGCACAAACCCCTTGGTTTTGGTGAACCATTCAGCGCTCCATTTGTTCTGACCAGTGTGACCGGTATACATCCACGCACGGTCACTCATCTTAACTTTCAGAGCTACTGGACACACAACAATTATATATGTAATTCACCATGTATATATTCATCAGTTGATCTACTTTGTCAATTTTATTACGTCCATGCAACCTACACTCTAATAGGTAATGATAGGTCCTAATCCCACCCGTGTATGTGTAGATTGGGTTCATTTTCCCATGCTATGCTCCGGATCCGACACAAAATTTCGGCAGCACCTCCCCGCTGTTCTCCTGATACACGTCTCTGCAATAAACAGAGAGGATGTGTACCCGGAGAACAACAGGGGAGGCACTGACGAAATTTATGCGTCGGATCCGGAGCAAAGCATATGGGAAAACGAACCCAATCTACACATACTCGGGCTGTCCATGGATAGTGTTGGACAATTCGAAAGAATCAAGGCTATAAATATGCAAATGCATGCATATTTATAACTATGACGCTTTCGAACGGGAGACACATATTGGTTACGCATACTGATGATTCAAGACACATATATAGCTAGCTATCAAGTTTCATCGGAATAGATCAAATAAATAATGGGGGAGGAGGACTTGTCATTTGTGCTCACCCACGAACGAAGGGGCAGAGCTCGTCAAACGCACGGCGAGGTTGTCGAACACCAAACCTCGCAGTGATGAAACAACTGCACATTTAAAACTACACGATCAACACAATTATATATGATGTTTTTCATAACAAAATCGAAAAATATATGACCTAACTAATAATTCACAAATATATGACCCCGTCGGCCTCTGGAAGGCGAAAGAACACCTTTTCGGGAGCTGTCGGGGGTCGGTGTGTCGTGTCGGTGTCGGGGTGCCGTGTCGGGGCCGGGGTGCTGTTTCGGGGTCGGGGGGTCAGGGTGTAGTGTCGATGTCGGGGTAGTGTCGTGTCAGTGTCGGGGTGCTGTTTCGGGGTCGGCGTGTGGTGTCGGGGTCAGGGTG
>NC_041388.1:614563769-614583329 GCF_002162155.2 Triticum dicoccoides | reverse complement strand
GGGGGGCGCTGGGGCGGCGGCGGGGTGGTGGGGCGACGGGGCGGCGGCAAGTACTGGGGAGAGAAAGAGAGAGAGAGAGAGGGGCGGGGTGGGGCGCGGCCGTTAACGTTAGTGGGGCCCTCTCTCTTTGCCGTCCGCCCCCCTTTGCCGTCCGCTTTTTTGCTCTTTGTCGTCCGCTAGCGGACGGCAAAGAGGGGGGCCGTTAGGTTTTTTAAGCAGCTCGTCAGTGGGGCCCCCTCCCTCTTTGCCGTCTGCTAGCCGACGGCAAAGAATCTTTTCCATCTACTAGCCGACGGCAAAGAACTGGCTGATGAAAAATTAGGTCTTTTCCATCAGCCAGTTCTTTGCCGTCTGCTTTTTGGTAGCTGATGGCAAAGAGCTTCTTTGCCGTCCGCTAGCTGACGGCAAAGAGCTGGCAGATGGCAAAGTAGCTGATTCCAGTAGTGATCCCGGCAGTACTAAAATGTATCAAGACCTACGCTAGAGGTTTTGGTGGACTAGGATGAAGAGAGAAATTGCCCAATATATCGCTAGTTGCGACGTCTGTCGTCGTGTTAAAGGAGAGCATCAACGGCCTGCTGGCACCTTCAACCTTTGGCTATTCCTGAGTGGAAATGGGATAAAATCAGTATGGATTTCATTACTGGGTTTCCTAGGACCAAGAGAGGGAATAATGCTATCTTCGTCGTAATCGATCGTCTTTCCAAGGTGGCCCACTTTCTACCTGTTCGTGAGAGTATCACCGCTAGCCAGCTAGCTGATTTATAGATCTCCCGAATAGTGTCTCTTCATGGTGTCCCATTGGAAATTAACTCAGACCGTGGGAGTCTCTTCACCTCTCAATTTTGGGAAAGTTTCCAAAATGCTATGGGAACTCGTCTCTCTTTTGGCACCGCCTTCCACCCTCAATCAAGTGGTCAAGTAGAGCGAGTCAATCAAATTCTGGAAGATATGCTCCGAGCTTCTATCATCTCATTCGGAATGGGTTGGGAGAAATGCCTTCCATTCGTGGAGTTTTCTTATAACAATAGTTATCAAGCTAGCCTGGGCAAAGCTCCTTTCGAAGTTCTCTATGGACGAAAATGTCGAACGCCTCTTAACTGGTCAGAAACCGGGGAAAGACAACTCTTTGGCCCGGATATGATTCAGGAAGCAGAAGAGCAGGTTCGTGTTATTCGTGAGAAATTGAAAACAGCCCAATCTCGTCAAAAGAGCCAATATGATCGTAAACATAAGCTCATGACTTATGAAGTCGGCGAGAAGGCCTACCTTCGGGTTACTCCGTTAAAGGGAACCCATCGTTTCGGTATCAAAGGCAAATTGGCTCCTCGTTACATTGGACCCTTTCGCATTCTTGCCAAACGAGGAGAAGTTGCCTACCAATTGGAACTACCTCCGCATCTTTCCAGAGTTCACGATGTCTTCCACGTTTCTCAACTCAGGCGTTGCTTCGCGGATCCTATCCGTGGGGTGGACCACAAAACGCTTGATCTACAAGATAACTTCTCATATCGGGAATATCCCGTTCGTATCCTTGATCAAGCCGAGCGTACCACTCGACGTCATAACATCAAGTTTCTCAAGGTTCAATGGTCACACCATTCCGAGAAAGAAGCCACTTGGGAAAGGGAGGATCGTCTTTGACTTGAGTACCCCACCTTCTTCCTAGAGGATCCTAAATCTCGGGACGAGATTCTTTTGAGTGGGGGTGAGTTGTCACACCCTAGCTAGTTCATGCATTAGAGTGATGGCATCATGTTTAAATTTCCCAGAAATATGAAATGGGGATAACAGAACCCCTAGCACCCCCCTTAAACCAACTAGGGTTTACTAAAATTGGTTTCAATGAACCCAAAATGCCCTTCACAAAATGTTCATCATTTTCTGGTCTGGGCTAAAACCCCTCGCAAAAATGGTGCACCCTTTTCTAGGACATTCTGGATTCATTGGATTAATTCATAAGTATTTGAATTTGGGCATTTAAATGCTATAAAATATTCTGGATGCCCAGATAATTCTGGATTTAAGTGAGGGCTATTAGGAATAATCTCAACAGAGCCCACAATTATTTTCAGGATTTTAGTAAGTGCCTAAGTATTTTTAATAAAGCCCTAAAGTTACAGAAAAATAGAAAAAGAAAACAAAACAGAGAAAGAGAGAGAGAGAGAGAGAGAGAGAGAGAGAGAGAGAGAGAGAAAGGCCAGAGGCCACTTACCTGGCTGGCCCGGCCCATCTGGCCCGTGCCAGTCATCACCTACCTCTGCTAGTAGGCAGAGGAGGGACACCGCGACGCCGCCGAGCTCGCCACGCCACCTCTCTGCCTGCCTGCCGTCGCCCGCGCCAGCGCGGCGCCTCGAAGCGCCTCTGCGGCCTCCCCTCGACCCCCTGGACACCTCATTCCTCCCCGTGCTCTCTCCCTCGCTCCCCCGAAGCCATGGCCGACGCTGCCGCAGCCACACCACCGTACTTCTCACGTCCACCGTCGTCCTCGCGCCGCCCCGCCGTGTCCACGAGCTCCGCCATCGTCCTCCCCGTCGAGCAGCCCGAGCCCCGAGCGCTCGCGCACCCTGCTTCGTCTTCTTCGAGATCGACTCCACCGAGCACCGCCGCAGATCCCCATCGCCGTTGTTGCCGCATCAGCTCGTCCCCGACCACGCCGTCTGCTCCTACGTCACCGTCGTGAGCTGCTGCACCTCCCCATCCTCCCCGTTTGCCTTCTTATGCACCACAGCGACCACACCGAGCTCGCCTGCACGCGCCGCCGCCTCTGCACGTCACCGTCGTGGCCACAACCATGCTGACTCGATTCCGAGCACGCCATCACGTTCGTCGCAGCCCAAGCAGCCCGTAGCACCATTCCACGTGCCCCGCCGTGCCCTGCAGCCTCGATTTCGACCTCGCCCGAGTTCCGGCGACCGCCAAGGTCATCGTCGGTGTTGTTCCCGGCCACCCCGAGCTCCACTTCCACCACCAAACGTTGTGGCTTGCTCCCAGCTACGTGTAGGACCAAACCGCAGTCGATTTGGTCGACTGTGGGCAAAACCCGACGCCCTCCGCCGCGTCTGTCGTCGCTGGCGTCAAGCCACCGGCGAGTTGACCACGTTTGACCCGTGTGGGCCCAGGTTAACTCTCCCCTGAGCCTATGACAGGTGGGGCCGGCCTGTTAATTAGGATAGGATTAGTGCTAACTAATTTTAGTTAGTACTAGTCACTGACATGCGGGCCCAGGCCCCACTGACAATTAGTTAGTATAAACTAAACTCTGTTAGTTAGCTGAGACACTGACAGATGGGGCCCACCAGTCAGGTTTGACCTGGGCTGGCGCCTTTGACTCGCTGACGTCACAGTGACGCAGTGCTGACGCAATTATTCATTTACTGGATTTATTCTTATATAGGAAATTCTAGAAAATAGCCAAAACTTCTAAAAATCATAGAAAATCAACCATAGCTCCAAATCAAACAAGTTATATATGAAAAATAATCAGAAAAATTCAATCTTTCCAACTATAATGGTTTCATGCATGACAAAACACTTTAACCTTGCTGTTTAGGTGAAACAAATTAATACACTTATTATGCATAAGAACTTAAGCTTCCATTTGAATCTTTGATTCAAATGGACCCATTTCAACTTGTTTCACATTGCATTAGGCAAGACACATCATTTTGCCATGTCATAATGCATCATGTTGTTGCATATTGCCATGTGTTGATTATACTCTGTGTGTCTTTCGTGGTAGGTTCTGCCTCTGAGGATATCTCCGAGTATCCAACTGAAGGGCAGTACCCTACTACCACTCCATTAGGCAAGCAGCCCCATTGATCATATCGATACAATCCCATGTTCTCGCCTCTACTCTCATTTACTGCATTAACACAACAACGTTTCAAACTGCTGTGTGCTACGGTAGTTGAACCCTTATCCTCTGCGTGACCTGTCATTGCCACAGTAACTAGATGAAACCAACTAGCATGTGTAGGAGTTGATTGAGCCATGTATGTGTTTCCTACCTTGCTATGCCTGCTATGCTTAGAGTTGTGTCAGGTCTGGTTCATCTGGGCGATGGGCTAGAGTGAAATGATTATGTCGGTAATGTGAGTGATGTGTTGAACATGATTTGGTAAAGGTATCGATGAGAGGCCATGTAGGAGTACATGGTGGGTTGTTTCATTGAGGCCGTCCCTAAGAACTGAGATCTGTATGTGTGATTTTAAGAATCAGCTACTACCATGCATTGGGATCCTTAATTGACCCTCTCGGCTTCTTAATCACCCTAGTACTCTATCCAGGAGTTGCAAATAGTTTTTGGTGTTTGTAGGTTATGTGTTGGCGGCCATGCGTAGCGCTGACCCTAGGGGTGGGCTATGATGCGGTAGATACACCATGGCACGGTGTACCGAGTCACCCGTTTGGTGTCTCGGGAACCCTATTCACATTGTTCGGGGCCGTATGTGGAAACCTCGGCTGGACTCCCTGCGGATGGAACCTGGATAGGCGATAAACCTGGACTAGAGACTTGAGTGTTTAGGTAGGCCGTGGCCGACACCCTCGTTAGGCTTCCGCTTGAAGGTTGCCGAGTACATGTCGTGTAAACGACGGTAAGTGGTGAGAGCATGTATGAAGAAGTACACCCCTGCAGGGTTAACATCATCTATTCGAATAGCTGCGTCCGCGGTAAAGGACTACTTGGTTGCCTATACAGTTCATAGACAAGTTAATGGATACTACTAAAAGACTCAAGATAAGTGTGAGTATCGAGGATGGCTCTTTCGTAGGGTGACGGGGAGGATCCCCGGTGGAGTATTGTGTTGGTGATTAGTGGACTCGTGTGCGAAAACTATTTTACTAGTGGTGTCTCGTAGGATAGCTTAGCCAAGAGTCAAAGCTGGCTTGCTGCAATAACTCCACCACCTTCTTGAGAATGAGCATGTATAGTAGGTTCTGTTTGTAAGACTTGCTGAGTACCTTTGTACTCATGTTTGCTTAATTACTATTTTCAGACGACAACACTGCCCCCTCCGATGGGTTTTATGTAGACCTCGACGTCGATGAGTGACTTGCCACCCAGGTGGTGATCCTGGCCATGGAGGGCCTTTTGTAGATAGACAGGCTCCGAGAAGCCTTCTTTCTTTCTAGTGTCTGTACTCAGACTATTTGCTTCCGCATGTGCTTGTATGCTTGTATGACTTGAGTGTCCGGTCATGTGACCCCTACCTGTATGAACATGTTATGTATGGCTCTTTGGAGCCTTTAAATAAAGTACTTGAGTTGTACAATCATACCATAGGCTAGCTTCTAGGGTTTAGCCTCTCTAATCTCGTGGTAGATCAACTCTTGTACTACTCATATTATCAAGAATAATCAAGCAGGACGTAGGGTTTTACCTCCATCAAGAGGGCTCGAACATGGGTAAAACATCGTGTCCCCTGCCTCCTGCTACCATCTTCCTTAGACGAATAGTTCGGGACCCCCTACCTGAGATCCGCCGGTTTTGACACTGTCAATCATCATTAGCATGAAGCTCCTCCCTGATGCCCATTGATTTCAAGTCTGCCCTTGCTTTCGGCCCATCTTTGGTCCTCTCTGGCATGTTGAGCAGGGTACCAAGAAGACTCTCGCACACGTTCTTCGTGATATGCATGACATCAAGGCTGTGAGGCACACAGTGGATCTTCCAGTATGGCAAGTCCCAGAAAACAGACCTCGTTTTCTATACCTTCAGCAGCGGCTCTGGCGCCTTTCGCTTCTTTCCCGACTCTGGCGCCTTTTGCTTCTTTCCCGGCAATGGGCAATCTTTCCAATTTTTCAACAACTCGTCTATTTCCTTGCCGCTCCTCGTACGCGGGCGTCTTTGGGGTTTGGTTTCACCATCGAACAGATCCTTGCGTTTTCTCCATGGGTCATCATCGCGAAGCCACCTTCGATGTCCCATGAACACGGTTTTCAAAGACCCGGGATCTCTATCTAGCTGGTGATACGTCGTGTCATCCATGCACCTGGCGTATCCAGAAAACCCGTGGACCACCTACCCCGCGAGATATCTGTAACCGAGATAGTCGTGCACCGTCGTGGGCAGTGCGGCTCTCATAGGGAAATATTCTTTCTCTGCGGCGTCCCATGTATTGGCTGGCGTTTTCCACAGCGTGTCTAGCTCCTCTTTCAGCAGCCCCAGATACAGATTAATGTCGTTCCATGGTTGTTTCGGCCGTTCAATTAGCATACCCATGTGAATGTACTTCCTCTTCATGCACAGCCAGGGGGGAAGGTTGTACATCCACACAAACACAGGCCAGGTGCTATGTGTGCTTCTCTGGCTGCCAAATGGATTGACTCCATCGGTGCTCGCGCCCAGCATGATGTTCCTTGGATCGTCCCCAAATTCTGGGAGTTCGAAGTTCAGGGCTTGCCACTGGCTCGCATCCTTAGGGTGACTCATCATCTTGTCTTTTTTATTATCTCTGGATCATTTCCGTCATCTTCTCGCTTCTTCTCCTCCCTATCCGCGTGCCAACGTAGGAGCTTTGCTAGCTTAGGGTCCGTGAAATACCGCTGCAGACGAGGAGTGATCGGAAAGTACCACACCACTTTTCGAGGAGCTTTCTTCCTCTTCTTGTATCGAGTGACGCCGCACACCGGACATATGGTAGACTCCGTGTGCTCGTCCCGATAAATGATGCAATTGTTCATGCACACATGGTATTTCACGTGCGGTAAATCCAGAGGAGACACGATTTTCTTCGCCTCCTCGAAACTGGTCGGGCACTTGTTGCCCTTGGGAAGACGTTCGTGCCAGAATGACATGTTCTCGTCGAAGCATGCGTCGGTCATTTTGTGTTTTACCTTTACCTCCAGAGCCATGAGCGTTACTTTCAGGCGGGTATCCTCGGGCCTGCATCTTTCACACAATGGAGTAACCGCGTCTATCTCCAGTTAATCTAGCTTGGCTTTCTCTCGGGCGGCAGCTCTTGCGTTATCCGTCTGCTTGAGAAGCAGCTCTTGAATATGAGGGTCATGCACCCAGCCCATCAATGGTCCATCGTCGTCTGCTCCGGCATCTTCATCTTCATGATCATGCCCTTCGTCTTGATCTTCCTCATCATCATGTCCGGCATCACCGTCGTGATCATGTCCTGGAGATTCTTCGTCTTCTCGCCCGCCCTCGCCGCGGTGGTTGTCTTGCTGCCCTTCCTCATTTCTTGCCCGACCCCCATGGACGACTTCATAGTCATCTTCATCACCTTGCCACCGATAGCCATCCATGAAACCACACAAGAGCAGGTGGTCCCGCACCTGCCCGGAATCCGGGTCCGCAATAAGGCTCTTCAGCTTGCATCTTCGACACGAACATCTTATCTCCGTCTCGTTCTTTTGAAGCATCTCGGCCTTCACGGAGCTCAAAACCTATTCACAATGCCTTCGGTCATCATGCGGACCATGGTCGCCTGCGGGGTAGAGCAAAACGATATTTTAGAACCAAGAAAAAATTTGGCATGACTTTGCCTAAAAATAGTACCAAAAAGAATGCATAGTGCCAAATTCTTGCCGAAACGGAAATGACTCAACATTCCGGTAAAATATTGGCAACTATCGCATTTCAAATACCGGTACCTGCAAACACAAACATATATGCAACACCACAAACATATGCAACACCAGAAACATACGTAGATCTAGGTATGCCATAAAAAATGCATGTGCACGTTGTTGGAGGGAGAAAAAAGTAGATCTACAACATAAAGAAAGCTTTCCCCTTACTTACCTATCAAAAAAGGTAATTTAACCACTTAATTTGGGTGAATCTATGGTACAAATGAGGTGCGAAGGAGGAGGCAGCCGAGACAAGTTTGGAGGAGGAGGAGGAGAGAATGAAGTTGGGAAAGTGAGTGTGGTACGTGGCTGTCCAAAATATCTAGCTGGTCTCAGGTTACTAATGGCGCACCACCTACAAATACGCCATTAGTAACCCTGGTTACTAATGGGGCACCTGCCAGGGATGCGCCATTACTAGTTTTGCAAAAAAAAAATATCAGTAGTGGCGCACCGTGGGTGTGGTGCGCCATTACTAGTTTGAGCTAGTAGTGGCGCACTTCGTCCAGGTGCGCCATTACTACTTTTGGAAAAAAAAGTAAAAAAAAATTGTCAGTAGTGTGCATCGAGCGTGTGGTGCGTCATTTCTAGTTAAAACTACTAACGGCGCACTGTGCCCTGGTGCGTCATTAATAGTTTTGAAAAAAAAATTACTAGTAATGACGCACCGTGTGTCTGGTGCGCCACTAGTAATGAGGACACTAATGATGCACCTGTATCTGGTGCGCCACTACTATATACAAGGTCGTCTATTAGTTCTCTAGATTTTTTAAGTGTGTTTTAAATACATAATTTTATTCTTAATTAGATACAAGGTCGTCTATTAGTTCTCTAGATTTTTTGGTTATAATTTTTGCAAATATCTTATAATTGATATAATGAATGCAGCCAGGAATTCCACCTATTGCTTGGCTTTCAAAATTAAAGTCCCTTGTCAGGTATACTAATTAATTATGACGGAACAAAACTTCACATCTTTGGATCGAGATACAAGTCCAGGTGATCACTAGGGGAAAATAGGAATTGATCGCGATGCTCATGCTCACAATGATGTTACCAACACAATTTCGAAAACCATGGAGAACCACAGACATTTTTGTAATCAACCATACTACTTCTTCAATAAACAATGGTTCTTCAATCAAGGTTTGAATACACTGGGTCGAGTGGGTCAAGTAATTGACAAACACATGTTTGATGCCTAGGAGGAACTAGGCATCAATTTAGTTAAGGTGGAGCTATGGACTGAGCCCAGCCTAGCCTCTGGGGGACTTCTCTTCAGACAAACTAATTAACCACCAGATGCTAAAACAAACTAATTAACCAGCAGACCCAATAAAATGTTGTTGCCTTTAAATGAATACTGCCTCCTTTTTTTTGAAGGATGCTAGGGCTTTTATTCAAAGTTCAAAACATCCGGAATACAAGCAATATCTGGCAGAACCCCTAGCCACACATGGCGACCCACCGCGAGAGACGCAGCTCCCTTAGCAAGCGAATGGGCCTCAAAATTATTAACTCTACTTTCAAAACGAAAAGTAACAGAGGCAAATTTTGCCCTACTGGTTTGAATTTCCCTCAGAATGGGAGCATAAGATGGTGATCCTGCCTTGCTGATGTTAGATATTACTTCAACACAGTCTGAGGCAATCACAAGCTCCTGTAGGTTCAGATCCCGTGCGAGGGCTAGTGCCTCGCTGCATGCTTGAGCCTTCAAGCTTGCCGGGTCAGTTAGGCCGTCGTACACCACCGCCGACGCACCTAAATATTTCCCATTTTTATCTCGACATACAACTCCGGCTGCTCCCTTCTCCCCCAAAGTTGATAGGCCACCATCACAATTAAATTTTGCTGCATCGCCTGAAGGTGGTAACCAGACTTTTGCCTGAGGTCTAGACGCACTTCCCTTGATTGTCTGGGGAGTGCGCATATTAGTGATCTCCAGATCCTCCATAAATCTCCTGATAAAGCACATAGTTGAGAGCGGGCTCTGGTATTCATTCTCATGGATTGCTTTCCTCCGAGCCCACCAAATTGCCCACATAGTTACCAAAACTCGAGCTAGGTCCTGTTGGTTGGTTGTTTCAAAAAGCCCGAACAGCCATAACTTAGGATCCGCCGTTTGGTTTGAAATCACATGCCCGACCAGCTCATCGTCTTCCAACGCCCACACACATCTTGCCATGCGGTAGTTGAGGAGTGAATGACGCCATGTATCCTCCTCCGCCCCACATAATGAGCATGCAGGGGTATCGGCCATCTTCCTTTCATGCCGAACTAGCCCCGTCGGTATAGATATATGTGCCAGCCGCCAGACAAAGACTCGAATCTTTGATGGAATCTTCACCTTCCACAATTTGTTGGAATACTGCCTCCTAAGAAAACTAATTAATTTGCGTGAGGTGGCCATGAACGGCCTACAGAAAGCCCGGGCCCTACGGGCATACAGCCTCCGGTGGGATGGAACAGGGCCCAATTTTCAGTGGAACCTAGCACTTCAATATAGCCTGCTGGCGCTCGCAGGGACGTGTAGCGGGCCGGTCCAGTAACTGCTAAAGAAACCAACGCGAAGAAAAAAGCTGGTGGAAAAATAGTACGGTAAGTGGAACAGAACCAGGACTCGAACTCCCTTCAATGTTCGCATGCAACAACAGGAAGCTGTAATAACCACCAGATCAGGCTCAGCTAGGCGACAAATTCCAGGAAAGAGCTCTACTAGAGCTTCTTCTAGTACAACACAAAGATATACTACTATCTACCTAATATAAATTATATGAAAAGAAACGTAAACTTTGAAAAGAAATTCAATACATTTTTAAAACCACTATTTTTGGAAAAAAAATGAAAGATTCATACACATTGAAAAAGTTCGTGAATATGAGAAAACTTCACAAAATTTAAACAAAGTTCATGAAATTTCGAAATAAGTTCACAAATTTGGAAAATGTTCATCAAATATGGAAAATAGTTCATCGAATTTCAGAAAATTTCACCAAAATTGGAAAAAAATTCATCGAATTTGAAAACAGTTCATCGTAATTGAAAAAAAGTTCATCGCTTTTCAAAAAAAGTTCATCGAATTTGAAGAAGTTCATTCATTTTGAAAAAAGTTCATCGATTTTGAAGAAAAGTTCATCGATCTTGAAGAAAAGTTCATCGATCTAAAAAAAGTTCATCGAATTTGAAAAAATTTCATTGAATTTGGAAAAGTCATCGATCTTGAAAAAATTTAATTGAATTTAAAAAAACATTTAATTTAAAATAATCATTCTTTTGAAAAAACTTGAATAAAAACGCGCATTTAAAAAATGAAAAAATTACGAAAGAAAGAAAAAGAAAACCGGAATAAAACCCCATCGGAAAATGACCTACGCAACCGGAAAATGACCAGTGAACCGGGTAAACAGGAGGAGTTTCCCGCGACTTAAGAGAGAAATAAAAGTTTTGGAAGAAGTTAGAAACACAACTAGTTCTGTGGCCTAGTGGTTGTGGCTGTTGGTGTGGAATGAACAGATCGTGAGTTTGATCTCTCTCGGGCGCTGGTTTTTTGGAGCTTTTAAATAGAGAAAAGCAGGTACATGGGCCGGCCCAGTCGCAGCAGAGCGGGGTGCGCTGCAGGCGCCGGTTTGAAAAACAGTAATACCCGGCGCCTGCAGCGCCAAATAGGGATTGCCGACCACAGGCCCTTAATCCTATCTGGGCTGGACCACCAAAGCGTTGAACGAGGCCCCGACGCCTGGTCTCCACGGTGTGGCCCTCGCCCCTGTGTGTAGCATATTCGCCGATCAATTGTTTCCCTGACTAGGGGCCCCGACGGCAAGCGCTAGGCAACTATCCGCTAGGCCGCAGTGCTCAGGCAGTGTTGACTATATGGTTTAGTTGTTCAGTTGTTCCACTAGGTCCAAACTGAATTTTGCTCTCATATCCTGACGAATCTCCACTGGGCTTGGGCGGGCAGTTGCACAGTTTTTCTCGGCCGTGGCTCCGCCACTGCATGCTAATGTACACCGGCGCATTGCCTGCTTGACCTTATCATGTACAGAACAACCAGAGTCTTATCTTGCACTTGACTTTTTCTTCCCGTTGCCTTCTATTTCCAAAGCTCATCATCGATCTTTCCTTGTTGTTAAGCATCAGCCAACGGTTATATATCACTTAACGACATTTGCATAGGATGTTCTTCTATGTCATCCTAATCTATATATACGGTTCTATATACTCCCTTCATTTTTATATACAATGCCACAAACTCAAATTACAGGTACCAATGTAAAATTTAATGTCTGCTTTGAAAGTCAGCCTTTCTTTTCGTTTACTGGGATCATTAATACCCCACATGCATGTAAGAAAACTGAGTGGAGGAAGTAGCTGACTGTCATTATGACTGCATGCATGCAACTATTAAATAGGTTGCTAGTACGAGAAAATATCATTAATTTTGCCTCGATTATTGTTGGTGGCCTTGTATAGATGCAAAACGTATATTCCATAGTGGCCTTGTATATAAAAATGGAGGGAGTATACTTATTAGTTTAAGTTTACTCCAGAAGTGGGAATAAGAGGCGTGGATGTGTTTATATATAGACGAGCATGCATGGTGGCCAGACAAAAAGAGCAACTAATATTGCAAACGAGGTAGCTACCACTTGTGATGACAAAATCCAAATCTTATCATGCTGAGGTACGTACTGGTCCCATTCATGGCACTCCTACAGAGCTAGCTATCTCAGCATGGCACGTGATACGGATTGGATTATGTCATGAATTCGACGAGTACCTCATGTCCTGTTAAGTGGGGATAGACATGGGCACTAGACAGTTTCTCATCGTCCATTCAGATGATATAAACTCAATTTGGGAAAGCCTGTGTCCTCGAAGTTAGTCTTTTCAGAAGTAAGGAGTCGCTATATATATCACTGATGAATGATGCCAAGCCTACCTTACTGAGGAAACAACACTTCTGCGTCATATTGCCTCTATAAACATAACCCATATGTCTATTCTTTGTTTCGTCTAGCTAAGTGCTTTACACTTTAGGCTAAACCAAGCTGTACATTTGTGATAAAGAAGCACACCAAATGTAATGCTATAAATAATCTTGCCCAATAATGTCAGGTATGTATACCGACTCTCCATTTTAGAAAGGCTTGATGAAGGTCAAGTCTTCTTTCTTTATGAGAGGTTCATTTAAAATTGGTGACGGTCAATCCACTAGTTTCTAGGAAGATACCTGGCTAGGGGACATTCCGCTTGCGGTTCAGTACTCATCTTTGTATAATATTATGCGTAAGAAAGATGATACAGTTCAATTAGTCCTTGGTTCAACACCTCTGAACATCCAATTCAGGAGGGCCTTGATTGGTGATAAATGGATGGCGTGGCTCCATTTAGTTCGTAGGTTGATGTTGATCATCCTATCTCATGCGCCTGACGTCTTTAGATGGAGACTAAATACCAATGGGGTGTTTACAGTCAAGTCTATGTATGAAGATCTTATTAATACGGGGCCTGTGTTCCGTAGAAAGCATATATGGAAAATCAAAGTACCTTTAAAGATTAAAATTTTGATGTGGTTTGTTCAGAGGGAGGTGATCTCACCAAAGATAAGTTGGCTAAACGAAACTGGATGGATGTAAGAATTGTTGTTTCTGTGATAAGGATGAAACAATTCAACATCTTTTTATTTCTTGCCCTTTCGCGACTTTGATTTGGCGCACGGTTCATGTTGCATATAATTTGCCACCACCAACAAGTATCCCAAATTTGTTTGGAAACTGGTTGGTTGGTATCAACAAAATACTTAAGGGTCATATCCATGTAGGGGTTTGTGTCTTACTTTGGGCAATTTGGAATTGCTGGAATGACTGTGTTTTTAACAGGTCTCGCTCTATTAACTTTTTGCAGGTTATCTTCAGAGCCACCACATCGATCCGTATATGGTCATCACTTCAGCGTGGGGACGCTGGGGGGCTCGTGGCCTTTGGGTGCAACCGTCTGGAGATGGTTTCACGGGCGTTATTCAACCGGTTTGGCTGGCATGTCACTAATAGATTATGTGGTTAAGTCATGTAATCTTTCGTTTGTACCCACTTTTTGTGGTGTTTTTTTTTTCTTTTTGCCATTTTAGTTGATACTATGTACGTTTTAGACCTATTAATTTCCTTTTAATAAAAATGGCAGTGTGCATCATGATGATGCAGAGGCCGTGTCTTTCCCCTTTTTGAAAAAAATGTAGACATACGTGAGTTCTAGTTAGGTCCGAGTGGTTGTTTGCATGCAAACCTGGATGTGCATATAAACACGACGTAGGGGCTGTAGTTTAGTACAGCGTGACTCCATGAGTGAAGAAATACCGAGAAAATAAATCTATGCACGATGGGGTGCAAAGGAGGCAGCACCCACCGTCTCACAAGCTGCACAAAGAAAATGAAATTCAGGTCACGTTTGTACTCATCACAAGCTGCACAAAGAAAAAGAAAATGAAATTTTTATGCGGTTTGTTCAGAGGGAGGTGATCCTCCACCACCTCATATCTTTAATAAATAATTGTTATAACACGAGTACAACTTTTTTACCACACATCACAACTATCGAGTTATTGTTCAAAACCCAATTGCATACATGCGACCTACAAGAAGACAAATCTGAAAACAAGGCTTACTGTTTGCACTCCTACAAGCTAGATGTTGAACTCATCCTTTCTATAGGCTTAGTGCAGTTATTCCTCGGTGTCGGCAAGTGATTCTTGTGCTAGAAACTGAATTATAGCGGGGTACTAGCAACGACACGACTCTATGTTATCCATACCCAGCTTGTCCTGTGATAATTGACACAGAAAGACTGATTTAGCCGTAAGTCACATCAAAAGCAGATTATCGGTGTAACAACTTAGCTACTACCTCTGTTTCAAAATACATGTCGTTCTACTAGACTAGCTTAGCTTACCAGAACGACATATATTTTGGAACGGAGGATGTACATTACTTAACGAACATCCAAACATGATCTCCTGCATACGTTTTATCCTCCCCACGTTTGACATTCTCTTTTCATATCTGATACCAAACCATTTCGCCCAATACGACAGATTGCGGAAATCATAGGTCTCGCGTAAAGAATTGAAGCTCGTTCCAATTGTTCGTATGATGATATTATCACAGGATTATCCGTGAAACCCCTTATTCCTTTAGTCGAGCATGGTGTTTTGCCTGATGCCGCTAACCCAATCCTTACGATGGACAGAAATTATCTACGGGTTATACTTAATCAATTAGTCTCCTAGACAGACGTGCTACATTTTTCTAATTCACTTTCAACAAAATTGGACACCCAAAAATCACTACCGGACTCGCGGTCTATGCCTACAGCCCAGGGCCGTCGGCATAGGTCATTTGCCGTCGGCATAGATCTATGCCTACGGCTGCCGTCATCATAGACCCGTCGGCGTAGATCTCGCTAGCGTAGTCTTGTCAGACCGTCGGCGTAGTATAGCCGTCGGCATAGGGGCCTATGCCGACGACCTGGCGTCAGCCGTCGGCACTGTTTTTCGTCTGATGGCAACGGACGGCGCCGTCAAAAGCGCTGACGAATCGTGGAAAGCCACATGGCAGAGGTACGCCGACGGCTTGGCCGTCGGCATAGATAGAAATCTATGCCGGCGGCCTAGCCGTCGGCATATCTGTGCCATGTGGCATCCTGTGGTGCCTCCTGGTGGCAGGTCTATGCCTACGGCAAAGCCGTCGGCATAGATTCCGTCTATGCCTACGGCAAAGCCGTCGGCATAGATGGAAATCTACCATTTTGCCGTCGGCATATATCTGCCACGTGGCGTGTCCTGGTATCTCCTGGGCTTATATATGCCGACGGCTTTGCCGTAGGCATAGTTTTTTTCTCTCTGTTTTCTCTTTTTCAATTCATTTGACAACATTTCAAAACAGAATAATATAGAATTATGCAGAAATATGACAGTTCATCATCTAAACATACTCAAGTTCACCATCATCATCTAAACATACTCAAGTTCATCATCATCATCTAAAGATCATCACCGGCGAAAGTTCATGAACATAAAAGTAGTGCAAGACATGGAACATAATAAAAGTAGGAACATGAAAGGCATGGCACGACGGCCACATGCACGGAATCATCATCGACATCAAACAAGACCACCTCCGCCAAAACCACCACCACCAAGACCACCTCCGCCATAAGCACCACCGCTAAGACCACCTCCGCCAAAATCGCCACCGCGACCACCATCACTCTGGAAGATCGGAGTGACTGGGGTCGACGGAGCAGGAGTCGAGCCACCGGTCCCCTACATGTTTGAGAGAAGATTCTAACGGTAAATATGATATGATAGTGTTGAATGAACGAGAACTAGTTTGTCAGTAGTTAGGCAAATGTACTAATCGGACTATCACTGCCTAGTGCCACCCATTCATCGAACGTGGGCACGTGTGGGGGTTCTCCCGCAGGTGGTGGTGGGGTCCCATTTGTGGTGGATCCATGCAGTTACTCCAAGACGCCAACATAGCCTGGATGTTAGTTAAACAAGCAAACTAGAAGGTCAGAAGGAATGAAAGTGCAAAATTTTAGCTTGGTTTTAAGAGGGCAAAACTAACCGCCATCATCTGATGGTTGTAATCATCGTTTGCCTTCACTCGTTGCAAGTACTCTCGCACCTTGAGTGCTCGACAAAGGCCTTATATGCCTACATAATTTAGGTTGTTTCTAATTGAGCAATGCTGAAAATAAACTGAGAATTCTAGAGAGAAGAAGATAAAGGGGAAGTACTTACAGCATGCTGGCTGGCTAAGGGAGTCTGTGAACGCCCCGTACTCTCTAACTGGCTCGGGTTAGTAGACCGAAGCCGTGTGTACGAGATCGAAGGAGTGATGAAGCCATCGAAACACGGATACCGGCCATGTGACTTCCCCTGGATGGCCACCACCGCCGTGTCATCGATCTGAGACTAGGCAACCTCAGGAACAGGAACATCTGGATGCAACTTCTGATAGTGCGGAGTGTAAGACTCCAGGTGCTCCTCGGTCTTGCCGTAGTACTGTCTCTCGCCCTCCTTGGGATGACTCCGCTCGCGGGCCAGCTTCCACGACTCAATGTCTGAGAGCGGCCTCTTCAACTTGTCCTCCTGCAACGTCAAACAGAAGTTAGCCATACATGAGAACATGATGGTAAAGAAGAACAAAAATGCATCATCCATATAGATATACCTTCATGGCCTTGAAGCCGCAGTGGTTCTTGTTTCCTTGGCCGTGTGTCCTGTCTTTTCCACGGTTAGCCCGGGCCTTGATGCTCTTGGAAGCAAACTCTACATCGTCGCCGAGCCACCTATCCACCAAACTCGCCCATCCGTCATGCCTTCCATAGCACCAACGAGGAACAACCTATGCAAATTTTGGAAGCATGACATGTGAGCATGAAACATATAGTTGACTGCTTGAAACAATGAAAAGTTAGTAATAGTTACCATCATGAACTGCTCCCTGTTCAAGGTAAGTCGTTGCTTCTGTGCTTGAGTTTTGGTCATCTTTTGTTGCAGGTAGATGTGGTAGTACTGCGAGACGGCAACCCAGCGCACCTTGTACTTCAACTGACGAGCTTTCTTCTTCGCAGCCGCAAGCAAGACTACGTCAGCTCTGGCCTTGTGCTCGTCAAGAACTCTATAGAGTTGCTGCAATCATGCATAAACCAGAAGAAAACAAGGCATGAGTTGAGTGATTCAATGATAAAATATGAACGAAACTGAAGACAAGTGATTCAGAAGAGAACTTACCCAAAATTTGGTGATCAAGGCCTTAGCGGCCGTCCCGTACTCTGCATTGCTGCAAGCCTCGTAGTGGGCCCAGCTCGTGGCCAAAACCCGCAACTGCGGGTCCCTGTCTGGCCGTGGGCAGAATAGGCCAGGCCAAAACTCCTTCAACAGGACAGTGATAAGGTCGTTTGGTTTACGGCCCTTTCCGCGAAGGATCCAGTTTCTGCAAAAGAATCAAAGGATTGCCATGTGTACAATAAGAAAATGTTGTCATGCGTTGAAAATATGATGGAGAGGCACTTACTCTGTCCCCGCAGGTTCAATGAGCCACTTGTGCGCCTTGATAGAAGGTGGTGTAGGTAGTCCGGCATTACCATGCAGCCACCCCTACGGAGCACCAGGTGCCAAGTCACCCCACAACTCGGGATCAACCTCCCCTCCACCACCCTCCTCGCCCTCCTCCTCACCCTCCTCGTCGACCTCCTCATCCTCGGCCTCCTCCTCCTCGCCCTCCTCCTCCTCACCATCAGAGGGACGCGTGCCGCCTCTTCGGACATGCCACCACACAACCCCGCATGTATGAGGGGCCGGTGCGACGCTCCTGTGGCATTGCTACCCCCCAGGGCCCCCGTCCCGCCTAACCCTGGAGCGGTTGACCACGAGATCTAGCCCTTTAAATTTCCACGGACGGGCTTTAAACAGTGGACCTCTCCACCCGGTTGTGTCAAGTCAGCTCAGAGGGACACCTGGAAGCAACATCCGGGCCAAACCGATAGCTACATCCCCTCCGTGTAGACCCGACGCGTCCGTTTCCCCCCTCCAGGTGCCGCCGGCGGGCGGGCTTTGCCTTTGCACGGACGGGCTTTGACCAGTGGACCTCTCCACCCGGTTGTGTTAGGTTAGCCCATAGGAACACTTTGGAGCAACATCCGGGCCAGACCCACAGCAAGATCCCCTCCATGTAGACCCGACGCATCCGTTTCCCCCCTCCAGGTGCCGGCGGTGGCGCCGTCCGTGAGGGGGGCCAAACCCCGGAGATGCGTGCCGCCTCTTCGGACATGCCACCACACCACCCCACATGTATGAGGGGCCGGTGCGACGCTCCGGTGGCATTGCTACCCCCCAGGGCCCCCGTCCCGCCTAACCTTGGAGCGGTTGACCACGAGATCTAGCCCTTTGACTTTCCACGGACGGGCTTTGAACAGTGGACCTCTCCACACGGTTGTGTCAGGTCAGCTTAGAGGGATACCTGGAAGCAACATTCGGGCCAAACCGGTAGCTACATCCCCTCCGTGTAGACCCGACGCGTCCTTTTCCCCCCTCCAGGTGCCGGCGGCGGGCGTGCTTTGCCTTTGCACGGACGGGCTTTGACCAGTGGACCTCTCCACCCGGTTGTGTTAGGTCAGCCCATAGGAACACTTTGGAACAACATCCGGGCTAGACCCACAGCAAGATCCCCTCCGTGTAGACCCGACGCGTCCGTTTTCCCCCTCCAGGTGCCGGCGGTGGCGCCGTCCGTGAGGGGGGCCAAACCCCGGAGACGCGTGCCGCCTCTTCGGATATGCCACCACACCACCCCGCATGTATGAGGGTCCGGTGCGACGCTCCGGTGGCATTGCTACCCTCCCCCCAAGGCCCCCGTCCCGCCTAACCCTGGAGCGGTTGACCACGAGATCTAACCCTTTGACTTTCTACGGACGGGCTTTGAACAGTGGACCTCTCCACCCGGTTGTGTCAGGTCAGCTCAGAGGGACACCTGGAAGCAACATCCGGACCAAACCGACAGCTACATCCCCTCCGTGTAGACCCGACGCGTCTGTTTCCCCACTCCAGGTGCCGACGGCGGGCGAGCTTTGAGCAGTGGACCTCTCCACTCGGTTGTGTTAGGTCAGCCCATAGGAACACTTTGGAGCAACATCCGGGCCAGACCCACAGCAAGATCCCCTCCATGTAGACCCGACACGTCCGTTTCCCCCCTCCAGGTGCCGACGGTGGCGCCGTCCGTGAGGGGGGCCAAACCCCGGAGACGCGTGCCGCCTCTTCGGACATGCCACCACACCACCCCGCATGTAAGAGGGGCCGGTGCGACGCTCCGGTGGCATTGCTACCCCCAGGGCCCCCGTCCCGCCTAACCCTGGAGCGGTTGACCACGAGATCTAGCCCTTTGACTTTCCACGGACGGGCTTTGAACAGTG
>NC_041388.1:614478417-614563633 GCF_002162155.2 Triticum dicoccoides | reverse complement strand
TCTGTTTCCCCCCTCCAGGTGCCGGCGGTGGCGCCGTCCGTGAGGGGGGCCAAACCCCGGAGATGCGTGCCGCCTCTTTGGACATGCCACCACACCACCCCGCATGTATGAGGGGTCGGTGCGATGCTCCGTTGGCAGTGCTTCCCCCCAGGGCCCCCGTCCCGCCTAAGCCTGGAGCGGTTGACCACGAGATCTAGCCCTTTCACTTTCCACAGATAGGCTTTTAACAGTGGACCTCTCCACCCGGTTGTGTCAGGTCAGCTCAGAGGGACACCTGGAAGCAACATCCGGGCCAAACCGACAGCTACATCCCCTCCGTGTAGACCCGGCGCGTTCGTTTCCCCCCCTCCAGGTGCCGACGGCTAATACGTCTCCAACGTATCTATAATTTCTGATTGTTCCATGCTATGTTATCTACTGTTTTGGGCAATATTGGGCTTTATTATCCACTTTTATATTATTTTTGGGACTAACCTATTAATCGGAGGCCCAACCCAGAATTGTTGTTTTTTGCCTATTTCAGTGTTTCGAAGAAAAGGAATATCAAACGGAGTCGAAACAGAACGAAATCAACTGGAGAAGTTATTTTTGGAAGGAAAGCTACCGGATGGACTTGGACCCCATGTCAGGAGCCAAGGGAGGTGCTCACGAGGGTGCCCCCCCGGGGCACGCCCCCTGCCTCATGGGGCCCCCGAAGCTCCACCGACGTACTTCCTGCACCCATATATACCTACGTATCCTAAAACTTCCAGAACAGAGAATAGATCGGGAGTTCCGCCGCCAGAAGCCTCCGTAGCCACCGAAAGCCAATCTAGACCCGTTCCGGCACCCTGCCGGAGGGGTAATCCTTCTCCGGTGGCCATCTTCATCATCCCGACGCTCTCAATGACGAGGAGGGAGTAGTTCTCCCTCGGGGCTGAGGGTATGTACCAGTAGCTATGTGTTTGATCTCTCTCTCTCTCTCTCTCGTGTTCTTGAGATGATACGATCTTGATGTATCGCGAGCTTTGCTATTATATTTGGATACTATGATGTTTCTTCCCCCCTCTAGTCTCTTGTAATGGATTGAGTTTCCCCTTTGAAGTTATATTATCGGATTGAGTCTTTAAAGATTTGAGAACACTTGATGTCTGTCTTGCCGTGGATATCTGTGGTGACAATGGGATATCACGTGATTCACTTGATGTATGTTTTGGTGATCAACTTGCGGGTTCCGCCCATGAACCTATGCATAGGGGTTGGCACATGTTTTTGTCGTGATTCTCCGGTAGAAACTTTGGGGCACTCTTTGAGGTTCTATGTGTTGGTTGAATAGATGAATCTGAGATTGTGTGATGCATATCGTATAACCATACCAACGGATACTTGAGGTGACATTGGAGTATCTAGGTGACATTAGGGTTTTGGTTGATTTGTGTCTTGAGGTGTTATTCTAGTATGAACTCTAGGGCTGTTTGTGACACTTATATGAATAGCCCAACGGATTAATTGGAAAGAATAACTTTGAGGTGGTTTCGTACCCTACCATAATCTCTTCGTTCGTTCTCCGCTATTAGTGACTTTGGAGTGACTCTTTGTTGCATATTCAGGGATAGTTATGTGATCCAATTATGTTATTATTGTTGAGGGAACTTACACTAGCGAAAGTATGAACCCTAGGCCTTATTTCCTATCATTGCAATACCGTTTACGCTCACTTTTATCATTAGTTACCTTGCTATTTTTATAATTTCATATTACAAATTCTCATATCTATCATCCATATACCACTTGTATCACCATCTCTTCGCCGAACTAGTGCACCTATACAATTTACCATTGTATTGGGTGTGTTGGGGACACAAGAGACTCTTTGTTATTTGGTTGCAGGGTTGCTTGAGAGAGACCATCTTCATCCTACGCCTCCTACGGATTGATAAACCTTAGGTCATCCACTTGAGGGAAATTTGCTACTGTCCTACAAACCTCTGCACTTGGAGGCCCAACAACGTCTACAAGAAGAAGGTTGTGTAGTAGACATCAAGCTCTTTTCTGGCGCCGTTGCCGGGGAGGTTAGCGCTTGAAGGTATATCTTTAGATCTTGCAATCGAGTCTTTTAGTTTCTTGTTTTATCACTAGTTTAGTTTATAAAATGAAATTATAAAAAATGGAATTAAGTTTGCCTCATACGCTTCACCTTTTTAATATCTTTCATGAGTATGATGGAAAGGATAATTGTGCTCAAGTGCTAGAAGAAGAAATCTATAAAATGTTTGGCACTAAATATTTGAATGATGGGCATGATTGCAATTTTGTCAGTACGAATTCCTTGAATATCCATGATGGTAATGATATGCAAAGCCACAAGCTTGGGGAAGCTATGTTTGATGAAGATGATATTTTTTGTCCCCCAAGTTTTGATGAGCAAATTTATTATGATGAAAGCATGCCTCCTATCTATGATGATTATTGTGATGACACGTATGCTTTAGAGAATAATGATAACCATGAAACTTGTCATCTTGATCTTAATTTTCAATCACATGAAAGTTATTTTGTTGAGTTTGCTCCCACTATTATTCATGAGAGGAATTTTGCTTTTGTGGAGAGTAGTAAATTTTCTATGCTTGTAGATCATGAAAAGAATGCTTTAGGTGATGGTTATATTGTTGAATTCATTCATGATGCTACTGAAAATTATTACGAGGGAGGAATATATGCTTGTAGGAATTGCAATAATATCAAGTTTCCTCTCTATGTGCTTAAAATCTTAAAGTTGTGCTTGTTTTACCTTCCTATGCAAGTTGATTCTTGTTCCCATAAGTTGTTTGCTCACAAAATCCCTATGCATAGGAAGTATGTTAGACTTAAATGTGCTATTCATATTCTTCATGATGCTCTCTTTATGTTTCAATTATTATCTTTTATGTGAGCATCGTTGAAATCATCATGCCTAGCTAGGGGCGTTAAACGATAGCGCTTGTTGGGAGGCAACCCAATTTTATTCCTGTTCCTTGATTTTTGCTCCTGTTTAGTAATAAATAATTCATATAGCCTCTGTTTAGATGTGGTTTTATGCTTTTAATTAGTTTTTGTGTCAAGTAGAACTTTTGGGAAGACTTGGGGAAAGTCTTGTTGATCATGCTATAAAAAACTTTAGCGCTCACGAGAATTGCTGCCATTTTTATTTGGAGAGTGCTATTTAGTTAATTCATTTTGCAGTCGATTAATAGATAAATTCCTCAGGTCCAGAAATTTATTTGAGAATTTTATGAGTTCCAGAAGTATACGTTTGATCCAGATTACTACAGACTGTTCTGTTTTTGACAGATTCTGTTTTTTCATGTGTTGTTTGCTTATTTTCATGAATCTATGAGTAGTATCGGAGGGTTTGAACCATAGAGAAGTTGGAATACAGTAGATATTACACCAATATGAATTTATAATGAGTTCATGACAGTACCTTATGATGGTGATTTGCTTTCTTATACTAACGGAGCTTACGAGTTTTCCGTTAAGTTTTGTGTTGTGAAGTTTTCAAGTTTTGGGTAAGGATTCGATGGACTACGGAATAAGGAGTGGAAATAGCCTAAGATTGGGGATTCCCAAGGCATCCCAAGGTAATATTCAAGGACAACCAAGAGTCTAAGCTTGGGGATGCCCCGGAAGGCATGCCCTCTTTCGTCTTCGTTCGTCGGTAACTTTACTTGGAGCTATATTTTTATTTACCACATGATATGTGTTTTGCTTGGAGCGTCAATTTATTTTGTTAATATTTACTTGCTGTTATTTATAACAATGTTTTGCATCTTTTATTTCAATAAAAGTGGCATTGATAGCCTTTACTATGCCTATTTTAGAAGTCCACATGTTGCCGTTTGAAAACAGAAAGTTTACCGCTGTTGCAATAATTCCCTAGAAAAGTCAGAATGTGATACAATGTTGAAACCTTTTGCATATTAAGATCTGATAAATTTACTACAGTGGGAATTTTCTTTCATAATTTTTGGAGCTAGGGAAGTATGGATGTTGCTGCATTCTTTACAGACTATCCTGTTTAGGCAGATTGCTGTTATGTTTGCATTGTTTGCATATGTTTGCTTCTTTAATGATTCTATTTGAGGATAGGACTATTAAATATGCAGAGGCATTTATTATGCAATGTTGAATTATAATTTTAGTGATTTGCTACAGTAGAGTAGGATAAGTTTTTGGCGATGGTTTATACTAACTTATCTCATGAGTCCTTGTTGAGTTTTGTTTGGATGAAGCTTTTGAGATTTAGGCAGACCGTGATATGAGAGGAATTAAGGAGACACAAAAGATCAAGCTTGGGATGCCCAAGGCACCCCAAGATAATATTTCAAGAAGTCTCAAGCGTCTAAGCTTGGGGATTCCCCGGTTGGCATCCCACCTTTCTTCTTCAACAACTATCGGTTAGTTTCGGTTGATCCTAAGTTTTTGCTTCTTCACATGATGTTTGCCATTCTTAGAATGTCATTTTATTTTGCTTTGCTTGCTGTTTGAATAGAATACCAAGATCTGAAATTATTAAATGTTAGAGAGTCTTCACATAGTTGCATAATTATTCGACTACTCATTGATCTTCACTTATATCTTTCGGAGTAGTTTGTCGTTTGCTCTAGTGCTTCACTTATATCTTTTAGAGCATGGTGGTAGTTTTATTTTGAAGAAATAGATGAACTCTCATGCTTCACTTAGATTATTTTGAGAGTCTTAAATAGCATGGTAATTTGCTTAAAATCCTAATATGCTAGGTATACAAGATTAGTAAAAACTTTCATATAGAGTATTGAATACTAAGAGAAGTTTGATGCTTGATGATTGTTTTGAGATATGGAGGTAATAATATCAAAGTCGTGCTAGTTGAGTAGTTGTGAATTTGAGAAATGCTTGTGTTGAAGTTTGCAAGTCCCATAGCATGCACATATGGTAAACGTTGTGTAACAAATTTGAAACATGAGGTGTTATTTGATTATCCTCCTTATGAGTGGCGGTCGGGGATGAGAGATGGTCTTTTCCTACCAATCTATTCCCCTAGGAGCATGCGTGTAGTGCCGAGGTTTTTGATGACTTGTAGATTTTTGCAATAAGTATGTGAGTTCTTTATGACTAATGTTGAGTCCATGGATTATACGCACTCTCACCCTTCCATCCTTGCTAGCCTCTTCGGTACCATGCATTGCCCTTTCTCACATTGAGAGTTGGCGCAAACTTCGCCGGTGCATCCAAACCCCGTGATATGATACGCTCTTTCACACATAAACCTCCTTATATCTTCCTCAAAACAGCCACCATACCTACCTATTATGGCACTTCCATAGCCATTCCGAGATATATTGCCATGCAACTTTCCATCATTCTGTTCATCATGACACATTCATCATTGTCATATTACTTAGCATGATCATGTAGTTGACATAGTATTTGTGGCAAAGCCACCGTTCATAATTCTTTCATACATGTCACTCTTGGTTCATTGCATATCTCGGTACACCGCCGGAGGCATTCATATAGAGTCATCTTTGTTCTAGTATCGAGTTGTAATCATTGAGTTGTAAATAAATAGAAGTGTGATGATCATCATTATTAGAGCATTGTCCCAAGTGAGGAATAAAAAAAGGAAGGCCATAAAAAAGGGAAAGGCCCAAAAAAATAAGAGAAAAAGAGAGAAGGGACAATGTTTCTATCATTTTACCACACTTGTGTGCTTCAAAGTAGCACCATGATCTTCATAGTAGAGAGTCTCTCATGTTATCACTTTCATATACTAGTGGAAATTTTTCATTATAGAACTTGGCTTGTATATTCCAACAATGGGCCTCCTCAAGTGCCCTAGGTCATCGTGAGCAAGCAAGTTGGATGCACACCCACTAGTTTCTTTTGTTGAGCTTTCATACATTTATAGCTCTAGTGCATCCGTTGCATGGCAATCCCTACTCCTTGCATTAACATCAATCAGTGGGCATCTCCATAGCCCATTGATTATCCTCGTTGATGTGAGACTTTCTCCCTTTTGTCTTCTCCACATAACCCCCTCATTATATTCTGTTCCACCCATAGTGCTATGTCCATGGCTCGCGCCCATATATTGCGTGAAAGTTTATAGGTTTGAGATTACTAAAGTATGAAATAATTTCTTGGCTTGTCATCGGGGTTGTGCATGGTGAGAGCATTCTTGTGTGACGAAAATGAAACATGACTAAACTATATGATTTTGTAGGGATGAACTTTATTTGGCCGTGTTATTTTGAGAAGACATAATTGCTTAGTTAGTATGCTTGAAGTATTATTTATTTTTATTATGTCAATATGAACTTTTTTCTTGAATCTTTCAGATCTGAATATTCATACCACAATTAATAAGAATTACACTGAAATTATGCCAAGTAGCACTCTGCATCAAAAATTCTGTTTTTATCATTTACCTTCTCGAGGACGAGCAGGAATTAAGCTTGGGGATGCTTGATACGTCTCCAACGTATCTATAACTTTTGATTGCTCCATGCTATGTTATCTACTGTTTTGGGCAATATTGGGCTTTATTGTCCACTTTTATATTGTTTTTGTGACTAACCTATTAACCGGAGGCCCAACCCAGAATTGCAGTTTTTTGCCTATTTCAGGGTTCCGAAGAAAAGGAATATCAAACGGAGTCGAAACGGAACGAAATCAACTGGAGAAGTTATTTTTGGAAGGAAAGCTACCGGATGTACTTGGACCCCACGTCAGGAGCCAAGGGAGGTGCTCACGAGGGTGCCCCCCTAGGGCGCGCACCCCTCCCGGGGGCGCACCCACCTATCTCGTGGGGCCCCCGAAGCTCCACCGACGTACTTCCTGCACCCATATATACCTACGTATCCTAAAACTTCCAGAACAGAGAATAGATCGGGAGTTTCGCCGCCAGAAGCCTCCGTAGCCACCGAAAGCCAATCGAGACCCGTTCCGGCACCCTGTAGGAGGGGGAATCCTTCTCCGGTGGCCATCTTCATCATCCCGGCGCTCTCCATGACGAGGAGGGAGTAGTTCTCCCTCGGGGCTGAGGGTATGTACTAGTAGCTATGTGTTTTATCTCTCTCTCTCTCTCTCATGTTCTTGAGATGATACGATCTTGATGTATCGCGAGCTTTGCTATTATATTTGGATCCTACAATGTTTCTTCCCCCCTCTACTCTCTTGTAATGGATTGAGTTTCCCCTTTGATGTTATATTATCGGATTGAGTCTTTAAAGATTTGAGAACACTTGATGTATGTCTTGCCGTGGATATCTGTGGTGACAATGGGATATCACGTGATTCACTTGATGTATGTTTTGGTGATCAACTTGCGGGTTCCTCCCATGAACCTATGCATAGGGGTTGTCACATGTTTTCGTCGTGATTCTCTGGTAGAAACTTTGGGGCACTCTTTGATGTTCTATGTGTTGGTTGAATAGATGAATCTGAGATTGTGTGATGCATATCGTATAACCATACCAACGGATACTTGAGGTGACATTGGAGTATCTAGGTGACATTAGGGTTTTGGTTGATTTGTGTCTTGAGGTGTTATTCTAGTATGAACTCTAGGGCTCTTTGTGACACTTATAGGAATAGCCCAACGGATTGATTGGAAAGAATAACTTTGAGGTGGTTTCGTACCTAATCTCTTCGTTCGTTCTCCGCTATTAGTGACTTTGGAGTGACTCTTTGTCGCATGTTCAGGGATAGTTATGTGATCCAATTATGTTATTATTGTTGAGGGAACTTACACTAGCGAAAGTATGAACCCTAGGCCTTATTTCCTATCATTGCAATACCGTTTACGCTCACTTTTATCATTAGTTACCTTGCTGTTTTTATAATTTCAGATTACAAATTCTGATATCTATCATCCATATACCACTTGTATCACCATCTCTTCGCCGAACTAGTGCACGTATAAAATTTATCATTGTATTGGGTGTGTTGGGGACACAAGAGACTCTTTGTTATTTGGTTGCAGGGTTGCTTGAGAGAGACCATCTTCATCCTACGCCTCCTACGGATTGATAAACCTTAGGTCATCCACTTGAGGGAAATTTGCTACTGTCCTACAAACCTCTGCACTTGGAGGCCCAACAAAGTCTACAAGAAGAAGGTTGTGTAGTAGACATTAGCGGCGGGCGGGCTTTGAGTTTGCATGGACGGGCTTTGACCAGTCGACCTCTCCACCCGGTTGTGTTAGGTCAGCCCATAGGAATACTTTGGAGCAACATCCAGGCCAGACCCATAGCAAGATCCCTTCGTGTAGACCCGACGCGTCCGTTTCCCCCTCCAGGTGCCGACGGTGGCGCCGTCCGTGAGGGGGGCCAAACCCTGGATACGCGTGCCGCCTCTTCGGACATGCCACCACACCACCCCGCATGTATGAGGGGCCGGTGCGACGCTCCGGTGGCAGTGCTACCCCCAGGGCCCGCGTCCCGCCTAACCCTGGAGCGGTTGACCACGAGATCTAGCCCTTTGACCTTCCACGGACGGGCTTTGAACAGTGGACCTCTCCACCCGGTTGTGTCAGGTCAGCCCAGAGGGACACCTAGAAGCAACATCCGGGCCAAACCAACAGCTACATCCCCTCCGTGTAGACCCTATGCGTCCGTTTTCCTCCTCCAGGTGCCGGCGACGGCGCCGTCCGTTAGGGGGGCCACGCCCCGGAGACGCGTGCCACCTCTTCGAATATGCCACAACACCACCCGGTTGTGGTAGGTCATCCCATAGAAACACTTGGGAGCAACGTCCCCTCCGTATAGACCCGATGCGGCTGTTTCCGCCCTCGAGATGCTGGCGGCGGCGCCGTCCGTGAGGGGGGCACACCGCGGACGTGAGGGGGTCACACTCCGAAGACGGGTGCAGGGCATTTGCAACCGCCACTCAACTTCTGTCGCATAGCTGTTTTTGATTTTAATAAAATATAAGGACCTATATTGAAAAGAACATGACGGCACATTATTAATGTGCTCGAAAAAAATACAAACTATATATATATATATATATTCATAATCTATGGAAAAAATTACAAACTACATATATATTCATATAATACATAGAAAGCATGAAAACATATTTAAAAAAAGCATAAAAACCTGTAAAAAACATAAAAACATATGCAAAAAAAACGTATGTAAAAAAATTGCTATGCCGACGGCATTGCCTTCGTCATAGAGACGGCAGGGTTCTGGTGGGTGCCGTGCCACGGATCGGTGATGTGGCACCTATGCTGACGGTAAATCTGGACGTTCAGCTCGAGCTTTTGGGCTCGGCTCGCGCTCGCTGCAACTCGGCCCGAGCTAGGCTCGGCCCGACAAGTAAAGAGGCCGAGCCGAGCTGTGCTTTTGGGCTTGTTTCTACCTCAAGCCGAGCCTGACTTGGCTCGGTCCAACTCGCGAGCTAAACGCTCGCAGCCCAGCGAAGCCCAGATGAACAACACACACCCCAATTGAGCCCATCTAGCCCAGCGAAATGACTACAGAGAGACAGACAGGGGAATCAATCGCTAGGGTTGCTCACTTGCTCGTCGCCGCCGCACTACGCCTGCCTGGGTGTCGTTGACAGCACGCCACCGCTCCCCTCTGCTCCTCCCTTCCCTCCTCTCCTTCCTCCCCAAGCCCCTGCATCGGCGCGAGCTTTGCATCCCGGCCTCCAGCGCGGCTGCGTACACGCAGACGAACCACCAGGCTGAGGGCACGCTCGCCGGCGTTCTCTTCCTGCTCGCCGCCGCGGTCGTTGTAGTTGACGACTTGCTTGCTCCCCTCGTCCTGCTGGCAAGTTCCTCACGCTCCGCGGCCGCCGAAAATGGAGATGACCACCTCAAGCTCCCGTGGCCGTCCTGCTGGCAAGTTCCTCACGCCCCTGCAGCACCATCCCGACGCCCGCATGCTGCCGGGTGCCATCCTCCACTGCCGTTCCCGGGCCTCCAGATGGTGGCCCTACGTGGCAGTGACCAGTTGTTGTTAGGCTTGCCAAGCCTCCCGAGCTGCACCGAGCAAGAGGCAAGCTCGGGCCGAGCCCCAATCTCTAGCTCGTCTGACCACTGGGCTCGGTTCGGCTCGGCTCGAGAAGAGGCGAGCTAAGGCAGGCTCAGGGAGAGCCCGGCTCGGCTCGGCTCGCGTCCAGGTATAGCTGACGGCTGCCGTCAGCATACCTACGCTACGGATTGGCAGCACATCTCTTGCGGCCTTGTTGTCTTGATCGACTTGGCGACACAGAAACGGCCGGCACCTAGGTGCATGAGGACAGGAGGTACGATTCTATCTCGGTACCCTCAGGGGCAGCAAATCCCTCCCACTCTTAGAATACTACCGGCGGCGTCTGCTTTGCCGAGGCGGCACGCAGGTCTGATGCGCAGAGGACGCCAAACACCCTGGCCGAGACACCAAACCAAAGATTGTACTCCGGAACATACTCTGCAAGTCCTTTAAACGGCAGCGGCCAGGCACCAGTCTTGCTCCACTTACCGCTCACTGTGTCCAAGCAGTAGGTGTCGAGGCTCTCTGTGGATATCAAGATGCCTGAGCTATTGACCACAGTGCACGCGGTGATCACACCAGAACGGTCGATGCCGTAGCCAGGGGTATAGACATAAGGCGGCGGCGGGATGGAGTGCCAGAAAACTCCAACCCCTTGAATATTTTAGGCCTTTCGCCGTACATAAGCGCCTCGAAAGATTGATGTTCCTTCTCTTAATCGTTCTTAGGGATCGCCTCCATGACCAACAGGTTGCCACCAATGGCGAGGGGCACTGATTTCCATTTGGGCTTTCTAAGGCTTGGCAACATGCAGACAGCTTGCAGGCCGTCATCATATAAGACGGCTCGACCTCTCTCATCTGTGCAGACGATCTTATTCCTGCTGCTGCCAAAGAGCATGAATTCCATTATCTCCCGTCTATGCTTGGACCGAGGAGGGTAGAAAGCCATTGTTGGTGGCGGCATGGAACGGACCTCCACCGCCGCAGGCGCAGAGTCAGGTGCACCCTTGGGGTAAAACAGTTGTGACGCCTTGATGCGGGGCAGAGTGTATGAGCCCCTTTTGACGTTCATGGCCGTCATGTACAGGAATTGTCGGTTCATTGTTCAAAGACATACTTCTCTATGGATCAATTTTGTCAGCCCCTTCTTCCAATAATTGTCTAAGAAACCACACAATTATCTGAAATACAAATTACAAGCGCTAAGAGAAAGAACTGTAAATTCAAATCAAAGTAAATACATAATAGAGCAGGGTTGCGAAGAAACGGAAAATAAGGTCTGGCTTTATATATGTACCAATCATACTAGTGACAGTTCACTAAAAACACCAGTTAAAAATCTGTGTTATCCGATACATCATACAAATACGAGCCAGTAAGGTCCTTCTCTTTCAGTTTACTATACTGGCTGGTTCACAGAACATTGACCCAAGGCTACTGAGTAGCGGTAGCAGGTTTCATTATTTTTGCACAACTATACCACAAATCATATACAAGTATTATTGCCCCAACAGAAGGAAACAGTACTTGGTGAAATTTCTAGGCTATTCAGCATATGTATATAATTTTCCTTTTATTTTAAGTATGCGATCACAGGTGTGGGCAAAATCTTTATCTTTACCTTTTTACCTTATTAATAATAAAAAAGCTATTGCTTCTTACCATGGTTTTGGGCACCTCGGGAGAAAACCGGATACCGGGTGGTTACCGAGCTTCTCGTTGCCCCACGAAAAAGATGTATCCCGAGCAAAAAATTCCAATTTTTTTGAATTTTGACGTCCAAAGTTTACTACAATATCTAGACGGGCAACGACAGGAGCTCTGCCTTTTTCATTTAAGCAAGGGAGAAAAACTGTACAGGTACTAGAAGTCTAGTTACAGAGAGGAGAGAAAAGAGAAACAAGGGAGAGACAAGGGACTACTCGCCAAGGGTTGGACCAACTAAACGCAGTCGTCTCGGATGAAAGACACAACAGTTTCAACATTGGCCTTTTGCCCCTCGAAAATCCTTCTGTTCCTCTCCTTCCATAAGTGCCAAGCCGTGTATACTGCCATGGAGATCATCGCACGAGCATCTTTCTTCTTGATATTTCTGGAAGTCTTTTTCCACCAACCAGGGATAGTGGTGCAGCGAAGGGCCTGATCCGAGCTCAAAGGATGCGATGTGGGGAAGGAGAACCAAACTTCCTTGGCAAAAGGGCACAGGAGCAGTAGGTGATTGATCGATTCGATCTCCTGATCACAGAGCGAGCAGAGGTCATCATGAGGCCAACCGCGCGCAGCTAGGCGGTCAGCGGTCCATACACGGTTTTGCAGAATCAACCAAAGGAAGAATTTGAGCTTGCCCTCCGCTTTGACATCCCATACTCTTTGTAACTGGGGGTTTTCGATCCGGCCGTAAAATTGGGCGGCGTAGGCTGATTTGGCCGAATAAACAGAGTTTGCCATGAGGGTCCAGAAGATCTTGTCCGCATTTTGACCAAGGGAAATGGATTGAGTTTTTGTCCAGATGGTGATTAGCTGATCGAGCAGCTCAGTGGTGATTCGGTGTAGCCCTCTCATCCATCGGTTGGTTTGCAGTCCCTCCTTCACACATATCTTCTTTTTGTAGGCTAGTTTGAAGAGATCAGGTGTAAAGAGCTTGAGCGGGCAGTCCAGCAGCCAGATGTCGCACCAGAAGGAGATGCTTTCTCCATTGCCCAGTTCCAACTTGGTGCAGGCGGCAAAAAGATTTTGATCTGTTGTGTCGCAGGGCACCGGCAGTCCCTTCCATGGCCTAGGTTCCTCGTCCCATTCAAACCACAACCAACGTAATCTGAGGGCTCTGCTATATCGATCTAGGTCCTTTATTCCTAAACCACCATAATCCTTGGGAGAGCAGACTTTGTTCCAGTTGACGAGGCACTTGCTCCCAGGGGCGTCCTCCTCCCCACTCCAAAGGAAGCTTCTTCTGAAGCGATCAATCTTCCTGAGCAGCCATTTAGGGGGAGGGAAAATGGTGAATAGGTAGGTTGTGAGAGCAGTGAGGACTGTATTGACCAGCTCCAATCTCCCCTTTCTAGACATAAGTTTCCCTTTCCACGGTTTCAGCTGCACACCGAATTTCTCCAGAAGAGGTTGCCATTCAATCTTCTGTGGTGCCTTCAAGCAAAGAGGTAGGCCCAAATATATGCAGGGAAGGCGCCCTGTCTACCACCAAAAGGGGCCAAGATGTCATGAACAACAATGTTTTCGCATCTGATCGGGTAAACGACACATTTGCTCAGATTCACATTCAGTCCCGAAACCACTCCAAAGACATTTAACAAGCCCACAACTGTTTGAAGTTCATTTGCCACAGGGTTGAGAAAGAGAGCAGCGTCGTCAGCATAGAGGCTAGTTCACAGTCTGGCAGCATGGTTAAAAACTTGTGAGAGGAGTCCGTGATCAGTGGCAAGCGAAAATAGTCTCTGTAATGGCTCCATGGCAAGGATGAACATCATAGGAGCGATGGGATCGCCCTACCTAAGACCTTTCTTATGAAGAAGCATTCTTCCCGGGAGTCCCTTGAGCAAGACCCTAGAAGAAGAGGAGCCGAGGATGATGGCGATGAGATCGCACCATCGTTGACTGAAACCAAAAGCTCTCAGGGCCTCAAGGAGATAGTCCCAATGAACGGAGTCGAAGGCCTTTGCAAAATCAAGCTTCAAGAATAATAGAGGCTTCTTCTTCATGTGCGCATCTTTGACAGTGTTACGGACAAACAGAAAATTGTCTTGAATCGATCTTCTCTTAATAAAGGCACTTTGTGAGGAGGACACAAGGTGGTGGAGTTCAGACGCTAAGCGAGTAGCTAACAGTTTTCCAAGAATTTTGGCAATGCTGTGCATGAGAATTATAGGCCTGTAGTCCGAGGGACAGGAAGCAGCAGCACTCTTGGGGATCATAACGATATGTGCACTGTTAAGAAATGACCAACAATCACCATTGAGCAGCAGAATTTGGTTTATTGCAGCCAAAAGATCATTTTTCACCGTGTCCCAGCAAGACAGGTAGAAACCACCAATGAAGCCATCAGGTCTTGGCGCCTTTTCACTATGCATTTCTTTGACAGACGCTCTTAGCTCATCTAGAGAAGCCGGCACATCCAGGTGTAAAAGGTCTCGGGAAGGCAGCCCCAACGAATTCTAGTTGAAGGACACCTGACGAGTGGCAGACGCACCCAACAGACCAAGCAAGTGATCGAACAGAAGCTTGTCCTTGGATGCATGATCAGTGACTGCCTCACCGGCTGGATTTAACAGAGAGGGGATATAGTTTTTCCTCCTTCTGCCGTTGGCCTGCAGATAGAAATTTTTTGAATTTGCATCTCCACATTCGATTTTGGTGACTCTTGATCTTTGCCTCCATTTGATCCTATCCAGTGCAGCAAAGCCTAAAATCTTCTTCTTGAGCAAGGATCTGAAAGTTCCCTCTTCGGCCGAAAGCTCTCTCTCTTCTTGAGCCAGGTCCAACTGAAAAATTAGTTCATTTGCAAGAGTCTCGTTGAACCTGCGGCGTAGTCTTTGCTTCTTAGCCCAGTACTTGAGGGCCTTTGCCACTCTGGATAGCTTAATGTGCAGAAGCTTGACAACGTTGTTGGATCGGACCGGCTTTGCCCAGGCATGTCCCACCACAAGAGGGAAATCTTGCATGTTCAACCAAGCGGCCTCAAACCTGAACCCCCGGAAGTGCCTGATCTTGAGGTTCTGAAGAATCATCGGGCAGTGGTCTGAGATGCTCGTCGATAGCGGTGTCAAGTGGCAATGCAGATAGCGAAGCTCCCATTCTTTTGTGCATAGCACCCGATCAATTTTTGTGTGGACTGTGTTCGCCCGCTCATTGGACCAGGTGAACTTCCGGCCCGAGAGGGCAATCTCTCGGAGCTCAAGATCATCAATCATCTTTCTGAAACGTTCCATCATCCGCAGGTTGATGTTGTCATTGCTCTTTTCAGAGGTTTGGCAAATCAAGTTGAAATCGCCAGCAAGCAACCAGTCAAAGGCAACAAAAGGCTTGCAGTTCTTCAGTTCATGCATAAACAAGATCTTATCAGCGTCCAATTGGGGGCCGTAAACGACAATCAAGGTCCAGGAAGAGTTGGAGGTTTGATCCACGACAGTTCCCGAGATGAAATGAGTGCCCGAGGTGGAATGGTCAATGGAGATGGAGAAACCTTGTGCGACAGCAACAATTATTCCGCCAAGCGAACCAACAGCCTCCTTTGCAATAAAACTATCCGAGAAGTTACTGCCCAGGCACTCGGCCATGATGTATTTGTCCACCACAGCCAATTTGGTCTCCTGAAGACAGACGATATTACAGGCAGAGCTGCAGATTAAATTGTGGACAGCCCTTCTCCGGGCCAGACTGTTGAGGCCTCTAACATTCCAGTTTAGGATTTTTGTATCCATAAGAAAACAAGTCACACACATCAAACCAAAGAGGCGGCTGGATAAGGCGCGGCCGCGGCAACAGAAGACTCACATCCAAGGTAGCAAAACTCAATGACAAGCAGAGAAGGCAGCCGGGTAAGCACCGCCCAACAACCCATCTTGACTGACAACTGATACATTTCAGCAGTAGGAAACAGAGTGCTCGGGGAAGCATAGGAACATGGTACAGACCAACCCATCGATCAGGCAAGGGGGAAACAGCTAACATTGGGAAACTGGAGCACATGGGGGAACAACAGAGCACAACATCAGGCCACCGCCAGGGTCGCCCCTCCCTCCCTGCGGGTCGGGCCCGAGGCGTCCAGCAGAGCTGAGACAGCCCCCATGAACATGGGGGTGAGCGGCTTCTTGTACATCTCCGCATACCTCTTCATTCCCTCTTCTCTGGACATCGAACCTTCGATGGCGATGCCGTTCTTCTTCAGGAGCACCAGCTTGACCTTGTCCATGGTAGCCATTCCCGCAGAAGGCTTTGCAGCCAACCTCCCGCTATGGTGGATGGGGGGGTTCGGTTGTCTGGGGCGGATTGCGGGGGCAGCCGGCTGGTTTTGGTCGAGGTTGACGGCGGGGGAGGGGAACGGTGCAGAGGAGCGGCGGTGGGGGAGAGAAGGAGGGAGGCGAAGAAGGCCAGCTTCTCCGATCCCACCGATCCACTACCAATGATGTCGAGAAGGCCTGGCCTGCCCATGATAGGGCTGGCCCCGCCTACACCAGGCTAAGGCCCAGCCGGAATCTCAGCCGAAGGCCCATCCGTATCCATCTGGGTGGTGGCCTGCATCGGCGCCGCAGGAGGCCCAGACGCAAGTAGCCAATCAAGGCCCAAGATGGAGCCTACCGAGCAATTTTCCAAAGCCCGGTCAGCGGATTCTGCGTCAAGCAGCGGCGCGGTCAGCTCAGTAGAGTCGGTGTCGAGCAGAGGGACCGGCTTGTCCTTGGCCACCATGGTCCCCGATCCGTGGCCCTCCACAGAGAGATCATCATGTAACAGGAAAGGCACAAGGGAGACCATGGCTATCGGCAGGGGAGGCATTTCCTCTTCGGGGTTCAACAGCATGGTCACCGCAGCATCACGAGCGCCCATGCCCAGCAGGCAGCACTGCGAGGGCGCGGCTGGCCCCATATCTGCACCTGACGGCGTGGCAGCAAGGTCCACAGCAGCAGGGCTTTCATGCAAAAGGAAGTTTGCATGGCCTGGAGGATCGGCTGCCTGGCCGGAAAGCATCTCTTCAGCGCACGCGGAGACCTGCGCTATGCCAGCCGGGCTAGGCGTGCAAGTGGAAAGCCTGGGACCAGAACTGACCAAGGGAGCAGGCGGCTCCACCGCATGCTTACGCCCACCGGGAAGGTAGCCGCCCGCCGGCGAGGAGCGCCCATCCCCGCCAGTGGCCGCCGGACGGGCATCCCAGAGGGTGCGTCGCCCAGCATGGGAGCTTCCACCGTGGTGGCCGCGCCCGCTGTCACCGCCTCCATCACGCCATCACCAGGGAAGTGCAAGCGGGAATGCACAGAACCACAAGGCCTTGCCGACGAGAAGGTGCCGTCTTCGAAGTCGAGACTCCAGTTGTAGCGCCACTTGATGATCTTGAGGGATAAGGAGTCCGACGGAATGCCACTAATCCCACTGTGGGAGCTGGAGGAACTGGTAGGGCTGCTTGACGGGGGCGGGCAGTAGTCGTGAACCTAGTCCAGGTGGATCAGGACTGGGTGCGCAAGCATCTTCACAGGGCCGGAGCGGTGAGGAGGCTCGGCGAAGATGCCAAGCTCAGGGAAGTGCATCACCGGAGAAGGCATCTCGGCGGGTTCCTCGAGGAAGAGCGTACCTCGGGTGGTGAGCCTGTTGACGTCGTTCATCCACACCCAGACCTTGAAGCAGGCGGTCTCCTCTTCGCACTGACAGGAGTCGTCGACTTCATCAAACAGAGCCTCGCCGGCGAACAGAGAAGAGACGGACTCCCAGCGCCAGTCACTCTCCGGCACACCTTGCAGGCACACGCGGACCCGGTAGCGCAACGCTGCAGCAGAGGCGGAGCGGAACCTGGTCCAGGGCAGAAGGTTGAAGGAGACCGGCCCGAGCACCAGCGGCCCACGTACTGCCAGAGCCCTAGCACGCACGGCCGGGTCGGTGAACCAGAAGAGTATCATCGCCTTCCCTTTCCAGGCCACCGAAATGGAGTCTTCCGCGGCCTGGAACCGGATCGCGAGGGCACGCTTGACGTCCACCAGCATCATCGAGGGGAAGGAGCCCACGACGACCGCTACGATGGCCTGGTGGAGCAGCACCTGTTCCTCATCGATCACCGCGGAGGAGCGAGGAGCGAACGCCGTGACCGGGTCACGACGCGCATGGCCAGGGGCCGCCATGGAGGTGAACGCGGGCTTCGAGAAAGCGACGTCCCGGCGGACGGGGAAGGGCGCCGCAGGGCGGAAAGGAAGCGACGGCGGGGGCGGAGGGGGGCGCGGGAGAGGGGCACGCGGAGCCGGGGAGCACTGTCTAGCCTTGTGACCGGGCTCGCCGCAGAGCAGGCACTTGGAAGGATTGTGGCAGCTAGTAATGCAGTGGTTGGGGGAGAGACATCGGAAGCATTTGCCCCGGGCCAGCTTAAGAAGAAGATGCTTAAAGCGAAGATCACCGACAGCGCGCCCATGCCTTGGCCCGGAATTATTCCTCTTCTTCTTGCCACCAACCAGTTGCCACCCGTCCGCATCAATGCTCGCCCGGCCTCGTCCATAACTCTGGGGAACAGAGACCTCAGAGCGGATGCGCATGTGCTGGGGCGCAGGCGGGGCCTCAGTGGCAACAGGAGCTCGAGAATCCTCTGTCTGCACAGCGACAAGAGCGTCGCGATAGGAGAAGATCTGGGGAATAACTCCTAGACGCAACGGGGGAGGGGGCGGTAGGGGCAACGGGAGGGCGGACGAATGGGAGGGGGTGGGGGGGGGGCATCGCGTGGTGGCCGGCGAATCCGGAGTGGAGCGTCACCGGGGAGGGTGGCCGCCGTGGCCGGAGTGGCCGACGGCGCGGGGGGCAGGAGGAGAGAGCACACGCAACTCTACTTGTCTTTTCAAGCACAAGACAGTTTACTATGATATCATGGCATTATAACCAAACGTTGTTGTTACGTGGTGGTAGCCTTCTACTTCCTAGGCGAGATTGTTCTGGTTCGAGTCTCCTCTTTTGCACTACTTTTTTTTTGTTTATTTTTAATCGAACTCGCGACCTGCTCGCTCAGAGAAGCACGACGTTCCAGTGCAATACCATCAACTTTGTCCTCTACACAGGTTCAAATATTATCTATATCTGCTTTGAAAGAATTTGAATTCAAAATTCAGTTTTAAATTTCGTCCAAAATATGTTCGGTATTTCTCGGTAATCGTGGTAACCGAGAATCTCGCCCCTCCACGAGAAAATTCTTCCATTCGGAATCTAAAACCTTGCTTCTTACCACCGTAAATTTGGTCCGTCGTTGTTTTGCCCGTCCGTCGGTTCGGTACCAATTCTTCGTACGTGGTCGTTGTCCTGTGTTTGAAGCTGAAGCGCTGGCTCTGATGAAAGCTATACACATGGTGGAGAGTTTCAGTATGGGGCATGTGATTTTCAACACAGACTGTTTGCCACTATCCCAAGCAGTGTGCTCTACAAGTTTTGATCGTGCAAAGCTGTGTACTCTTTTTAGGGAGATAAAATTTCTTCTTCAAATCGGTTTCATCGACTACAAAGTTGTTTTTAATACCCGTAATTGTAATATGCCTGCACAGTTGCTTGCTAGTCATGGTGGTAGATTAGTTACGGAAAGCCAGCGTGTTTGGCTAACCGGGTTACCTACTGATGTAATGGGTGCTGTGGCCGATGATTTAGTCGCGCCCACTAGTTAATGAAATGCACGGTGTTCCACTTCAAAAAAAAGCTCCAATCCAATTCCAACACGTTCCTGATTTGGTCTGTATACTACTCCATGATGGCTCCCTGTTCCCAGCCAATTCAATATAAAAATTCAAGCCTGATTGGAAGTATCGACAACCTATGCCACGCGGTCACGTCGTTGAGGGCGCCGCCGTCGGCACTGCGTCTTGGCGGACCTATGCCACGCGGTCACGTCATTGAGAGCGCCGCCGTCGACACTGCGTCTTGGCGGTTACATCGTTGTCGATGGAGGGCGGTGCCACCGGCACTACGTCTTGGTGTTCAGTTGTGTTGAGAGCCAGCCATTGATCGACGCTGGGATGAAAATATCGTCATGCTCACGCTTCAAACAACCACACCTCATCGATCCAGGCCCATGTATGTGTTGCCGGAGGAAAAACTTTCAATGGACTGAAGGCACTGGTTGCAGCGACATGGTCGGGGCTATAGTTGCTGTCCTGCTCCACTGCCAACAGAGAATCGAGTGTTGGCTGGGTACCTTCGCGTGCGCCTGTGCAACGCCAAGGCCACGATGATGTTGTCCGAGGGTTGCGTTGGCTGCGGCCACATGTCCTGGTGTCGAGGCTTGTGTCCCTACAACGAGTGGTGCTGACGTGAGGGGAATACGCCTGATCAATGGACCTACAATATGCTTCCAATGGCTGGTACAGGCAGCATCTGCCAGCTGGACAAGGTTGGGAAGCTCTGGAAAGAGATGCGTGTAGCCGGCGAACGCCATACGGTTGTCTTTTACGGGACTTTTTCGTTGGTCTGATACAACAAACTGTTGGAAATATGAGCAAATTACTACAAGATTTAATCCGAATAAACAGAAGATAAATCATGACCACAACAGCAGAGATTAAACTAATCATGCGAACTAGCATAGCAGATGAACATATCACATCTAGGGCACATACTAGAAGCACGAATTCTACCACGATCTCGAACAGGAAGGATAGAATCACATACGGTGCAGCACTGCCGGCGTTGACGTTGTCGCCCATGTCGTCGAGGACGAGGTTGCCGAGGTCGGGGAAGAAGTCGTTGTTCGCGAAGTCGTCGCTGCCAGTAGTCGCGCGAGTGCGCTCCCCAAAAACCTGATCGCCCCTCTCCCGTACAGGATCACGAGAGGCGGGGTTCCGGAGGCCTGCTGTCCCTTCTCGCGGTGCACGCCGGAAGGAGGGATGGAGAAGACTTGCTTGGCGGCGCAATGATCTGGAACAGTGGTGAGAAACCATACGAAGTGGCGGCGGCTAGGGTAGACGTCTGCCTGACTATATAGACAACGTGCATAGCTCTGTCCTCGGCGCGGCTCAATCCCGCAACCCGCGGCGCGTCTTGACGAGGCGTGGCGTGGCGAGGCGAGCGAGGAGGAGGAGCGCGCGTGTAGGCCTCCTCTTCTCATGCTCATACAAGTGGTAGAAGAGCTCACCTTATAAAGAGGTGCAACTCTCTCTCAACTTCCGGGGTGGGACTAAACTTTAGCCTCACTCGCTCCACTCACATGTGTGCATGAATGGGCCAAGAGAATTTCGGAATTTTAGTTGGGCTTTGGGCTAAAGGCCTACTAGCAAAATTCCAACAATCCCCCACAAAGTCTCATTGGCACATCTCATTATTTAGTTCCAAAATATTGTTTTATACTCCCTCCGTTCCAAATTACTTGCCCCATATTTATCTAGACACGGATGTATCTAGACACTAAACAAGTATAGATACATCCGTATTTAGACAAATTCAAGTCAACTAATTTGGAACGGAGGGAGTATATCGGTGCTTAGTGGAGACTGTGAAGTTGAACTTCCACTTAGAAATTTATGCTACACTAGATCACAACTTGAATAGTGGACTATGCCTTGAACTACAAGTTTTTTGTGAAACTAGTTTCACACAAATTCTTGACCGATACTGGGCTGCCGCAAGGCTTCCCCGCGGGTGGAGCGTATACGTCATACTCCAGGGCCTTTCATGAATTTATTAGAGAACACCCAATTCTCACAGACTGCGACGTTAACAGTCAAATTCATATAGGTGTGTTTCTCAGAAGATGTTCTGCAGGACAACATCTCTGCTTACCCGAATAAGCCACTTGGAACACATTAAGATAAGTATCAACCTGCCATGCAGATCAGGAGAGTATTGCATCTTCACGGAGTGGGATAATTAATATAGGGATACTCTCCTCCCAGCTGACAAACAGCTTGTCTCCCCCTTCTACTTCACGGGATCTCCGATCACATAGAGTGGGTTACCACTATGGACAACTCATGCGGTGGGTGTCAAATCCATCTCCATCGATGCATTATCTATCGCATTACGTGATAGACCCTTTGTGAAGGGATCTGCCAAGTTTTTTGACGTTTGGATATAATCCAACGTAATAACTCCGGAGTTCCTCAATTTTCTGACAGATTTTAGTCTCCTCTTCACATGCCTTGAGGACTTCATATTGTCTTTAGAACTGTTTATCTTGACGATCACAGTTTGATTATCACAGTTCATCAGGATAGGGGGTATTGGTTTTTCAACCATAGGTAAGTCCATCAAGAGTTCACGAAGCCACTCTGCTTCAACAATGGCAGTGTCTAATGCTGTGAGTTCTGCTTCCATAGTTGACCTCGTTAAGATGGTCTGCTTGCAAGACTTCCATGAAACAACGCCACCACCAAGTGTAAAAACATAACCACTTGTGGCCTTAATCTCATCAGCATCAGATATCCAGTTTGAGTCACTATAACCCTCCAGTACCCTTGGATACCCGGTGTAGTGAATCCCATAGCTCGCAGTGCCTTTCAAATAGTGCATAACTCTCTCAAGTGCATGCCAATGATCATCTCCCGGTTTTGACACAAACCGACTCAGCTTGCTCACAGCAAAAGAGATGTCAGGCCTCGTGGCACTCGCCAAATATATAAGCGAGCCAATAATCTGAGAATACCTCAGTTGATCTCTAGCAATCCGTCGATTCTTTTGAAGCAACACACTAGCATCATATGGAGTTGGAGAAGGCGTGCAGTCGCTATACCCAAAATGACTCAAGACCTTTTCCGCATAATGAGACTGAAGCAGTTTGATCCAACCATTCTCATCTCTCAACAGCTTGATGTTTAAGATAACATCAGCTACTCCTAGATCCTTCATCTCAAAACAACGAGATAAGAAATCCTTAACCTCCTTGATTAAATCAAGTTTGGTTCCAAAGATCAATATGTCGTCGACATAGAGACAAAGAATAACTCCTTCGCCCCCACCATAGCGATAGTACACACACTTGTCACCATCGTTTACTACAAAGCCGACAGCAGTTAATGTTCTTTCGAACTTCTCATGCCACTCCTTAGGAGCTTGTTTAAGGCCATATAAAGACTTTAATAACTTGCACACCTTTCCTTCTTGACCAGGTACTACAAAACCATCTGGCTGATCCATGTAAATTTCCTCCTTCAACTCTCCATTGAGGAAAGTCGTCTTAACGTCCATTTGATAAACGAGAAGACCATGTGAGGCAGCCAGTGATAGTAGCACCCGAATTGTGGTCAGTCTAGCCACGGGTGAGTAAGTATCAAAGAAGTCTTCACCTTCTTTCTGGGTATAACCCTTGGCCACAAGCCGTGCCTTGTACTTTTCAATCGTACCATCAGGTCTAAGCTTCTTCTTGAACACCCACTTACATCCTACAGGTTTGCACCCATAAGGACGGTCAGTGATCTCCCAGGTACCGTTAGCTAAGATGGAATCCATCTCGCTACGTACAGCTTCCTTCCAGTAGTCAGCATCAGGAGATGCATAGGCTTCTGAAATAGTCCTGGGTGTGTCATCCACGAGGTACACAATGAAATCATCACCAAAAGACTTTGCAGTCCTCTGTCTCTTACTCCTCACAGGAGTTCCATTGTTACCCTCAACAGGATTCTCAACATGTTCCATCGCAATGGTGGATTCAGGAATTACAGTGAAGTCCTCACTAGATGGAGTAGGTATCTCCTGATTTGATGAACTCGACATATCCTTCATAGGAAATATGTCCTCAAAGAAAGTTGCATCATTTGATTCCATAATCGTACCAACATGCATGTCGGATACCTCAGATTTTATTATCAAAAATTTATAGCCGATGCTATGAAAAGCATAGCCCAGAAGAACACAATCCACGGTTTTTGGTCCAAGCTTGAGCTTCTTGGAAATTGGTATATTGACTTTCGCCAAACAACCCCAAGTAAGTAGGTAAGAGAGTTTCAACCTTTTCCTTTCCCATTCCTCAAATGGAGTCATGGTCTTATGCTTTGTGGGAACTCGGTTTAGGACATGACACGCAGTCATTAGCGCCTCCCCCCACCATTCCTTGGATAGACCCGAAGTGTCTAACATGGTGTTAACCATATCAGTTAGAGTTTGGTTCTTTCTTTCGGCTACCCCATTTGACTGGGGTGAGTAGGGAGGCGTCCTCTCATGAATTATACCATGTTCTGCACAAAACAGATCAAATTCATTGGAAAAATACTCTCCACCACGATCGGACCTAAGCCGTTTAATTTTTCGATCAAGTTGGTTCTCTGCCTCAGCTTTATAGTTTTTAAAGAAAGTCAAAGCCTCATCTTTTGATTTCAGAAGATACACCTAACAATATCTAGTGGAGTCATCAATCAACGTCATGAAGTATCTCTTTCCACCTTTTGTCAACACGCCATTCATCTCACAAAGATCAGAATGTATAAGCTCTAGTGGCGCCAAGTCTCTTGCCTCTGCAGTCTTATGGGACTTGCGAGGTTGCTTAGCTTGCACACATACTTGGCACTTGGAGCCTTTAACAGTAGAGATTTTCGGAATTAAATTCATATTGGCTAACCGCATCATGCAACCAAAGTTAATATGACAGAGTCGTGAATGCCAAATATCAGACTCATTATTGTGGCAAACATTATTAATAACTTTAGTGCAAATATCTGACAAAGATAGGCGGAACAAGCCTCCGCACTCATAGCCTTTTCCAACAAATTGTTCACACTTAGAAATTACAACTTTATTGGACTTGAAAACCATCTTAAAACCATCTCGACATAAACGGGAACCGCTAACGAGATTTTTATTGATGGATGACACATGATGAACGTTCTTCAGACACACAGTCTTCCCCGAAGTAAACTTCAGATCGACCGTACCAACACCTCGAACGATGGCATGTGACCCGTTCCCCATCAGCATGGGTGAAGTCCCTGTTGCCTGGTAAGAAGAAAACATGGAGGCGTCAGCACAAACATGTACATTGCCACCGGTGTCAATTAACCAATCAGGGGATTGAAATACTGAAAGGATGGTAGGAAAAATACCGTACCCTGATTCCTTCATATCAGTATCACCGATGACAACATTAGCGGACTTGCCGCTCTTCTCATGTTCGCGCTCCTCAAAGCGGTTAGGACACTTCGGAGCCCAGTGATTAGGATCACCGTAGACATGGCAAAGTCCCTTCCCCTTCTTATGAGAATTCTTCTTGAAGTTGGTAGAATGTGATGGCTTGTTCTTTGTATCAAACTTGCCTTTGCCCTGAGTTTTGTTCTTATTGTTTTTGAACTTGTTGGGCTGGGAGTTCTTCTTCTGTACCATGTGGGCACTAGAATCTCCCTCAGCAACTCGAGCACGTGTGTCCTTTGCTCTCGCCTTCTCTTCAACATCAAGAGTACCAATGAGATCCGCAACGGAAAACTCCTTTCTCTTGTGTTTCAGGGAAGTAGCAAAATTGTTCCACGAAGGTGGAAGCTTGGCAATGATGCCTCCGGCAACAAATTTGTCCGGCAACACACACTTGAAGTACTCAAGTTCTTTTGCGAGCGACTGTGTCTCATGAGCCTGCTGTACAACAGGGCGCTCATCAGTCATCTTGTAGTCATAGAATTGTTCCATGACGTACAACTCGCTGCCGGCGTCCGAGGCACCAAACTTGGCCTCGAGCGCAGCCCACATGTCCTTGCCGTTGTAAAACGACATATACGAATCCACAATGGAGTCATCAAGAACACTCAGAAGAGCGCCTTTAAAGAGGGTATCGATCTTCTCAAAAGCTTCCAGCTGTGCTGGATTAAGATCGCCCTCAGGCTTGCCCTTGGTGGCATCATAGCAGCCCATGGTCTGAAACCAATACACTGCTCTCGTGCACCACCTCTTATATTGTGCCCCCTTAAAGGAAGGCGGCTTCAGATGCACAGCAAAACCACTCGGAGTAAATTGCCTATAATCAGGTTTTTGGATTGTTGGAAATATGAGCAAATTACTACGAGATTTAATCCGAATAAACAGAAGATAAATCATGACCACAACAGCAGAGATTAAACTAATCATGCGAACTAGCATAGCAGATGAACATATCACATCTAGGGCACATACTAGAAGCATGAATTCTACCACGATCTCGAACAGGAAGGATAGAATCACATACGGTGCAGCGGGTGCAGCACCGCCGGCGTTGACGTTGTCGCCCATGTCGTCGAGGACAAGGTTGCCGAGGTCGGGGAAGAAGTCGTCGTTCGCGAAGTCGTCGCTGCCAGCAGTCGCGTGACTGCGCTCCCCAAAAACCTGATCACCCCTCTCCCGTACAGGATCACGAGAGGCGGGGTTCCGAAGGCCTGCTGTCCCTTTTCGCGGTGCACGCCGGAAGGAGGGATGGAGAAGACTTGCTTGGCGGCGCAATGATCTGGAACGATGGTGAGAAACCATACGAAGTGGCGGCGGCTAGGGTAGACGTCTGCCTGACTATATAGTGCGGGTCGGGTAGGTCGTGGGAGTAAACCCCACGTCCGAGTCGTCACGATCCAAAAGAATCGGAAACGGTTCAGTAATTAACGCGTACGTTAATTATTAATTAATGACTCATTAATTTTCCTATGCAGCAAAAATATAGACAACATGCATAGCTCTGTCCTCGGCTCGGCTCAATCCCGCAACCCACGGCGCGTCGTGACGAGGCGTGGCATGGCAAGGCGAGCGAGGAGGAGGAGAGCGCGTGTAGGTCTCCTTATAAAGAGGTGCACCTCTCTCTCAACTTCCGGAGTGGGACTAAACTTTAGCCTCACTCACTCCACTCACATGTGTGCATGAATGGGCCAAGAGAATTTCAGAATTTTAGTTGGGCTTTGGGCCAAAGGCCTACTAGAAAAATTCCAACACAAACCCGGCAGTATTTCTTCTCGATGAGATGCGGAAGGAGAGGATCGAGGCCAATCCGATTACCTGCAACCCCATCATGCAACCCTCACCCACGCTGTTCGATTTCAGGATGCGTACAAACTGGTCGGGGAAATTTCCTCTGAATAGTGGTCGCGCTTGCACCTAATATCTGAATATTCAACTCACTCAAAAAGACCTGGTGGCTTCCAGATCCCACTTCCAATGATATCGTTGGACGTTGTTCCCCAAGATTGAATGCCAGTTATGCTTCAGGTCATGTGGTCAGCCGTTTTTTTTACTGAAGATAATAAGATGGATGTTGGCATTTGATACACAGTGGAATTTCAGCAGCAAAAGACCAGTATCTGAAGTTCTGAACCTAACCGGCTGGGCATGAGCCGTTGGAGCATGGGGAGCAATCAGCACCGGGGCGGCTGGAGCATTGAGGCGGATAGAGTGGCAATGGGGACGCCAAAGGCCGTGGATGAGGGCATGAGGCAGCACACGCTAAGGGCAAGGGCGGGCAGAATTCGGCAGGTGCTACATGTGCACTCGAGCATACTATATCAATGGAGAGTGGATGGTCTCCATAATTTTGCACTATGCCCAGTTGCATGCTGGTGATCTCTTGGACGACGGCCAGCCGACATTAAGCATGGCGAGCTTGCCATGTGGGGCGCGAACATGCCAATATCAAGATTCAAGAACTTGGAGCTTTGGTCGGCAGAGAGACAGGAGCAGGCAAGCCCCGAACGCTTGTGTGATGCATTAGATGCAGGTTTGCTACTGCATGCGCTGCTCATGCCCAACAAAAACAAAACATGTCAGAGCTTACGTACAGGCAGAAAGCAAACGAACACGAACCTACTACGTATAGTGGGAAAGTGAACTTCTTTCGGACACTGCTGAAGTTGCCTATATATACGTTGATATATGCCACCAATGTGTTTTGCGAATGGACACTGCTGAGCTTGCCTATATATACACATTGATATACCACCAATGCCAAAACACATTTAGAAGTCATGACCATAGAGTCTGATCTAACTCAAGTTGTTGTTTCAGACAATAAGATGCCATGCTTAGCGTGCTTGAAGGTATGGAGGAACAATTGGCCACTTAAACTCACTTCAAAAAAAAGAAGTTATGTGTATAATATTTTTATTGCCATATGTCTTCTTTGTTTGGGCCAAGCCCAAATAATGAAAAAGAAAACAATAACTCTTCCCAACCAAACTATGAACTATATCTAAAAACATTTTAACATAGTAAGAAAAATAGTTTAAAAATTGCACACAGGTTTATATGCAACACTCTTTAAAAATTGATGAAAACCACAAAATTTGTTCCATTTAAAAGAATACATTTAGAAATATTTGAAGTGTTTTCCTTAAAAAATCAATTTTAATAAAGTGTTCACTACTCTTATATAAAATAAATAAATATCCATATTTTTCTGAAAAAGAAAGTATTTTCATGAACCACTACTCTTCTATCCGATGACGAAAGCTAAGGTGCCTTCTTAACGTCCAAAATTCAGACTCCAAAAGGTAATAACCAATGTTCGACGTTTATCAGAATTGAATGAAAAACTGGAACGTAATAGCAGATAGATCAGATTTTGCGAGTTTCTATGCCCGTTGCAACGCACGGGCATTTGTACTAGTTATAAACAATCCGCAGTCCCTAAGAACTAGTGCTGAACAACTAGAAAAAATAATACCAACACTAGTTTCTTGGCAACATCACGTGATCTGGTACTTGGATTTGCAGAATAAAACACACATCAGATTATTAAAGGCTCTACGCTCAACCTGATGACGGATAGATCAAATCTATGCTAGAAAATTCTAATTTTTTTTCGAAAAGGGGGGTAAAGAAACAAAGTACCCACGTACTTGTGCTGGGACTAATAATTCTAATACCTTCCGGAATTACACAATTTCTTGTTGGAAATTAGACAAGCTACAAGGCCAGCTTGAAGGAGGCAAAGCATCCGTATGAGCAGCGCCTCTAGCACTTGGGGATGGGGTCCGGCTAGTACCCCACAAGGCTCCAGTCAGCAGTTAGGTTGTCTACGTAATCTCTGGTGGCGTCGACTCTCGACGGGCCAGCGGCGGCGGCCGTTGTTTCGTGAGGTGGCGGCGCTGGCGGTAGATGGGACTAGGGCAAGGGAGGTGACGGCAGTGATCGGCGTGGCGACGACGGCAAGCCCCAGCGGGGGAAGAAGAACCCGAGATCTAGGCGGTGCGATTGGAGGGTTTTTCTTTTTTTTGAAGGGGCAGCGATTGGAGGTTTGCTGGCGTCGGGAGAAGAGATATCATAGAGCACCTACAGCCAGGATTAGCAAATACTGTCCTCGAACATCCGTGGACGTGTCCGAATGTACCTACCGGCATTGATCAGACATGTCTCATATGTTTACTCTCACCGCCCCGCGTCTTTCATATCCGAAACCCTAAACCCATACAACCCATGCAACGTTACGTATAAACACTATCAACACACAATTCATGTCTATACAGCCGGATCACCATTTTATCGCCGGACAAAAGGAGTATAGTTCATCGGCGGAGAGTGTCGGAGTAAATGACCACGGATAGCCTAGCCAGCTCCCCTTGCTCTCCAGAAAAATTATAGGCCGAACAAGCCTCCAAGCATCCAAGGCGTGGGGCCGCCTTCCCCAGCTGGCTACCTCTCAGGCCGGCTACACGAAGGCGGCCCAGCCCTAAAGTCCTCGTGAAGAAAACCACGAGAGGGCCGGCTCCAAGAAGCCGACCACGAGAAGGCCGACTCTAAGAAGCCGGCCCCCTAGCAGGCGGTCAAGATCGTGCTCTCAGAGTCTGCACCCACATAACGGCGATAAGACGGGGCGTGGCTACAGTGAAGCCTGCCACCCCCGAATCCCGGGACGCGCATGACCACAGTGCGCCGTACAGGGCGGCCATCACCCGTCTGGCGCGACACTGTTGCCATGCTGACCATGACGTCACCCACGACGAGTTGTCAGTACGACCCGTGGATGGCGGCCCCTCAGTCAGGGAGACGCCTAAAGGCGGCTAGGCCTGCCCTAGTCGGCCTGGGGTATGGTCGACTCCCAATAGCCGGCTAGTTCACTCCCTCGAAGGAGGCGCCTCATTAAGGAGATAAGAAGAGGTAAGGCTACAGCGATAAGCCGCCCGGCGGAAGCACTGTAGCCTTGCCTACCATGACAAAGCCCTCGTCACCAAAGGCGAGGCAACAGTAACCAGCCTCCGACAAGACCCCCGAGCGGTGAGACCGGCCTGTCGACCAGAAGGCCGGCAGCCGGCGGGGTCCACCAGTCGGCGGGCCCCATCGGTCAGCGGAGAAGCCGGCGAGCGTAGACACAGACGGCTAGGGCCCATGCCCAGCCGGATTACCATTGTACCCCTGGGGGGTAGTGTAAGTGCATCTAGTGCCACCCCTAGTTGGTTTTGGAGTATTGACGACAAACCTAGTTGAGGAACTAATGTGTTTGTGAGAATTGCAGGATAACACAGGTAGAAGTCCCTTATTGATTCGGTTTTACTACCAGAGATGACCCCTAAAAATGTATGAAGACATTGAAGTCAAAGGTGGTATATGAAGATATTCACATTGAAGACTATGACAAAAGAAGACACGTTATGAAGCCTATGGAGCTCGAAGACTTAGATCTTTCGTAGTTCTTTTCCTTTGTGTTGAGTCATAGGAACCACCGTACTGTTAAGTGGGGTCCAGGAGAATCAGTCAGAATGACTGAAGTGATGCCTAAACCAAAAAACCTATGTCTTCGAGTGAAGACAATGAGAGCGAATCTTGTCCAGAGCCGGACAAGTCAGCTTTGCTTGTAGCCCAAGTAAAGTTGCCATGAGAGTTTGAAATCTGACCGTTGAGACACATGTCAGTTCCTTAGTGACCCAGGGTCATTTCGGACAAATCAGGCCGGGTTGCCAAGTGGCTATAAATAGCCCACCCCCTACAACCATAAACGGTTGGCTGCTCAGATTTCAGTGCACGGCTTGTGTCGTTTGAGAGCAACCCACCTCGACACCTTTGAGAGAAAATTCCCAGCGAGGAGAAAAGCCCTAACCACCCAGAGCCAGAGAACATTGGGCATCACTTAAGTCTTCTTGTCTGTGTGATCTGAAGACTTATTACACTTGAGGACTGTGAATCCTCCAGACGGTTAGGCGTCGCGTTCAGAGCATCCAAGAGACATTGTGGATTGCCACTGAACAAAGTCTGTGAAGGTTTGGGAGTCTACCTTGAAGACTTACCAGAGTGATTGGGCGAGGACTAAGTGACCTTAGCTCAAGGAGAATATGGTGAGGACTTGGTGTCCTGAGCTGCGTATTCAGGACTGGGTGTCCGGGACTGTGTGTCCTAAGGTTTAAATACCTAGCCGCTCCAACCAGACGTACAGTTGTCACAGCAACTGGAACTGGTACAACACATCATTATCTTCAACGAGTCAATGGTTTCATCTTCACTTCCTTTTACTTACTGTTACTCATTGTGAAGCCATTGCATGCTTGCTATATCTTTTGTCTTCACAACGTAACTGTATGATTTGTTTGGCTTCATAACTTCTTCCTACCCGATCCTTATTACACTGCAGCTACTTGTCATTGTGCTTTCACTCTATTGAATACTTGACCATGGCTTGCCTAGTGTAATCTAACTTCCGCTGCATAGTGATAGGCATATCTCTACTGTTTGTCTTCATAACTTCCACGTTTTGAAGACTTTCATAAAAATCTCCTATTCACCCCCCCTCTAGTCGATATAACGCACTTTCAATTGGTATCAGAGCAAGGTGCTCCCTTGTTCTGTGTGATTCGGTTTAACCACCTGGAGTTTTAGCTATGTCGACTGCAGGGATAATCAAAGTCTCCGCTGCGTGCCCCGTCTTCGATGGAACTGAATATCCCTACTGGAAGAATAAGATGCGCATGCATCTTGAAGCCATTGACGTCGACCTATGGTATGTCGTCGAGAACGGCGTTCCCAAGGCTGGAGAAGGTGTCACTGCTGCTGATGTCAAAAAGTTCACTCAACTGGACTCTACTGCCAAAAATATCATCTGTGGTCATCTGACAAAAGGACAGTATGGCCGTGTGAGTGCCTTGAAGACATCCAAGCTGGTCCGGGACTGGCTCTCCAAGGTCAGTGAAGGCAGCTCAACCCAGAGAGATCAGAGAATCAGTGTTCTTCGCAACCTCTTCAACCGCTTCAAGCGAAATGACAATGAGAATGTCCAGCACACATTTGACCGGCTCACTGACATCACAAATGAGCTTCAAGCCCTCGGCGCCACTGAAATCACCAAACATGAAGTCGTCAAGACACTGCTGAGATCACTTGATAGTTCGTTTGACATCCTAGCCCTGATGATTCAAGAACGTCCTGATTTCAAGACACTCGATCCGTCTGACATACTTGAGAGGCTCAACACACATGAGTTTCAGCTTTCTGAGAAAAGAGATATCTACGGTCCAAACTATGGGCGAACTCGTGCCTTGAAGGCAAAAGCTGTTTCCTCATCTGAAGAAGAATCTGACAGCAGTTCTGATGATCCTGAAGACATTGGAAGGGAACTTGCAATGCTAGTGAAGAAGTTCCAAAAATTCACCAAGAAGAAAGGCTTCGGAAAATCTTCACGATCAAGCTCAAGGAATGATGAAGCTTCTGCTCATGACTACAAGAAGAAAACATGTCACAAGTGCAAGAAAACTGGACACTTCATCTCTGAGTGTCCACAGTGGGACAATGAGAACAGAAGGAAGAAGAAGAGCAAGGAATATGATTCTGACGACAAAAAGAAGAAGAAATACTCAAAGTCTTCTTCCAAGTCTTCCTCAAAGTCTTCATCACACAAGAAGAGCTCATCTGGCAAGGCACGTGCGTTTGTTGGCAAGGAAATGGATTCAGAGGAGGAGTCCGCTTCTAAAGAGGCAGAGGTGGAGTCTGAGGAGGAGTCTGATTCTGGCATTGCGAGTCTGGCTACAGCATACGTCGCCAAGTCCATCTTCAACACTGAAGACAATGACTTCATCACCGACACTGATGCAAATAACAAGAACGACTCCACTCCTACCTACTGCTTCATGGCACGTGGTGCCAAGGTAAACACACGCACTACTCGCTATCAAACATCTAGTGACGATGACTCTGACTGTGATTCGAAACCCAGCTACAAAACACTTGCTAAAATTGCAACTGAACAACAGAAAGCTATGGAACATATTCAAAAACTGTTAGACAGAAGCGATGATCTGTTGGGTGCTGAAAATACTCGATCTGAATCCTTAATTGAAGACATAAAAAATCTTCACATTAAGTATCAGGAACTTGAAGATCGTCTTGATACTCTCTCAACAACTCATGAAAAGCTTTCCTATGATTATCTTCAAAGGAAGCAAGAACTTGAGAAATTGAGAGCGGCTCATGAAGATCTTCAAAAGGAAAACGAGTCACTTTGCGCCGAAGAGATCAGTTCCGCTCAGGAAGGATTTGAACCATCATGTCTTAAATGCATTGAGCATGATAATGCTACTTCTGTTGCTGAATGTTCCACTGCTACTGCTGTTGTAATATCTTCAACTGTTGATGTGGTAACTAACCTCTCTGCTGAGAATACCACTGCTATTCCTGATGAGAATGCTAGGTTGAAGACATTGCTTGAAACAGGGATGTACAAAAGTCTTAAAGGACATCAGACATTATGTGATGTCCTCAAGAAGCAGATTCTGAACCGAAACCTCGGGAAAGAGGGTGTTGGGTTCGTAAGGAAAATAAATGCAGATGGCTCTTACTGGAAACCAGAGCAGTACCCCAAAACCACATGGGTTGCTGCAAAGGAACCTTCAGCATATCCATCCAATTTATCTGGCTTCACATGTGCTAACCCCATTATTATTGATGAATCCTTTGATGCAAACTATAAACTGTTTAAGAATCAGAATGGTGAAGTGTTTGCCAGGTACATTGGTACTAACTGCAGGAATGGACCGCCTATGAAGAAGATCTGGGTTTCGAAAAAGTGTCTGGAAAATCTTCCTGTGAATGTCTTCATGACACCTCACTTGAAGAAGACAAACCTCAGACCAAAGGCTTCATACGGTCCAAAGGCTTCATACAAACAGAGGACTCACCTGAGTCACACTAACGCAAATGTTTTGCAGGGAAACCATACTCAGGCATATGAATATGAGAGAGGTTCATCGAACCGTCATGTTCATATGACCAAAAATTATTCTGCTTATTCCTATGAGTATTATTGTCCACCTGCAAGACTGTTTGCTAAGGCTTCAAAGCCAAAATTTTCAAATGCTGCACTTAGACTTATTTCTTCTAAGCCACCCTTGAAGATGTGGGTGGTTAAGAAGGCTTAACTCTCTTTTGCAGGGAAAGGTCTCCAGCAGAAAACCAAAATCTTCTGACGCTATTGCTGGCGACCTTAAAAATCTTGTAGGGCGCAAGATAAAATGCCCGAATGGCATCATTATGTACTTCGTTCTTGAATCGCATGCTACTCTCCCTATTAGTCCTAATCTGGATCTAAGTTTACATAACCCACTGGTTCGTCAAATGTTTTTGCTTCACAATTCTCTTCGTGAAGCCTATCCCCCTAACTGCACTGTAGGGTACGACACCAGCGTCTTCAAAGTCTTCAGAATGGATTATTGACAGTGGGTGTACAAATCAAATGACTGGCAAAAGAAGCCTCTTATGGACTCAACCTTACGTCCATCCGACAAGAGCCACATCACATTTGCTGACACTGGTAAAAGTAAGGTATTGGGTCTAGGTAGAGTTGCAATCTCAAAGGATCAACACATGGATAAAGTCATGCTTGTTGAATCCCTTGGCTTCAACTTAATGTTTGTCTCAATGCTTTGCGATTTGAACATGATCGTAATGTTTGGAAAATATCGTTGCCTAGTACTAATGGAATCTGACAAGTCTCTAGTGTTTGAAGGGTATCGAAAAGATGATCTGTACGTGGTAGATTTCTCAGCAGGGCCACAACTTGCAGTATGTATTCTTGCAAAAGCTTCAGAATGCTGGCTTTGGCATCGGAGGCTTGGGCATGCTGGCATGAGGAACCTCCACACCCTTGCGAAGAAGAAGCATGTCATAGGCATCGAGGGCGTCAAGTTCAAGAAAGATCACTTATGCGGTGCCTGTGAAGCAGGGAAGATGACAAGGGCAAAACATCCTTCGAAGACAATAATGACTACTACTCAACCCTTCGAACTGCTCCACATGGATCTTTTCGGCCCCACTCACTACTCAACTTTTACTACTACTGCTTGCCTCTATGGCTTCGTCATTGTTGATGATTACTCTAGATATATTTGGGTGCACATAATCCTTTACAAGACTGAAGTGCAGGATGTCTTCAGACGCTGCGTGAATCATGCTATGAACAATTTTGACGCCAAGATAAAACACATCAGAAGTGACAATGGCACTGAATTCAAGAACACTGGCCTTGATACATATCTTGATACCTTGGGCATCACACATGAATTCTCAGCTCCGTACACGCCACAGCAGAATGGCATCGTCGAACGCAAGAACAGAACACTCATTGAGATGTCCAAAACAATGCTAGATGAATACAAGACTCCAAGAAAATTCTGGACTGAAGCCATTGACACTGCATGCCATACAATCAATCGTGTTTATCTTCACAAGCTTCTGAACAAGACATCTTATGAACTCCTAACTGGCAAGAAGCCAAATGTCAGTTACTTCAGAGTATTTGGCGCAAGGTGCTGGATCAAGGACCCACAGCACACCTCAAAGTTTGCACCAAAAGCACATGAGGGCTTTATGCTTGGATATGGAAAGGATTCGCACTCCTACAGAGTCTTGAATCTCTTTCATTACAAAGTGGTTGAAACAGTGGATGTGCGGTTCGATGAGACAAATGGTTCACAAAGAGAGCAACTGCCAAATGTGCTAGATGAGATTCCAGCTAGTGATTCAATCAAGCTAATGGGAACTGGAGAGATTATACCTTCTGAAGCTCATCCTGAAGAAGAACTTATCATCTCAGCACCTGATCAACATGAAGACAATGCTCAGCCTGAAGACATTCCTCCCAACAACAACACAGATCAGCAAGAGCAAAGTCTTCGCCCTGTACATCCACGTGTTGCCAATGAAGTGTAGATTGACAGAATAATTGACAGCATCAATGCACCTGGTCCACTCACTCGTTCAAGGGCAACTCAGCTAGCAAATTTCTGTGGGCACTTCGCATTCGTCTCAATATCAGAACCCAAGAAAGTTGAAGAAGCCTTTATGGAATCTGAATGGATTCAAGCTATGCAAGAAGAGCTTCAACAGTTTGAGCTGAATAATTTATGGGAACTGGTTAAGCGTCCTGATCCATGGAAGCACAACATAATAGGCACCAAATGGATATACCGCAACATGCAAGATGAGCATGGTCAAGTTGTCAAAAACAAAGCTCGTCTCGTTGCTCAAGGATATACTCAAGTGGAAGGCATTGACTTCGATGAAACATTTGCTCCCGTGGCTAGGCTTGAAGCCATACGCATTCTGCTGGCCTATGCAAATCATCATAACATACTTCTATATCAAATGGATGTGAAAAGTGCCTTTCTCAATGGCAAGATTGAAAAAGAAGTGTATGTTGCACAACCGCCTGGCTTTGAAAATCCAAAACATCCTGACATGGTATACAAGCTCAACAAGGCACTGTATGGCCTCAAACAAGCCCCTAGGGCCTGGTATGACACACTCAAATACTTTCTGAAGAGCAAAGGCTTCATACCTGGTTCCCTGGATCCCACTCTTTTCACGAAGACATATGATGGTGAACTATTTGTGTGCCAAATATCTGTGGATGACATTATCTTCGGCTGCACCAATCAGAAGTACAGTGAAGAGTTTGGATACATGATGCAAGAGCAATATCAGATGTCCATGATGGGGGAGCTGAAGTTCTTCCTTGGTCTTCAAATACGACAACAACGCAATGGCATCTTCATATCTCAAGAGAAGTATCTCAAAAATTGCCTGAAGAAGTTCGGTATGCAAGACTGCAAAGGCTTCACAACACCAATGCCAGCCAAACATCATCTAGGTCCTGACGACAAATGGTAAAGAGTTCGATCAAAAGGCATACCGCTCCATGATTGGTTCTTTGCTTTATTTGTGTGCATCTAGGCCAGATATTATGCGTAGTGTTTGCATATGTGCTCGATTTCAAGCGGCACCAAAGGAGTCGCATCACTTAGCTATGAAGCGAATTCTTCGATATTTGGCTCACACCCCAACTCTAGGATTATGGTATCCAAAGGGCTCAGAGTTTGATTTGGTTGGATTTTCGGATGCTGATTATGCTGGTGACAAAGTTGATCGCAAGTCTACATCAGGCACATGTCACTTTCTGGGACGATCACTTGTATGTTGGTCTTCAAAGAAGCAGAATTGTGTATCTCTCTCCCCTGCCGAATCTGAATACATTGCTGCTGGATCTTGCTGCGCTCAGCTTCTGTGGATGAAGCAAACACTCAAGGATTATGGCATTCATCTGAAGCAAGTACCACTTTACTGCGACAACGAAAGTTCCATCAAGATTGCCAACAACCCAGTTCAGCACTCGAAGACAAAGCACATTGAAATTCGTCATCACTTTCTCAGAGATCATGTTGTGAAGGAAGACATTGATATCATACACGTCAACACTGAAGAACAATTGGCAGATATCTTCACCAAGCCCTTGGATGAGAAGAGATTTTGCAAGTTACGGTGTGAGCTAAATATCCTGGAATCCTCAAATGTCCTGTGATCAGGCACACATCCTAACCCTTATGCATATTGATGACTTAGATGTGCAACACACGAAGTAAAGTATATCTTCAATCAATGAAGACATACATTCTAAGTGTGAATACATTAATGTGGAATTTGACTTCGGAGCGCCACGATAATTGTGCGCCGTGTCTGGGTCTAATACTTCCTATACGGTGGGTAACGCCACCACCAAACGTTCTATTTTGAAGTGTTTCACTCATGGCGTTACCTTGCAATATCTTCACATTTGGTTTGGCTTCGAACTCAACATGTCTTCATGATTATCTTCACTATGTTGGTTATATAGATGTATACATACTAGTGTTCTGTCCTCTACAGCATTCACTTATAGCTACGTCTTCTTGGTTGAATCTTTTGAACTAAGTGAATGTGATCGGACCCTAATCTCTCTATGCTTTCTATCTCAAATTATATCTCTCCAAGTCATATGCATTCTATTGAAACTGTCGAATGTCTTCACTGCGTCCTTGTCAGCAGAAGATATAGAGACAACCATAAAGTCCGTTTTCAATGCTCATTCCTCCACATAAAATCCGGAGAAACAGGAACGACCGCCCGACAATCCAGGCGTGCGTGGGACGTGGAACAAACCCCAAACTTCCACAAACAGGACACGCGTTCCTCAGATGCGAATCGCCAGGGGCACCTGTGTAATAGCACAGTGCCGCCCCTGTGCCTATAAATTCACACTTACCGCGGTCATTATCTCCTTCTTCCACCCTCGCACAAACCCTAGCGCCACCGCTAGCTCTCGACGACGCCGGCGACGAAGCGCTTCGCTGCCGCAACCTCTCCGACGCCGTCCTCACGCCGACCACGGACATCGTTCTCTCCGCCGTCGCCGTAGGTGTCTTCCGTCGCCAAGTTAGGGCACGGAGGACTGAACTGCTCGGCATCATCTCCCACTTCCGTCTAGCAGTTCCAAGTGTGGTAAATAAAACTTTTTTTACAGCCCCTTTTGATCCCATGGTTCTGTCACTTTCTACCATAAGAAGTTTATCTTCACACAAGTTAGATCTCTCAATCTGCATCTCATAACATGCCTAGTATATTCACTTGTGCTTCATGAAGTAGTTAGATTCCTCACTTGTACTGATCTGTGGGTTCGTACAAATCTGGAACCAACTTCTTATCTATGAGTGAATGTCTTCGCACGATGAGGTCAATGTCTTCTAAACTGATTAATCTTCAAAACCTTCTGAGAATGCATATGACCTCTTCCCCTTCCCTCGCACCTTAATGCTGTCACATGTACATGTCCGTGGGAGAATCCTTCAGTTCTCATAGTCTGCATTCATTTGCAGAATTCCTACAGCATCACATAAATTCTCCTGAAGCTAGTTCCTGTTGGTCCAGCAAAAGAAAGCCTTTGAAGCCTTTGAAAGTTTTGAAGCCTTTCAAGTTAAAGTTTATGGCTTCAGAAGCAGCAGCAAGGAAGTGGGCAGACAGCAATGTGAAGGAACTTCCAAAGATCTGCCTGAAGACCTGGCAGAAATGTATAAAACAGATCCTGAAGAGAATTATGGGCAGCGCAAGACCTGAATCCAATGGATTCGACGCTATTGGGCTGAACAATGGTTCAAATACCGCTTCACAACCCAAGAGTACGCTGAGGAAAGTGCCATCAAAAGACCGTGGGGAGACATCTTATACAAAAACCTTGTACCCAGGTCCAGAGATGAAGCTATTGCCCAAAGCTTCTATCCATGCATGGTTCGAGGACCACAGCCTGATGATGCACATCCGTTGTCACTACTCTGGTGTCGTGACGACAATCTGTTCAAGAGCAACTTCCAGTTTGCCCAACAATCAGCGAAGCAGAACGAGAAGAAATTTGGGTTAGACTTCAACCCTGGTCCCTCAGCACCAAGGGCAGATGGCACACGCGAAGCAGAACCAAATGTCATCGGTCCATTTGCCAACCTCGAAGGCCTCATCACCTACATCCTGGTTCAAGGGACTATAGTGAATGAGCCTGCAGCTGACACTGAGTCTGATGAAGCGCCTGCAGTGCCTGCAGTAGCGAAGCCAAAGCAGTCGAAGAAGCCAAAAGCTTCAAAGCCGGCCCCTTCATCGAAAATCTCAAGGGCGAAGCCATTGGCAACTGCACCTCCTGAAGATAGAGTGCAGTCTGAAGACGTATCCCGCGTCTCCAAGCCCCAGAAGGCCAAGGTGCCTCCGCCACACACCGGCAAAGAGCACACAGCTGCTGCCATTCTGCGCAGCGAAGCCATTGATCTGTCAAGTGATGAAGATCTTGGAGATGACGCTCTAGAGCAGCTCATCAAGAGCAAAGAGGAAGCTGAAATCTTCAACAATTTGCCTCTCTTTGATGACGCCATCATCCAAAACTTCATCGATGAATGGTTTGCCACACCAGACATCAGCTTCGAAGATCTGCAGCTGCCCGTTGGCCTCAGCGTCGCCTTCCAAGGCGCTATTGCTTCAGAACTTGCAATTGCCCAGCGCATTGTTGAACTGAAGCAGAAAATTGATCATGAAAAGGCTCAGTTCAAGAAGCATGTGGCCAAGCTCAGCGTGCAAGAAGTAAAGAGCTTCAAGATCATGATGCACGAGCTCAAGGAAAACTTTCTGAAGAAGCATGCAGAAGCTCAAGGTTCACGTGAGCGGATGAAGTCTCTGGCTGAGAGATGTGTGCAAGCCTACAATGAGGCTGAGAAGCGCAAGGCACTTGGGCGTCCTGGCATCGACCCCAAGATGGCCGCAAAGAAAAAGAAGAACACTGTTCCAGCTGAACCAGAGGCATCAAGGTAGGAAGCAGTTCCGCTTGTCTTCCCAACTGCAACGACTGGCTCGAAGCCAAAGAGCGGGTCAACAGCTTCAGAGCTCAAGAAGACAAGAACTGCTGAGGCTGAAGCCCGGAAGCGGAAAAGCTCTGAAGCCTCTCCTACTGCCCCCAGCAAGAAGAAAAGAAAGACCAAGAAATCTCGGGCTGCTCCCACAGAGTCCTTGATAGTTGAACCTATTTCTATGATTCACCCGAACGCAGAACGACAACTGACAGTTCATGAGCCTGCTTCCACAGAGGCTCCTGAAGCTGAAGACATACCAACAGTTGACCCCATCGCTGCTGAAGACATTGGTCATCAGGACAATGTACAAGATGATGCAGCCCTTCCTCAGTATGAACACAACAAACTCATCAGCATTGGTCGTCCTCTGACGCCAATTGCACAAGATGCATCATGGGCGGATCGCCCTCAAGAGGAAGAAGACCTTGAGGCCCAGCCCACTCCAACCCCACAGGCGTCGTCTGCGTTCCGCAGGCTTCGCAGAGGTCCAAGGCCTCAAGTCTATGCTGAAGACATTCCGGCTGCATCAGCCGAAGAAAATGAAGAAGTACCACAAGATCCTACTCCCCAGCTACACCATGAAGCAGTTCTCCAGGAGAACATGCCTAAGTCTGACCCTCCAGCTAGTCAAGTGGAGGCTGAAAATGTTGAGGCTGCCACAACCAACACTGAAGCCAATGTGGAGCCCTCCCCACCAAAAGCTTAAGCAGACAGCGAAGCTACTGATCCAGACACTTCTGTTCCTGAGTCTGCTGTAGGTCCTCAATTTGATTACTATGTTGAGCACAGGCCTCATGTCCAGAAGCCAGTCCCAAGGCTGCCAAGGTTCCCAGGTCCTGCTTCAGCACCTGGCTCCTTTGACATCAATAGCTTCATGGCAGACAACGTTCTTCAACAGCTCCAAGAACCCCTATTCAAGGGAAAGGATTTCATCAGATAGGTTCTGGAGCTATCCTCAACGCAGCTACTATTCATGCATCCTATACAACCAAGGTCGCATCTTCCCGCACAAGCGCCTTGATGTTGAAGCCATTGCTAGTCTGCCCTATCTAGAGGAAGCTTTGGATTGCTTTAAGCAAGTGGGTCTGTTGCAGTTTGTCACTGATGAAGAGCACTGGAATGAAGAGCTTCTGCTTCAGTTCTATGCCACCCTCCACATTAAAGGATACAACAGAGATCCGAAGACTTGGGTCCTGGAGTGGATGGCCGGCAATGTCCATCATGAAGCCAATGCATTTGATATCACTGAGCTCACCGGCCTGCCCACTCCTGGTGAATTCTTCGAGGAAGGCTGTCAACTACATGCTGAAGCTATTGAGAGCATATTCCAGAGGCCTGAACCAAATATGAGTCAGATGCTCTCAATGATGAAGCCATTGCCCCATGATGCACCCTATCCAACTGAGTTCTTCGTTGAAGACCTTGAGTACCTGCCCAGGACCATATATCACATCATCCGGCGGACTCTCTGGCCCATTAAGGGACACTCTCCACATGCCAAGGTTGAGGGTGCAATGAAGACTCTCATATTCTATATCCTTCATGGAAAATGCTTCAACGCACATGATTTCTTCATACGCCAACTTGCAGCGTCAGGCTCAGATTTATTTGGTTTGAAGTTCTATGCTCCTTGGGTGATGAGGCTGATCAAACTGCACTCTGCGATCTCGTATCAGCCCTCAGCCCGAAACCATCGGATCTTCTTGCCAGATGTGGATACCTCTGCTGAAGCTATATATCCTGAGCCTGCCAAGCAACCTTTAAGTCTTCAAAATGCAGAACACCAGAGCTTCACTCAGAACGATGAAGGTGTTGAAGCCATCTCCAGGGTGTATCCTTTGGCTGCCACTACACGTGCGCCACACCCTACTTCAACTGAAGCCACTGATAGTGCAACTGCTTCAAGACCCAAGAAGCGCGCTCGTGTTCTCAATGACTGAGAGCTTCTTGTGGCCCTTCATAAAAAACAAGATAGGCATCACGACTGGCTAAAGCGTCAGATGAAGAGCCTCTTGGTGGATGTTAATCGTCTTCGAAATCTTGCCACCAAGAATGCTTTCGTCACTCATGAAACCTGTCGTCGTACATGGAAAGGGCTATCAATGATGTGTACTGAAGCTGAACTTGAAGAGGATGGCTTCACTGAGCGATTCAAGTTTGACACCACACCTCCTAGAAGGGCTGTGATGCGCAACACACATCACTTGAAGACTCTGAGTTTTCTTCACCTGCTGCCATAGTCACTGCCAGAATCATTGATGAAGAAGATGATGCTACATCACCGCCACCTGCTTCAGCACCTCCAAGCTTTTCTGCACCGCCAAACACCTCCAATGACCCTGCTGCTCCTGGGAACGAGTAGACACTCTATGTCTTCAAACCTTTTTGGTCCTTGCTGACAAAGGGGGAGAAGCATATGGGTTTATAGTCTTCAAGCGGGTCCATATGGGCGGGTGCTTTATGTTTTGCTATATTTTTGCTTCGTGCTTACAACTCTCATTTTTGTTTCTTGTGGTTCTTTGAGTTGTAACACTAAAACTCGATGGTCGTCTCCTACTTGTTTGCCACCCTGTTTGCGAAGATAAATTCCGCATGTGCGATGATAAATTCTGCATTTATCTCATTCTGCAGACGTCCATTTTCCATTATGCATGTCATTATCTTCATATATATTCACATGCATAGTGGATTGTCATCATAAGCTGAAGTGGATCTCCACAAGTACAACCTGCCATGTGCATTTCCATTCCAAAAGCAAATTAACTTGTATGCACATCTTCAGGGGGAGCCCTTGCAACTTATGAAGACAATTCCTTATCCTTTACAATTTCACAGACTATATTCCCCGTTGAAAACTTCAACTAGTTTGTCATCAATCACCAAAAAGGGGGAGATTGTAAGTGCATCTAGTGCCACCCCTAGTTGGTTTTGGAGTATTGACGACGACAAACCTAGTTGCGGGACTAATGTGTTTGTGAGAATTGCAGGATAACACAGGTAGAAGTCCCTCATTGATTCGGTTTTACTACCAGAGATGACCCCTAAAAATGTATGAAGACATTGAAGTCAAAGGTGGTATATGAAGATATTCACATTGAAGACTATGACAAAAGAAGACACGTTATGAAGCCTATGGAGCTCGAAGACTTAGATCTTTCGTAGTTCTTTTCCTTTGTGTTGAGTCATAGGAACCACCGTACTGTTAAGTGGGGTCTAGGAGAATCAGTCAGAATGACTGAAGTGATGCCTAAACCAAAAAACCTATGTCTTCGAGTGAAGACAATGAGAGAGAATCTTGTCCAGAGCCGGACAAGTCAGCTTTGCTTGTAGCCCAAGTAAAGTTGCCATGAGAGTTTGAAATCTGACCGTTGAGACACGTGTCAGTTCCTTAGTGACCCAGGGTCATTTCGGACAAATCAGGTCGGGTTGCCAAGTGGCTATAAATAGCCCACCCCCTACAACCATAAACGATTGGCTGCTCAGATTTCAGTGCACGGCTTTTGTCATTTGAGAGCAACCCACCTCGACGCCTTTGAGAGAAAATTCCCAGCGAGGAGAAAAGCCCTAACCACCCAGAGCCAGAGAACATTGGGCATCACTTAAGTCTTCTTGTCTGTGTGATCTGAAGACTTATTACACTTGAGGACTGTGAATCCTCCAGACGGTTAGGCGTCGCGTTCAGAGCATCCAAGAGACATTGTGGATTGCCAGTGAACGAAGTCTGTGAAGGTTTGGGAGTCTACCTTGAAGACTTACCAGAGTGATTGGGCGAGGACTAAGTGATCTTAGCTCAAGGAGAATACGGTGAGGACTTGGTGTCCTGAGCTGCGTGTTCCGGACTGGGTGTCCGGGACTGTGTGTCCTAAGGTTTAAATACCTAGCCGCTCCAACCAGACGTACAGTTGTCACAGCAACTGGAACTGGTACAACACATCATTGTCTTCAACGAGTCAATGGTTTCATCTTCACTTCCTTTTACTTACTGTTACTCATTGTGAAGCCATTGCATGCTTCCTATATCTTTTGTCTTCACAACGTAACTGTATGATTTGTTTGGCTTCATAACTTCCTCCTACCTGATCCTTATTACACTGCAGCTACTTGTCATTGTGCTTTCACTCTATTGAATACTTGACCATGGCTTGCCTAGTGTAATCTAACTTCCGCTACATAGTGATAGGCATATCTCTACTGTTTGTCTTCATAACTTCCACATTTTGAAGACTTTCATAAAAATTGCCTATTCACCCCCTCTAGTCGATACAACGCACTTTCAGGTAGGCCTATATAAACACCCTAGGGCACCCATGCAGGGGGAGCCTTTTCAGTAGTTTTAGACACCACATCGAGAGGAGAAGCGGGCTAGCCTTGCCCTTCTTCATCCTTTCACCGAACAGTTCAAGGAGCCTCTTGTAGCTACTTGTCGATCTAGTGACCATGCGGAGACCCCGCAGAGCAGCAATAGTGGTGTTATCTCCATGGAGAGCCCCGAAGCTGGGTAAGATCTGCCGGCGTGCATGTCTTCGCCTTATCCCGTTTCCAGGCACCGGCGATGTTTTATTGGCTCTCACAATGATAAGCCACCTGTTGGCATATGTCGCACCAACCACCCGACATTTGGCACCCACCATGGGGCCAGGTGCACCGTCGTCCGGAGACCTGTTCTAGACGGGAACCCTCTTCCTTCCGAGCGAGCGTAGCCAGCCCGGCTCGCCCAATGGCGCTTGCCCTGACGCACTGCAAGGCGTCGCCGACGCCTGCGCGGCGAGCTGCCTCGCCGATCTTGTTGGCGAGGCTCGCATCTCCGCCGAGCCCGCGTCGGACGCGAGCACAGGCTGCCCCGAGAGCCACCTCGTCAACCTCCTCGACCAACTCCACGTCTTCGGTGAGCTTGCCGCGGACTTGGAGTCGGTTGGCTCCACCGACCCGATGCTTGTCGACTCTGACACGGTGTCGCTTGACGCCTTCCCCACCAATGTAGTAATCATCAATGACCCTCTTCCTCGAGCCGACAGCAGCGGCAGCGCCATCACCGAGGTACTGGTCATCAGCCACGGCGCCGCCTCTGGCGAAAATGCCCACGACGCCCTGCAGACGGCGCTGCACGACTTGTCCGCCCCTATCCCGGCCGACGCCGACGCCAAGACACTGGAGGCACGCCGCCTCACCCTCGTTGCGGAGGGCCAGAAGCTAGCTTCCATGAGACGCCTCACCGAAGCTCACCAGCGTGAAGTCGACCGCGCCGCCTTCGGCACGCCGCCTCCCGGTGGGCCGAGCCGCATCGGCATCATCAAGAAACACGGTGCAGCTATCGCCGACGTGCTGGGAGCAGACCGCCCAGTCTATGCCATGCCTCTCAAGAACTTACGCGCCGCCCAAGCGGCCGCAGATGAGCTGAATGGACTGGGGCCCGAAGAGCTCCCCTACATGACCAGACGCATCCAGCAGCTTATCGACGCGGCCACAGAGCGGCATGAAGCCGGTGTCCACGCCGAAAGTCCTCCCCCACACCGAGAGCACGGTGCGACGTCCCGAACGCCGACTGCGGGTAACACCCGCGCAAGGAAAGAAAAGGAGCCGGCTGCCAGCCGCAGCCGAACTCGAATCTCCATCGAGCATGACGCAGAAGGCCGCCCTCGAGCTGTGGAGTGGCAGGGCGACCCGCCTCCTCCTCCGCCTCGTGGGGAGAGATATCCCACCCCGCCGCCTGTCACGCATCCGACTCTCAGCGGCCGACTGGGCCGCCATGAAGGAGTCGGCGAGAATGACGTCCGCCACCGGATCGACCGCCTCGCGCGATCCCTGGCCCTGGAAGAAGAAGATGATGTCGGCCCGCCCTGCTTTGGCCCCCGCATCCGCGACGAGCCCTTCCCCAAAGGGTTCTCGCTCCCAAGAGGCACGCCCAAGTACAACGGCTCCGTGAAGCCGGAAGACTGGTTGATCGACTACTCCACCGCGGTTAGCATCACGAACGGCAACAGGCGTGTTGCCGTGAAGTATGTCCCCCTCATGCTCCAAGGCACGGCACACACCTGGCTCAATAGCCTCAAGCCTTACAACATCAACATCTGGCTAGACTTCACAGAAGCCTTCATTCGTAACTTCACCAGCACCTACAAGCGGGCTCCCAAGCCCCGACAGCTCTCCTTGTGTGTCCAAGGGCCCAACAAATCAACTAGCGACTACCTCACGCATTGGGCCGAGCTCCGCAATTCCTGCGAAGGGGTGCACGAGGTTCAAGCTATAGAGTACTTCACCGTCGGGTGCCGAGAAGGCACCCTCCTCAAGCACCGACTCCTCAATGACGAGCCGACTACCCTCGACGAGCTGCTGGTCATAGCTGATAAATACGCCACGGCCAATTCCTCAATGAAGACCGAGCTCCGAGTAGACGCCTCCGGGAAGGTGCTCGCTCCGAGTCCCAAGACGCCGGCAGGAGACTCCAGCCGACGCTCGTACCAGAACGACCACAAGCGCAAGGCTCCCATGCCACCTTCCGCCAGTCGGCAGGTGAACACAATCGAAGACAAACAACCCGAAGGGCGGCCCACGCCCAAGAAGCAGAAAGGCAGTAGGCCGGCTTGGCAGCCGGCTTTCTCCTATGAGCAAGCACTTGATGCCCCCTGCAAGTTCCACAGTGGCGCGAAGCCTTCAAACCACACGACCCGGAAATGCCACTGGCTCACGTGGATCTCCAATGCCGCCGCCTCCCCCCGCTGGTCAGCCGCCTCCGGCCCTCCGCAGCCGGCCGCTCGACCAGCAGTCGGGGCTGTTCAAGACGAGTTCCCCGACGAGCATGCCGCCTACGTCGTCTTTACAAGCCAACCAGAAGACCGACGTAGCCGACGCCGACAGCATCAAGAAGTCAATGCAGTTGCCTCCAACAATCCCGAGTTCATGCACTGGTCAGAAAGGCCTATCAGCTGGAGCCGGACTGATCACCCAGAGGTGATGCCGTCTCCCGGCTCTTACTCATTGGTTTTGGATGCCACCCTCGCAACAGAAAGGCGAGATGCCCGTTTCTCCCGCGTGCTGATAGATGGCGGGAGCAGCATCAACATACTGTACCGTGACACCATGGACAAGCTGAGCATCAAGACGAAGTAGCTCATGCCTAGTCGGACTGTGTTCCATGGCATCGTACCCGGCCTGTCCTACTCCCCAATCGGCAAGATCAAGATAGATGTCCTCTTCAGGGACAAGGATCATTTCCGCCGAGAGGCAGTGTGGGTTGAGGTAGTGGATCTGGAGATCCCTTTGAAGGAAATATGCCCTAGAGGCAATAATAAAGTTATTATTTATTTCCTTATATCATGATAAATGTTTATTATTCATGCTAGAATTATATTAACCGGAAACATAATACATGTGTGAATACATAGACAAACAGAGTGTCACTAGTATGCCTCTACTTGACTAGCTCGTTGATCAAAGATGGTTATGTTTCCTAACCATAGACATGAGTTGTCATTTGATTAACGGGATCACATCATTAGGAGAATGATGTGATTGACTTGACCCATTCCATTAGCTTAGCACTTGATCGTTTAGTTTGTTGCTATTTCTTTCTTCATAACTTATACATGTTCCTATGACTATGAGATTATGCAACTCCCGTTTACCGGAGGAACACTTTTTGTGCTACCAAACGTCACAACGTAACTGGGTGATTATAAAGGTCCTCTATAGGTGTCTCCGAAGGTACTTGTTGGGTCGGCATATTTCAAGATTAGGATTTGTCACTCCGATTGTCGGAGAGGTATCTCTGGGCCCTCTCGGTAATGCACATCACTTAAGCCTTGCAAGCATTACAACTAATAAGTTAGTTGCGGGATGATGTATTACGGAACGAGTAAAGAGACTTGCCGGTAATGAGATTGAACTAGGTATTGAGATAACGACGATCGAATCTCGGGAAAGTAACATACCGATAAAGATCTTCGTAGAATATGTGGGAGCCAATATGAGCATCCGGGTTCCGCTGTTGTTTATTGACCGGAGACATGTCTCGGTCATATCTACATAGTTCTCGAACCCGTAGGGTCCGCACGCTTAAGGTTACGATGACAGTTATATTATGAGTTTATGCATTTTGATGTACCGAAGGTTGTTCGGAGTCCCGGATGTGATCACGGACATGATGAGGAGTCTCGAAATGATCGAGACGTAAAGATCAATATATTGGACGACTATATTCGCACATCGGAAAGGTTCCGAGTGATTCGGGTATTTTCGGGGGTACCGGCGAGTTACGGGAATACGAGGAAGAAGTAATGGGCCTCATGGGCCAAGTGGTGGAAGAGAGGAGACAGGGCGCGCATCCCCCTTGCTCCTTTATATACAGGGGCAGGGGGGCACCTCTAGACACACAAGTTGATCAGTTGATCTCTCCCAGACGTGTACGGTGCCCCCTCCACCATATTCCACCTCGGTTATATGTAGTGGCGCTTAGGCGAAGCCCTACGTCGGTAGCAACATCATCACCGTCACCACACCATCGTGCTGACAGAACTCTCCCGTGAAGCTCTGCTGGATCGGCGTTCACGGGACGTCATCGAGCTGAACGTGTGCTGAACTCGGAGGTGCCGTGCGTTCGGTACTTGGATCGGTCGGATCGTGAAGACGTATGACTACATCAACCGCGTTGTGCTAACGCTTCCGCTTTCGGTCTACGAGGGTACGTGGACAACACTCCCCCCTCTCGTTGCTATGCATCACCATGATCTTGCGTGTGCGTAGGAAATTTTTGAAATTACTACGTTGCCCAACAGTGGCATCCGACCCAGGTTTTATGCATAGATGTCATATGCATGAGTAGAACACAAGTGATTTGTGGGCGATATAAGTCATACTGCTTACCAGCATGTCATACTTTGGTTCGGCGGTATTGTTGGATGAAGTGGCCCAGACCGACATTACGCGTACTTTTACGCGAGACTGGTTCTACCGACGTGCTTTGCACACAGGTGGCTGGCGGGTGTCAGTTTCTCCAACTTTAGTTGAACCAAGTGTGGCTACGCCCAGTCCTTGCGAAGGTTAAAACAACACCAACTTGACAAACTATCGTTGTGGTTTTGATGCGTAGGTAAGAACGGTTCTTGCTAAGCCCGTAGCAGCCACGTAAAACTTGCAACAACAAAGTAGAGGACGTCTAACTTGTTTTTGCAGGGCATGTTGTGATGTGATATGGTCAAGACATGATGCTAAATTTTATTGTATGAGATGATCATGTTTTGTAACCGAGTTATCGGCAACTGGCTGGAGCCATATGGTTGTTGCTTTATTGTATGCAATGCAATTGCACTGTAATGCTTTACTTTATCACTAAGCGGTAGCGATAGTCGTGGAAGCATAAGATTGGCGAGACGACAACGATGCTACGATGACGATCAAGGTGTCACGCCGGTGATGATGGTGATCATGACGGTGCTTCGGAGATGAAGATCAGAAGCACAAGATAATGATGGCCATATCATATCACTTATATTGATTGCATGTGATGTTTATCTTTTATGCATCTTATCTTGCTTTGATTGACGATAGCATTATAAGATGATCTCTCACTAAATTTCAAGATAAAAGTGTTCTCCCTGAGTATGCACCGTTGCCAAAGTTCGTCGTGCCCAGACACCACATGATGATCGGGTGTGATAAGCTCTACGTCCATCTACAACAGGTGCAAGCTAGTTTTGCACACGCAGAATACTCAGGTTAAACTTGACGAGCCTAGCATATGCAGATATGGCCTCGGAACACTGAGACCGAAAGGTCAAGCGTGAATCATATAGTAGATATGATCAACATATTGATGTTCACCATTGAAAGCTACTCCATATCACGTGATGATCGGTTATGGTTTAGTTGATTTGGATCACGTGATCACTTAGAAGATTAGAGGGATGCCTTTCTAAGTGGGAGTTCTTAAGTAATATGATTAATTGAACTTAAATTTATCATGAACTTAGTACCTGATAGTATCTTGCTTGTCTATGTTTGTTTGTAGATAGATGGCCCGTGCTGTTGTTCCGTTGAATTTTAATGCGTTCCTTAAGAAAGCAAAGTTGAAAGATGGTGATAGCAATTACATGGACTGGGTCCGTAAGTTGAGGATTATCCTCATTGCTGCATAGAAGAATTATGTCCTGGAAGCACCGCAAGGTGCCAGGCCTGCTGCTAGAGCAACACCAGATGTTATGAACGTCTGGCAGAGCAAAGTTGATGACTACTCGATAGTTCAGTGTGCCATGCTTTACGGCTTAGAATCGGGATTTCAACGGCGTTTTGAACATCATGGAGCATATGAGATGTTCCAGGAGTTGAAGTTAATATTTCAAGCAAATGCCCGGATTGAGAGATATGAAGTCTCCAATAAATTCTATAGCTGCAAGATGGAGGAGAATAGTTCTGTCAGTGAACATATACTCAAAATGTCTGGGTATCATAATCACATGACTCAACTGGGAGTTAATCTTCCTGTTGATAGTGTCATTGACAGAGTTCTTCAATCACTGCCACCAAGCTACAAGAGCTTCGTGATGAACTATAACATGCAAGGGATGGATAAGACAATTCCCGAGCTCTTCGCAATGCTAAAGGCTGCGGAGGTAGAAATCAAGAAGGAGCATCAAGTGTTGATGGTCAACAAGACCGCCAGTTTCAAGAAAAAGGGCAAAGGGAAGAAGAAGGGGAACTTCTAGAAGAACAGTAAGCAAGTTACTGCTCAGGAGAAGAAACCCAAATCTGGACCTAAGACTGAAACTGAGTGCTTCTACTGCAAGCAGACTGGACACTGGAAGCGGAACTACCCCAAGTGTTTGGTGGATAAGAAGGATGGCAAAGTGAACAAAGCTATATTTGATATACATGTTATTGATGTGTACTTTACTAGTGTTTATAGCAACCCCTCGGTATTTGATACTGGTTCAGTTGCTAAGAGTAGTAACTCGAAACGAAAGTTGCGGAATGAACAGAGACTAGTTAAGGGTGAAGTGACGATGTGTGTTGGAAGTGGTTCCAAGATTGATATGATCATCATCGCACACTCCCTATACTTTCAGGATTAGTGTTGAACCTAAATAAGTGTTATTTGGTGTTTGCATTGAGCATGAATATGATTTGATCATGTTTATTGCAATACGGTTATTCATTTAAGTAAGAGAATAAATTGTTGTTCTGTTTACGTATATGGTTACACAACCAATGAAAATGGTTCGTTGGATCTCGATCATAGTTATACACATATTCATAATATTGGAGCCAAAAGATGCAAAGTTAATAATGATAGTGCAACTTATTTGTGGCACTGCCGTTTAGGTCATATTGGTGTAAAGCGCATGAACAAAATCCATGCTGATGGGCTTTTGGAATCACTTGATTATGAATCAGTTGATGCTTGCGAACCATGCCTCATGGGCAAGATGACTAAGACTCCGTTCTCCGGAACAATGGAGCGAGCAACAAATTTATTGGAAATTATACATACTGATGTATGTGGTCCGATGAATATTGAGGCTCGCAGCAGGTATCATTATTTTCTGATCCTCACAGATGATTTGAGCAGATATGAGTATATCTACTTGATGAAACACAAGTCTGAAATATTTGAAAAGTTCAAAGAATTTCAGAGTGAAGTAGAGAATCATCGTAACAAAAATAAAAGTTTCTATGATATGATCGCAGAAGTAAAATATTTGAGTTACGAGTTTGGCCTTCAGTTAAAACAATGTGAAATAGTTTCACTACTCACGCCACCTAGAACACCACAGTGTAATGGTGTGTCTGAACGCCGTAACCGTACTTTATTAGATATGGTGCGATCTATGATGTCTCTTACCGATTACCACTATCGTTTTGGGGTTATGCATTAGAGACAGCTACATTCACGTTAAATAGGGCACCATCGAAATCCGTTGAGATGACGCCTTATGAACTGTGGTTTGGCAAGAAACCAAAGTTGTCGTTTCTGAAAGTTTGGGGCTGCGATGCTTATGTGAAAAAGCTTCAACCTGATAAGCTCGAACCCAAATCGGAGAAATGTGTCTTCATAGGATACCCAAAGGAAACTGTTGGGTACACCTACTATCACAGATCCGAAGGCAAGACTTTCGTTGCTAAGAATGGATCCTTTCTAGAAAAGGAGTTTATCTCAAAAGAAGTGAGTGGGAGGAAAGTAGAACTTGATGAGGTAACTGTACCTGCTCCCTTATTGGAAAGTAGTACATCACAGAAACCGGTTTCTGTGACACCTACACCAATTAGTGAGGAAGCTAATGATAATGATCATGAAACTGCAGATCAAGTTACTACCGAACCTCGTAGATCAACCAGAATAAGATCCGCACCAGAGTGGTACGGCAATCCTGTTCTGGAAGTCATGCTACTAGATCATGATGAACCTACGAACTATGAAGAAGCAATGGTGAGCCCAGATTCCGCAAAATGGCTAGAAGCCATGAAATCTGAGATGGGATCCATGCATGAGAACAAAGTGTGGACTTTGGTTGACTTGCCCATTGATCGGCAAGCAATTGAGAATAAATGGATCTTCAAGAAGAAGACTGACGTTGACGGTAATGTTACTGTCTACAAAGCTCGACTTGTTGCAAAAGGTTTTCGACAAGTTCAAGGGATTGACTACGATGAGACCTTCTCACCCGTAGCAATGCTTAAGTCTGTCCGAATCATGTTAGCAATTGCCGCATTTTATGATTATGAAATTTGGCAAATGGATGTTAAAACTGCATTCCTGAATGGATTTCTGGAAGAAGAGTTGTATATGATGCAACCAGAAGGTTTTGTCGATCCAAAGGGAGCTAACAAAGTGTGCAAGCTCCAGCGATCCATTTATGGACTGGTGCAAGCCTCTCGGAGTTGGAATAAATGCTTTGATAGTGTGATCAAAGCATTTGGTTTTGTACAGACTTTTGGAGAAGCCTGTATTTACAAGAAAGTGAGTGGGAGCTCTGTAGCATTTCTGATATTATATGTGGATGACATATTATTGATTGGAAATGATATAGAATTTCTGGATAGCATAAAGGGATATTTGAATAAGAGTTTTTCAATGAAAGACCTCGGTGAAGCTGCTTACATATTGGGCATTAAGATCTATAGAGATAGATCAAGACGCTTAATTGGACATTCACAAAGCACATACCTTGACAAAGTTTTGAAGAAGTTCAAAATGGATCAGGCAAAGAAAGGGTTCTTGCCTGTGTTACAAGGTGTGAAGTTGAGTAAGACTCAATGTCCGACCACCGCAGAAGATAGAGAGAAAATGAAAGATGTTCCCTATGCTTCAGCCATAGGCTCTATCATGTATGCAATGTTGTGTACCAGACCTGGTGTGTGCCTTGCTATAAGTCTAGCAGGGAGGTACCAAAGTAATCCTGGAGTGGATCACTGGACAGCGGTCAAGAACATCCTGAAGTACCTGAAAAGGACTAAGGATATGTTTCTCATATATGGAGGTGACAAAGAGCTCATCGTAAATGGTTACGTTGATGCAAGCTTTGACACTGATCCGGACGATTCTAAATCGCACACCGGATACGTGTTTATATTGAACGGTGGAGCTGTCAGTTGGTGCAGTTCTAAACAAAGTGTCATGGCGGGATCTACATGTGAAGCGGAGTACATAGATGCTTCGGAAGCAGCAAATGAAGGAGTCTGGATGAAGGAGTTCATATCCAATCTAGGTGTCATACCTAGTGCATCGGGTCCAATGAAAATCTTTTCTGACAATACTGGTGCAATTGCCTTGGCGAAGGAATCCAGATTTCACAAGAGAACCAAGCACATCAAGAGACGCTTCAATTCCATTCGGGATCTAGTCCAAGTGGGAGACATAGAAATTTGCAAGATACATACGGATCTGAATGTTGCAGACCTGCTAACTAAGCCTCTTCCACGAGCAAAACATGATCAGCACCAAGGCTCCATGGGTGTTAGAATCATTACTGTGTAATCTAGATTATTGAATCTAGTGCAAGTGGGAGACTGAAGGAAATATGCCCTAGAGGAAACAATAAAATTATTATTTATTTCCTTATATCATGATAAATTTTTATTATTCATGCTAGAATTGTATTAACCGGAAACATAATACATGTGTGAATACTTAGACAAACAGAGTGTCACTAGTATGCCTCTACTTGACTAGCTTGTTGATCAAAGATGGTTATGTTTCCTAACCATAGACATGAGTTGTCATTTGATTAACGGGATCACATCATTAGGAGAATGATGTGATTGACTTGACCCATTCCATTAGCTTAGCACTTGATCGTTTACTTTGTTGCTATTGCTTTCTTCATAACTTATACATGTTCCTATGACTATGAGATTATGCAACTCCCGTTTACCGGAGGAACACTTTGTGTGCTACCAAATGTCACAACGTAACTGGGTGATTATAAAGGTGCTCTACAGGTGTCTCCGAAGGTACTTGTTGGGTTGGCGTATTTCGAGATTAGGATTTGTCACTCCGAATGTCGGAGAGGTATCTCTAGGCCCTCTCGGTAATGCACATCACTTAAGCCTTGCAAGCATTGCAACTAATAAGTTAGTTGCAGAATGATGTATTACGGAACAAGTAAAGAGACTTGCCGATAACAAGATTGAACTTGGTATTGAGATACCGACGATCGAATCTCGGGCAAGTAATATACCGATGACAAAGGGAACAATGTATGTTCTTATGCGGTCTGACCGATAAATATCTTCGTAGAATATGTGGGAGCCAATATGAGCATCCGGGTTCCGCTATTGGTTATTGACCGGAGACATGTCTCGGTCATATCTACATAGTTCTCGAACCCGTAGGGTCCGCACGCTTAAAGTTTCGGTGCCGACTGTATTATGAGTTTATGTGATTTGATGTACCAAAGGTAGTTCGGAGTCCCGGATGAGATCGGGGACATGACGAGGAGTCTCGAAATGGTCGAGACATAAAGATCGATATATTGGACGACTATATTCGGACATCGGAAAGGTTCCGAGTGATTCGGGTATTTTCGGGGGTACCGGGGAGTTACGGGAATACGAGGAAGAAGTAATGGGCCTCATGGGCCAAGTGGTGGAAGAGAGGAGGCAGGGCGTGCGGCCCCGCTAGCCCAAACTTAATTGGACTAGGGGTCCAGCCCCCCTTTCCTCCTTTTTCCTCCTTCTCCTTCCTTCTCCTTCTCCTCCTTCCTTTCCTCCTCCTAGTAGGAGTAGGAAAGGGGAGTCCTACTCCTACTAGGAGGAGGACTCTTCCTCCTGGCGCGCCCATAGAGGGTCGGCCGGCCTCCCCCCTTTCTCCTTTATATACAGGGGCAGGGGGGCACCTCCAGACACACAAGTTGATCAGTTGATCTCTCCCAGCCGTGTGCGGTGCCCCCCTCCACCATATTCCACTTCGGTCATATCGTAGCGGTGCTTTGGCGAAGCCCTGCATCGGTAGCAACATCATCACCGTCACCACGCCGTCATGCTGATGGAACTCTCCCGTGAAGCTCTACTGGATCGGAGTTCGTGGGACATCATCGAGCTGAACGTGTGCTGAACTCGGAGGTGCCGTGCGTTCGGTACTTGGATCGGTCGGATCATGAAGACATACGACTACATCAACAGCGTTGTGCTAACGCTTCCGCTTTCGGTCTACGAGGGTACGTGGACAACACTCTCCCCTCTCGTTGCTATGCATCACCATGATCTTGCGTCTGCATAGGAAATTTTTGAAATTACTACGTTCCCCAACACCCTTACCACGCGTTGCTTGGCCGACCTGCTCTGGCCAAGTTCATGTCTGTACCCCACTATGCCTACCTCAAGATGAAGATACCGAGTTCCAAGGGCATCATCACCATAGCCGGAGACTACAATAAATCCTCTGAGTGTGCGGCAGCTAGTAGCCGGCTGGCCGAGTCCCTCGTGATTGCTGAAGAGAAGAAGATACTGGATCGAGTTGTGGCCATGACCGGCAAGCAGCCGGCCCTGTCCCCCGACTCCAAGGAGTGTGATGCCCAAGGTTCTTTCCAGCCGACCAAAGAATCAAAGAAGGTACCTCTGGACCCGGAGCACCCAGAAAGGTTTGCCACCATCGGGGCAAACCTGGACAACAAATAGGAAGGCGAGCTCGTCGATTTCCTCCATGAGAATCGGGACATCTTCGCATGGTCCCCCAAGGACATGCCGGGTGTTCCGAAGGAATTCGCCGAGCACAAGCTACACGTCCGAGAAGGTGCAAAACCAGTCAAAGAGCCCCTCCATCGACTATCGGAAGAGAAGAGAAGGATTGTAGGAGAAGAGATAGCCCGACTTCTGGCAACCGGCTTCATTATGGAAGTTTTCTTTCCAGAGTGGCTCGCCAACCCGGTCCTCGTGCTGAACAAAAATAACAAGTGGCGCATGTGTATAGACTACACTAGCCTCAACAAGGCCTGCCCCAAAGATCCCTTCGCCCTGCCAAGGATTGATCAAGTAATAGACTCCACAGCCGGATGCGAGTTGTTGAGCTTCTTGGATGCTTACTCAGGCTACCACCAGATAAAGTTGGATCCAGCTGACCGCCTGAAGACCGCCTTCATCACACCGTTCAGAGATTTCTGCTACCTGACTATGACATTCGGCTTGAGAAATGCCGGTGCCACTTTTCAGCGTTGCATGCAGAAATGCCTCCTTAAGCAGCTCGGCAGAAATGCCCACGTCTATGTAGACAATATTGTGGTGAAGACGGAGAAGCGTGGCACCTTGCTGGAAGACCTCAGAGAGACATTTGAAAACTTGCGCCGGTTTCAGATCAAGTTCAACCCCGAGAAATGCGTGTTCGGAGTACCAGCCGGCCAGCTTCTAGGCTTCCTGGTCTCCGAACGCGGCATCGAATGCAACCCGATGAAGATCAAGGCCATAGAGAGAATTAAGATTCCCACCAAGCTACGAGACGTCCAGAAGTTCACCGGGTGCCTGGCTTCCCTAAACCGCTTGGAGCGCCAGAAGCTGCTCCTCAAGTGACCGGTTGGCACCCGGCGCGATCTCGACCCCTGCCTGTCGTCGCACGTCGCGGTAGGCCTCGATGGCTTGGGTAGCGGCAACGGAGTAACGGGAAAGTAATCTGCAAAGAGAAGAAAGCAGTAGCACAAAGTCAAAAGACGAACCAAATGGCAGGAGGCAGGCAAAGAAACGAAGAAGAAGGCGGCCTACCGTCGATTAAGTCTTCCACCCGGCTGTAGCCTTGATTCAGCGCCTGCCTTGCCTTGGCCCAGTTCGCCGCCTCGGTTTCATATTCAGCTTTGAGGCCAGCCTCGCTGTCCCGCGCCACCGTCAAGGCCGCCTTGTGGCTCTCCTCCTGGTCGGCCAGTTTCTTGGCCAGGCGATCGCGCTCCTGAGCCAGGGCGGCGCACTCGGCCTCCTTGGCGTGAAGGGCGGACTGGGCTCCGCTTAGCTGGTCCCTCAAGTCATCATTGGCCCCTGCAGATATGAAGAAAGAAGTCGTCAGGAAAAGATCCGACCCGATTGCTCAGCAGTCGGCCCGAATCTCGGGGACTACACCCAGTGGGTGCACTGACGCGCCCCCACTTGAGACAAAAGATGAAGCACTTACTCCGGCTCTCGGTCAGGTCAGCGGCCTTCTGGTCCAACTCCTGGCCTGGGAGTTGAAAGCAGTTGCGCGGAGGTTGTGGTACTCCTGCAGATAAGACAAGAGACGCGAGTAAGAACAAGACGGCAATCAAAGTCTACTAAGAAGTTCCGAGCTGCCTGCTCAGCAGCTGACTCGAAACTCGGGGACTACACCCAGTGGGTGCGCTGACGCGTCCCCACGGAAGAAATCTGGAGCAACCAATGAAAGGCGGGAGGACTCACCCGAATAACTGTTCGAGTCGAGAGAAACTCTTGAGTATACTGCTTCAGCGCGGCGGCCTGGGCCTAAAGCCGGCTCCGGACGTCCTGCGCCGCCACGTTCAGCGCGGTCGTCCCACCACCCGGCGTCCACCCGGATGAGCTGTCAACGACCGCCTCCGGGTCCTGGGCCGACGGGCTGGCACCCGCATCCTTTTGTGGCTCCGGCGCTGAAGTCGCCTTCCCCGCGCGCCGACGAAACGGCGACAGGGCCACAAGGTCCGCCCCCACAGTCGGCTCACCACCGGCCGGCTGCACGAGCGGCGTTTCGGGCCGGCCACCTTGGCCCTTTCCAGTCGGCAGCGTCGGTTCCGCCTCCCTCTCCATCACCGGCCGGCCGCGGCCGGCCTCCTCCATCGGGGGCACTAGGATGTTGGGAGCCGCGGCGCGAAGGGGGATGACGAGCTGTGGAGGCTGGTTCTGCAGGGCCTCCGCCTCCCTCTCCGCGGCCACGGCCTCCGCCTGGGCCTTGGCAGCCGCATCGGCTCGCGTTTCCACCGACTTCTCCCTCACCTCCCGAACCGCCCTCCGCTCCTCCGCCTCCCGCTCCTCCCACGCGTTCCGCTCTGTCGCCTCTAGGAGATCAGCGCGGGGATCCACACGACGGGAGCTTAAAGACCCTCCTACTGCTCCAACTATGGAGGCGGCAGGGACCCGCCCGAGGGAAAGTGGGTCCCTGTTTGATAAGTCAAGAAGAAGGCTTAGAAGAATATCAACCGAAGAACAAAAATAAAGGCGTAAGAAAAATGACACTTGCACTGACTCCTGCGGCTGCTTCACCACCTTGCGGAAGCGAGCCGCCTTCGCGGCCGCTTCGTCCTGCTTGGTCACCGCCGCGGTACTCTTGGGCTTCTTTGGCCGACTGCCGAAGTGGGTCGACGCGGCCCGGCGTTTTTGCGCACCACCATGACCAGCCAGCGCGGCAGATGGGCCCGCGCCTTGATGATCGGGCGCCGGTCAGCGGCGCGGAATAACTTCGGCCTCATCGTCATCCGGCCAGTCCTCGAAGGCGGCGCCGAGCCCAGGGACGCCTTCCTCGCCGCCTTCCCCTACGACGTCGTCTTACATGGCGGCCGCCCCTAGGTCCGTGTCGTCAACGTCGTCCACCGCATGGTCAGGGAGGAACTGGCGTTCCACCCCCACAGCCCCGGTTGCCGGCGGAAGCATGGGGTTCTGCCGAAAACAAGCTAACTGGTCATGAGTCGGCCATCGTGAACCTGGCAACAGGGAAAGAAGAAAAGAAGAGAAGCTTACCGTAGGCGGAGGATTGGCGCGACAGTACGGCTCCTTGCCGTACCGCCACTCCTCGGTGAGCTTGCAGTTGGAAATATAGTTCACCATGTAAGACACCTCGGCTTCAGGCATCTCCTTGGTGCTTAGCCGGCACAGGTCGAAGCGGCCGCTCATCTGGCAGATCATGTGAGGCCGGCCCTGGAGCGGGAGCACCCGGCGCTCCACGAAGACGGCCACCAGGTCGGCCCCGGTCAGCCCCTCTGACTGGATCATCACCCGGAGCCGTGCAACGGAGGCGACCCCACCCTGAGACAGCGACCTGGCCCGGTAGGACCATGAGGGCTGCCTCCCAGCCGGCAGGCCGGCTACGTAAGCCGGCAGATTGACGAAGTCGCCTTGTGGAGCGACGTTCTTCACGTAGAAGTAAGATTTCTGCCAGAGCTTCATCGACTGGATCAGCGGGATGGGCAGAAACGGATTGTTGTCGCTCGTCCTCCGCATGGCGATGAAAGCGCCGCATGGGGCTGGCAAGCCCGTGACGATAGTGCCAAGCTTGCACTGGAAGAATTCCCCCAGAGTTCGAGGGTGGGTAGGACACCAAGAAATTAAAGCCCTCGCACAGGGCGACGAAGGCCAATAGCAGCATCACCGCGTTTGGAGTGAGGTGATGCGGCTGGAGATGATAAAACTCGAGGAAGGAGCGGAAGAACCCGCTCGCCGGCAGCCCGAAGCCGTGCAGGCAGTGTGAGCAAAAGATCACCCGCTCGTCCTCCTCCGGTGCCGGTGAGATCTCCCTCTCCGGCGTGAGACGGACCCGCACGTAGTTAGCGCCTGGCAGCCGCCGCGTCCGGCGGAGTAAGTCGGCGTGGTTGTCATGGACGTTGGAGCCATCCCAGGAGCTCGACAGCGCCATGGGGACGGCACGGTAACGAGAAAGGTGCGGCGACGGAGAGGCGCGCGACCCTGTCACGACAGAGCAACGGCGAGCCAAGAAGATTGGCGGAAGAGCCGGGCGGCGGCAGGAAGCTGTGGCGACGGAGAGGAAGAAGGAGAAGGAAGGGGCGGGGCAAGGACGAGTGTGCGAGCGTTCGCCGCTCCCCCTCCTCCCCCCTACTTATAGCCTCATGCGGCGAAGCCGAGGAGGCGGGGCATGGGGGGACGTGGGATTAACTACGCCCATTCCCCCACGTCCTGCAATTATTGTGCCTTAACGGCGTGCGGTAACCGCCGCTGGGAGGCGCGCGGTCCATCCGGGCTGCAGAAGATCCACGCGTGGACCGAGGCCCGGTGGTGGCGGGCCCTGGACTACGGCAGCGTCCCTTCGCGCGCGTGGGCTGGCAGGCCCTTCCAGCCGTAGGGTTCCATGTGGCGCGCGGGCGGCAAGCGGTCATCTCGCAGCCTGACTCACGCACCGCCTGGTTACCCCCTTCAAGCTTCGAAGCCCTCCAGAAGACGGCGCACCTAATCAAAGCCGGCTCCCAGCTTCTGGCTCCTCAAGATAGGAAGCTGATTGAGCTTCTCATCTTTTTTCTGCCTCGGAGCCCAACCAGCTTCGAGGACTACTATCGGAGTACATGACCACGGGTAGCCTAGCCAGCTCCCCTTGGCTCTCTAGAAAAATTATAGGCCGAACAAGCCTCCAAGCATCCAAGGCGTGGGGCCGCCTTCCCCCAGCTGGCTACCTCTCAGGTCGGCTGCACGAAGGCGGCCGAGCCTTCAAGTCCTCGTGAAGAAAACCACAAGAGGGCCGGCTCCAAGAAGCCGGCCACAAGAAGGCCGACTCCAAGAAGCCAGCCCCCCAGCAGGCGTCCAATATCGTGCCCTCAGAGTCTGCACACACATAACGGCGATGAGACGGGGCGTGGCCAAAGTGAAGCCTGCCACCCCCAAATCCTGGGACGCGCATGACCACAGTGCGCTGTACGGGGCGGCCATCACCTGTCCGGCGCGGCACTATTGCCATGTTGGCCATGACGTCACCCATGGCGAGCTGTCAGTACGACCCGTGGGTGGCGGGCCCCCTCAGTCAGGGAGACGCCTAAAGGCGGCCAGGCCTCCCCCAGTCGGCTTGGGGTATGGCCGACTCCCAGTAGCCGGCTAGTTCACTCCCTCGAAGGAGGCGCCTCATTAAGGAGATAAGACGAGGTAAGGCTACAGCAATAAGCCGCCCGGCGGCAGCACTATAGCCTTGCCTACCACGACAAAGGCCTCGTCACCAAAGGCGAGGCAACAGTAACTAGCCTCCGACAAGACCCCCGAGCGGTGGGACCGCCCTGTCGACCAGAAGGACGGCAGCCGGCGGGGTCCTCCAGTCGGCGGGCCCCATCGGTCGGCGGAGAAGCCGGCGAGCGTAGACACAGACGGCTAGGGCCCATGGCCAGCCGGATTACCATTGTACCCCTAGGGGGCATGCCTATATAAACCCCCAGGGCACCCATGCAGGGGGAGCCTTTTCAGTAGTTTTAGACACCACATCTGGAGGAGAAGCGGGCTAGCCATGCCCTTCTTCATCCTTTCACCGAACAGCTCAAGGAGCCTCTTGTAGCTACTTGTCGATCTAGTGACCATGCGGAGACCCCTCAGAGCAGCAGTAGGGGTGTTATCTCCACGGAGAGCCCCGAAGCTGGGTAAGATCCGCCAGCGTGCATGTCTTCGCCTTATCCCGTTTCCAGGCACCGGCGATGTTTTATTGGCTCCCACAATGATGAGCCACCCGTTGGCATATGTCACACCAACCACCCGACAGAGAGTGCAAATCCATAATACAAACTACTTAAAAGTTAAACCATAGCTAAAACATAGTAAAACAAACAGGAAAGGATGGAAGAAACCACCATTTCCTCGCCTGCCTCTTCCCCTTGCAGTTGTCGGTGCGGTTGTGCCCCACCTCCATGTGGGTGTCGGCATGCGGCAGTGCATCTCGTCGGAGACGGAGCTGGGGCCGTCCGTCAGGTTGGAGTCGTCGGAGCACGTTTGGCCCGAGAGCCTCCATAGTGGGTGGTCTTGCTCCTTCGCATGGCGGGCCATCTTCGCCTTGGCCGCCGCCTCCTTGATTGCCTCACGTTCCCATAACTCAATGCTGAGCCGGAGCGCCTTGTCATTCTTCCAGCGAAGGCGTCGTGCATCCATCTCCTCCATGGTAAGAGAGCGGCAGAGGACCAATGCGAGGAGCGTGGCCTCGGGATCCACAGATGCACGGCCAGCGCCCCCCTTCTCCACCCCAACCCTCTCCCTCGCCCACTGCCCCTCGCAACGGGTTGCCCATGCCTCTGATACGGGCGTCCTCGTGCGTGCTGGCGCGGCCACAGGCACGAAAACCCAACGGGGCTCGGGTATCACTTCCTAAGAGCATCTCGAGCCGTTGGCCCCCCAGGGGACTCGTAAAATCGCCGCCTAGGGGCGAACCAGCGCTAAATTCAGCTTGGGGGCGTTCGGATTCCCAGCCGCCGGCCCCAGGGTCACCCCTAGACGCCTTATTTAAAGTTTTTTGAACAAAGATTCGGCTAAAATTCGGCCAAAGGGACAAAGATTCGGCTAAAATTCGGCAAACATGACATTACTTAGGCGACTTAAATAGTTTTTTACATAGCAAAGTGAAATACTTAAAAAACAAAGGCCACAACTACAGGCCGAAGAACGCGCTAACCACGGCAAATTCGCCGCCATCACCGTTGTCCTCGTCGTCCTTCTCCTCCGTCATGCGACCACCTCTGCTGGACCCCTGCCCGGGGTCGCCCTGGCGGACCGATGGCGGCGCGTCATCGTCGAGAACGACAACGCCTCCCTCGTCGCAGCCACGGCACCGAGCGGCGAGCTGCTCTAGGGCACGGCACTTTCACTCCAGCTCCGTCCGCACCTAGTCTTCGTGCACCCACTTCAAGGCCGCCACATCGTCGAGCCCCGGCTCGGTCTTCATGCTGGCAAGCCTTGGCTCCGTGTTCACACCGGCGAGCCCTAGCTCTGTCTTCACGGCGACGAGCCCCGGCACCGTCTTCGGCCTGACGACGCGGGGAGGGTCCGAGGAGGAGGCGCGCCCTCCCTTGTTGATGACGATGCCGGTGTTGCGGGTGCACCGGCCGAGCGGCATCTCCGTGGGCTCGGCCTTGACGCTGAACAATGCCGGCGACCCAGAGGAGTGGGAGGCAGAGCGGGAGGAGGAGGAAGAAGAGGGCACCGTCCTCCTCGGCATCCATTGGCCACCGCTCTGGTGCAACAGCGGGGCGACAGGGTATGTCAACGGCGGCTCGTTGCCACCCTCGATGTGTTGGAGGACAGCATGGAGCGTGCAGCCTGGGGCACCCCACCACAGGCGGCAGCCATCGCTGTTCTTCGTCCCCCGCATGACCAGCGCATTGTTGGTGGAGGTCAGCCGCTCCACCTACCGGTGTTCGAAGTACGCCACCCACACCTGGTGGTTGCCGGCAGCGTACTCCGGGAGGGCCCGCTGCTCCTCTGTTAGCGACGCCGGGCAGCGGGGGGACGGGGACGCCCCGGCACTGAGCTTCCACCGACCCGGCGCACAGGTCGGGAGGCGCCGGGATGTTCGCTTCGTGCAGGAGGTAGGCCTCCCACTCGTGCAGCGAGCGGCTGCCGAAGCCATTGGCCGCCGCCCCATCGCCAGGGAACCTCTCGCTCATCGTCGCGGCTACGAACGGGAAGAGGGGAAGAGGAGGGAGGTCGGTAGTGGTGGCTGTGCATGGGGAGAGAGGGGGCTGCGGGTGGGTGCGACCACCAGTGTGGGAGGTGCTGGTTTATATAGTGGTCGGGGGCGGCGTTGTGTGTGCGCGTGGCGAGAAGGGGTGTGTCGCCATGCCACGCCACTCTTGAGGAATCATTGGAAGGCTGGCCGGCGGCAGCCTTGGCATTGATTTCCTGTGGGAAACCGAGGCGTTGAGGACGATGAGGCGGGGGTCGCGGACTCGGCGGGCCTTCTGTTCGTTTGTGCCAAAAAAAATTGCCCCGGTGCCCTTGGGGGCCCCAGCATGCTGGGTTCGTCTTGGGTCCACCGGCGTCAGTTTCGGGCTTAACCAGCAAAAAACGGGCTCTTGGGGGCGCCATTGGGCCGAATTTTCGGCGCCGGCGCTAAAAAACGACTGTGGGGGCCTGTTGGGGCACTAGTAGAAAAACGACCATTTGTCCTGTTTCGTAAGGCCCATTTGTCCCGGTTGGGGAACCGGGACTAAAGAGTCATTACTAAAGCCCTAAACCTTTAGTCCCGGTTCTTACACCAACTAGGATAGATGGGCCTCCACGTGGCCGCTGCGGCGAGCCCAGGCAGGAGGGGTTTTGGTCCCGGTTGGTGGCACCAACCGGGACCAAAAGGCATCCACGCGTCAGCAGCTGGCAGGAGCTGAGGTTTTTGTTTTTTTGAAAGGGGGTGGTTTAGGGGGTTTTGGGGGTTAATTTAGAGTGTTAATTAGCTAGCTAATAGAGAGAAGTGTCCTCTCTTATCTCCGTGCTTGGTTTACCAATGCTATTGCTATGCCTAAACGTGGCTTAGGTTGAAGTGAAGGCAACATATATGTGGTGCATGTCGAAATTAATACTAATCCTAACTTGATCAAGGTTGGATTATTACTACTTTCGACATGCACCACATGCTTGTTGCCTTCACTTCAATCCAATCCATATTCATTTCACCCACTGATATATAATAACTCTTCATGCACGCATCATGCATCATCATAATAACAAGTCCTACTAATCATCATCATACAACTTCTACTCGTTATTAATAACAAGTCATACGATCATCATCCTCATAGTCATCGAACCAACCCTATTTAATTGTTCTTAGCGCAAGATCATCAGTACAAGATAGGACCTAAACACCCTCTTTAAGGTAAAATAGCATAAAACAATATAGGCCCTGACTCTCCATTATGGAGAATGGAAATCATCATGTCTCCAATTCTTGTGCTTCGCTTCCTTTTGCTTTCAAGAACCTGCTTACGACTATCCATACATTTTTCCCATTCTGTGATTTTCATGTCTCCATATCTTTTAGAAATCCGATATGGACATGTGAAATTTGTAGGAAGACCTGGCTGCATGTTCAAAACATTAAGGCGGCCATTTGGATACATCAGATGAGGCACACAATCATCTGGGATTTTCTGTTGAAAAACATAGTAATAACTTCATAGTTAGCAATGTAGTTAAGTTTTAAAAGAATTTATTCAAAAGATGCACGGATGTCGTAATAGTAAAAAATCTTACCATGGCATCTCCATGAATGTTACCGTAGTTCAACACGTGCACTAGTGGCACGTACTGACCATAATGTGGAGGAGTTTTATTATAGATATTGTAATTCTCAAGATCAGTACAAAATGCGACCAGATGATTTTTCTCCTGATAAGTTAACTTAGAGCCATCGGTGTAGTAGGTTCTGTCTACCATGTTCCGCACATTGTTTGAACAATGAAAATAAGATGTCAATGGAAATAAGCTGTCAACTATTTTGAAATGAACAATATAAATTAGTTAATAACTATGTTTGAGAAACTCACATAGCGGTAGAATTGGAAGCGTATCAATAAGGATCCAAATGTCCATATTGTCTTGGTCGATGTTAGGATCACCAAGATCCATGGTGACAAGCATACCCTCATAAAAACCATCATCTTGCAAAGTTCTTCCCATTTGCAACCAACATGGGTTAGGCTCTAGAATTATACAGATTTATTTCAAAATCCACGTCATGATGGGTCCTTAGGTGAATTTTCTTTGTTTCGAAATTTTCATGGTCTTCAAAACACGTCCTCTCCAAGACATAGCGTCTTGCATGGCATGGGATAAGCTAATAAAATTGTGAAAGATGAAAATTACACGTTGAAATAGTTGAAGTCATGCTTAATTACGAAAAAACACACTTGTCGTCATTGTGTACCGTTTCAACATCGAAGGTGCCCTCGAGCTTAATGCTGAAGCGCCGACCTTCGTCCAAGTGAGGCCTGTCGCACAGACCTCTGTCGTCGTGGCACCAGTTGCACTCCCCCGAGAGACTTTCGTCGTCTGAGTACGACATTTCCTATGTTCATAATTCAGATATTAAACTTGTACAATTAAATATATGTACTAAAAAACCCTATAAGCTATCAACTAATCAAATGCATACGCCTTGCATAGTGCTCTCCAATTTTAGCATTCAAAGTAGAAGTAGTATTCAAATTAGCACGCATTCAATTATAAGCAAAACTACATCATCTCTTGCGTCCGTACATCGTCGAATATTATCACTAATACACGTTGAATAGTATCATACATATAGCATCGCTAATACAGGTAGCTAGAACTGTAGCGCCCGACGGGTATCGGCGTGGCCGGTGGACACCCAAAGATAAGGAACCATCACATAATCATAGCTCCAGTGAGATCCCTAAAGAACCTGTCAGGTATTGTTGAACCTGCCCTCCAAATCAACCATGTAGCAACAGACGTGCTCGTCCTCCTTATTGACACGGTGACGTACCACCTCTGCGGTGTCCGGAAGCCTCAACACAGTCACTGGCCCACGCGACCGCCACCAAACAAGGTTCGGGTCAACGACGGGCTGGCTCCTCACCAACCAACGCCCCCGGGAAGGTAGCACCTCCCAATACCAGCCCGGCGGAGCCCAGTCCGGGACATGGCCCCTCTCAACAAGCAGTCCTCCTCCGCCGTGTCGACGACGAGGATTCGGGATAGGCATCGTCGACGTCAATGCGGGAATAATTGCTTGAACTAAAAACATAAACTAGTTCTATTAATTTTCTTACTAAAAATAAACTACTTCTATAGTAAAATAAAGTAGTTTTATTAAATCAACTAGATCAACTACTAAGCACTTACTATAAATAAAATAAAGTAGTACTTACTAAAAATAAACTACTTCTATAGTAAAATAAAGGAGTTTTATTAAATCAACTAGTCCAACTACTAAGCACTTACTATAAATAAAATAAAGTAGTACTTACTAAAAGTAAACTAGTTTAACTAGTTATATTATTTTTCTAACTAATTATATTAAACACTTTCTAAGTAGTACTTAGTAAAACTTATCGGGGAGGGGGGTATATCGACAACGACATACCCGATAAAAAATAAGAAGATGAAGAAGAAGAAAAAAAGGAGAAGAAGAAAGGAATAGAGGAGGAGATCGAGGAAAAAAGAAAAAAAAAGAGGAGAAGAAGAAGTAATAGAGGAGGGAATAGAACTCCAATATTCCTTCTTCTTCTCCTCTATTCCTTTTTTCTATTTCTTCTTCTTCTTCTTCTCATCTATTCCTTCTTCTTCTCCTCTTTTTTGTTCTTCTTTTCATCTTCTTATTTATTTCTCCTCCTCTTCCTCTCCTCTTCCTCTTCTTCTTCTTCTTCTTCTCCTTCTTCCTCTCCTTATTTTCCTTTTTCCTCTCCTGCTTTTTCTTCTAAATATGAACATATACATAAATGACTCTGATCATACACAATTTTCCTATACATACACAATATGAAAATATAAATAAATTGACAAAAAAATTCTATCAACAAAAGAAATCATAAAAATTCTATGAAAAAATTACAAAAGAAAAAAATCATATAAATTCTATGAACAAAATTACAACAGAAAAAATCATAAAAACTCTGTGAAAAAAATTGACATATTCTTTGCATATGAACATACAAACATTAGCATATTCAACAATAATATCACCAAAAAAATCTATGAATAGAAAAAAATTCTAACTTTTGCATATTCTTTTGTGAATAAATTACAACAACTAAACATGTAAATAAATACAACTACACATCTAAATTAATACAACTACACATCCAAACTTAATTAGCTAGAAAATGCATATGCAGATAGGGCGCCCGACAATGAGGAGAATGAGCTCACTTCAGGGGGGCGGTGACGAGGAGGCAGGGCACGGGAACGGCGACGACGACGAGGAAGCAGGGCACGGTGACGGGCGACGAGAGGAGGCAGGGCCGGCGGCGTCGGGGTAGGGGTGGTACAGGGCGGCTACGGTGACGGCGGCGGGGCGGCGCGGGATGACGTCGGAGGCAGGGCGACGATGGCGATGGCGAGGCAGAGGGGCAGCAGCCTGGCGGCGGCGTCAGGGCGGGGTCGAAGAACTGAACGAAAATTTTCACAAGTGATGTTTATATAGACAGAGCATTGGTCCCGGTTTGTGCCACTAACCGATAGCAATGCAACCCTTTAGGCCCAGTTGGTGCCACCAACCGGGACCAAAGGTCTCTTTTCAGCAGCCCAAAGGGCGGGAAGAGGAGGCCTTTGGTCCTAGTTGGTGGCACCAACCGAGACTAAAGGGGGGAATTGGTCCCGGTTGGTGCCACGAACCGGGATCAAGGGCATCCTTTCATCCTGGTTGGTGCCACCAACCATGGCCAAATGCCCTGTACTGGAACAGCCACGGTGCGGTGGGATGTTTAGTCCCACCTCGCTAGCCGAGAGGGGCTCGGAGTGGTTTATAAGCCCTGCCGAGCTGACCACTCCGAGCTCCTCTCTACTGCAGGCTTACGGGCCTAAATCCACTCTCTATGCTTGTGGGCCAACTGGGTTTCTAGTCGTATGCAGACTATGGTGGCCCAATAGGCGGCATTTTATTAAAAAAATCAGTTTTTTTGTTTTCTTTTTTGTTTTATTTTTTTTCTAGTAACAGCAAAATACTTACTAGTTTTTCAGTTATTCTTTTTGATTTTAGGTAATACAAATTATAAACTTTTTGTTAGTGCCATTAATTTTCCAATTTGAATTCTTTGAAATTTATGTGAATCACTAGTTTGTGATTAAATTTACTATAAAAGTAGATTTTGGGGTGATTCTTTTCCCTGCTATTTAATATTATTGTGTTTTATCATTATATTCAAAAATAGTCTTTGTTATTTTAGTTTCTAACAAAAGAAATATTTATGATAATTCTTTTTGCTATGAAAGTTTCTAACAAAAAAGGTTCTTTATGAAAATTATTTTTGCTTATAATGTTTTGAACAGAAAATACTTTGATAATTTTAGTTGCATAAATTTTATATAATTTTAGTTTCAACAATACTAGAGGTTTATAAAACTTTTTAGTTGATTCCTTTTGCTATTAGAGTTTCATTAAAGTTTTCTACTTCATTCTTTTTTCTATTAGAGTTTCATTAAAGTTTTCTAGTTAATTATTTTAGTTTATTATTTTTGCTATTAGAGTTTCATAAAAGTTTTCCAGATCATTCTTTTTTATATTAGTTCATTCTTTGACCTAAATGACCCTGAAATTGAAAAGCACTTCAGATGAACTCTGAAAAGGTTGAAAATTGGCATGGCATCATCATTTCACCCACATAGCATGTGCAAAAAAGTAGAGAGGGTTACGACAAAAACTGGATGCACTTCGTGTACAAAATGGACAACCTCTTTCGAAGTATCAGGGTTTCGGACGAAAACTCATATGTTACAAAGAGAATTCATTTTTTTGAACTTATTTGAACTCCAGACTTTTTGTGTGTTCAAAATGCACCATTCAAAGTCATGTCATCAATTTTCAACCCTTTGTGACTTCATTTGTTATTTTTCATGCATTTACTGATTTGGTTGAGCTAAATGACCCTGAAATTGAAAAGCATTTCAAATTAACTCTGAAAAGGTTGAAAGTTGGCATGGCATCATCATTTCACCCACATAGGATGTGCAAAAAAGTAGAGAGGGTTACCGCAAAAACTGAATGCACTTCGTGTACAAAACGGACAATCTCTTTCGAAGTATCAGGATTAGGATTTAGGGTTTAGTCATCATCATAATAGTTGTGGAGAGAAAAATCTTCACTTTTTCTTCGCTTGTGTCCTTTGATTATTGCGCCGTAACCATGGATAATCTTCATCATTTATCAGGGTGCTTGGGTCAGCATTGACTTTGAAGGGAGGAATTTCATGAAACTTTTCATAATCTTCGGACATGTCTGTCTTGCCCTCCATTCCCACGATGTCTCTTTTTATTGAAAGACCTATGTGGCGCTTTGGCTCATCATATGATGTGTTCGCTTCCTTATCTTTTCTTTTTCTCGGTTTGGTAGACATGTCCTTCACATAGAAAACCTGCGCCACATCATTGGCTAGGACGAACGGTTCGTCAATGTACCCAAGATTGTTTAGATCCAATGTTTTCATTCCGTACTATGGGTGGTCTACCTGTACCCCACCTCCTGACAGATTGACCTATTTGCACTAAAATAAAGGGACCTTAAAATCATGTCCATAGTCAAGTTCCCGTATGTCCACTGTGTAACCATAATATGTGTCCTTTCCCCTATTGGTTGCTCCATCAAAGCAGACACCGCTGTTTTGGTTGGTGCTCTTTTGATCTTGGGCGATCGTGTAAAATGTATTCCCATTTATCTCGTGTCCTTTGTAAGTCAATACAGTCGAAGATTGTCCCCTGGACAACGAGTACAACTCATCACAAACAGTGTTGTCATCTCTGAGACGTGTTTCCAACCAACTGCCGAAAGTCCTGATGTGTTCACATGTAATCCAGTCGTCACACTGCTCCGGGTGTTTGGAGCGTAGACTATTCTTGTGTTCATCGACATCCGGGTTCACCAAGGCAGAGTTCTATAGAATTGTGTAGTGTGCTTGAGACCAAGAATGCCCGTCCCTGCATATTATTGAGTCCCCTCCAAGCGTGCCTTTTCCAGCCAGTCTCCCCTCATACCGCGATATAGGGAGACCTATCTTCTTAAGCCAGGAATGAAGTCAACACAAAACCCAATGACATCCTCTGTTTGATGGCCCATGGAGATGCTTCCTTCTGGCCTAGCACGGTTACGGACATATTTCTTTAGGACTCCCATGAACCTCTCAAAGGGGGACATATTGTGCAGAAATACGGGGCCCAGAATGACAATCTCGTCGACTAGATGAACTAGGACGTGCGTTATGATATTGAAGAAGGATGGTGCAAACACCAGGTCGAAACTGACAAGACATTGTGCCACATCACTCCTTAGCCTTGGTATGTTTTCTGGATCGATCACCTTCTGAGATATTGCATTGAGGAATGCACATAGATTCACAATGGCTAATCGTATGTTTTCCGGTAGAAGCCCCCTCAATACAACCGGAAGCAGTTGCGTCATAATCACGTGGCAGTCATGAGACTTTAGGTTCTGAAACTTTTTCTCTGGCATATTTATTATTCCCTTTATATTCGATGAGAAGCCAGTCGGGACCTTCATACTGAGTAGGCATTGAAAGAAGATTTCCTTCCCTTCGTTGGTAAGAGCGTAGCTGGCAGGACCTTCATACCGCTCTGGAGGCATGCCGTCTTTTTGGTGCAAACGTTGCAGGTCCTCCCATGCCTCCGGTGTATCTTTTGTCTTCCCATACACGCCCAAGAAGCCTAGCAGGTTCACACAAAGGTTCTTTGTCATGTGCATCACGTTGATTGAAGAGCGGACCTCTAGCTCTTTCCAGTAGGGTAGGTCCCAAAATATAGATTTTTTTCTTCCACATGGGTGCGCGTCCCTCAGCGTCATTCGGAACAGATAGTCCGCTGGGACCCTTTCCAAAGACTATGTGTAAATCATTGACCATAGCAAGTATGTGATCACCAGTATGCATGGCGGGCTTATTCCAGTGATCTGCCTCGCCTTTGAAATGCTTGCCTTTCTTCCGACATTGATGGTTGCTCGAAAGAAATCGATGATGGCCCAAGTACACATTCTTCCTGCATTTGTCCAGGTATATACTTCCGGTATCAGCTAAGCAGTGCGTGCATGCGTGGTATCCTTGTTTGTCTGTCCTGAAAGGTAACTGAGAGCGGGCCAATCGTTGATGGTTACAAACAGCAATGCATGCAGGTTAAATTCCTCCTGTTTGTGCTCACCCCACACACATACACCATTTTCAATCCACAGTTGTAAAAGTTCTACAACTAATGGCCTTAGGTACACATCAATGTCGTTGCCGTGTTGCTTAGGGCCTTGGATGAGAACTGGCATCATAATGAACTTCTGCTTCATGCACATCCAATGAGGAAGGTTATACATACATAGAGTCACGAGCCAAGTGCTGTGATTACTGCTCTGCTCCCCAAAAGGATTAATGCCATCGGCGCTTAATGAAGGAAATATGCCCTAGAGGCAATAATAAAATTATTATTTATTTCCTTATATCATGATAAATGTTTATTATTCATGCTAGAATTGTATTAACCGGAAACATAATACATGTGTGAATACATAGACAAACAGAGTGTCACTAGTATGCCTCTACTTGACTAGCTTGTTGATCAAAGATGGTTATGTTTCCTAGCCATAGATATGAGTTGTCATTTGATTAACGGGATCACATCATTAGGATAATGATGTGATTGCGATGACCCATTCCATTAGCTTAGCACACGATCGTTTAGTATGTTGCTATTGCTTTCTTCATGACTTATACATGTTCCTATGACTATGAGATTATGCAACTCCCATTTATCGGAGGAACACTTTGTGTGCTACCAAATGTCACAACGTAACTAGGTGATTATAAAGGAGCTCTACATGTGTCTCCGAAGGTACATGTTGGGTTGGCGTATTTCGAGATTAGGATTTGTCACTCCAATTGTCGGAGAGGTATCTCTGGGCCCTCTCGGCAATGCACATCACTTAAGCCTTGCAAGCATTGCAACTAATGAGTTGGTTGCGGGATGATGTATTATGTAACGAGTAAAGAGACTTGCCGGTAACGAGATTGAACTAGGTATTGAGATACCGACGATCGAATCTCGGGCAAGTAACATACCGATGACAAAGGGAACAACGTATGTTGTTATGCGGTCTGAACGATAAAGATCTTCGTAGAATATGTGGGAGCCAATATGAGCATCCAGGTTCTGCTATTGGTTATTGACCAAAGACGTGTCTCGGTCATGTCCACATTGTTCTCGAATCCGTAGGGTCCGCACGCTTAATGTTACGATGACAGTTTCATTATGAGTTTATATGTTTTGATGTACCGAAGGTTGTTCGGAGTCCCGGATGTGACCACGGACATGACGAGGAGTCTCGAAATGGTCGAGACATGAAGATTGATATATTGGAAGCCTATGTTTGGACATCGGAAGTGTTCCGGGTGAAATCGGCATTTTACCGGAGTATCGGGAGGTTACCGGAACCTTCCGGTAACTTAAAGGGCCTTAATGGGCCTAGTGGAGGAAGAGGAGAGGAGGCCAAGGGGCAGCCGCGCGCCCCTCCCCCCAAGTCTGAATTGGACAAGGAGGGGGGCGGTGCCCCGCCTTTCCTTTCCCCTCTCTATCTCCTTCCTCCTCAAGTCCTAGTCCAACATGGAAAGGGGGGTGTCGGTGTCAAAACCGGCGGATCTCGGGTTGGGGGTCCCGAACTGTGCGTCTAGGCGGATGGTAACAGGAGGCAGGGGACACGATGTTTTACCCAGGTTCAGGCCCTCTTGATGGAGGTAAAACCCTACGTCCTGCTTGATTAATATTGATGATATGGGTAGTACAAGAGTAGATCTACCACGAGATCAGAGAGGCTAAACCCTAGAAGCTAGCCTATGGTATGATTGTATGTATATGATCTATCGACTAGCCTGGCCTCGGTTTATATAATGCACCAGAGGCCTAGGATAACAAGAGCCGAATACGCCGGTGGGGAGGAGTCCTTGTCTTGATCACCAAGTCTTTGTAGAACCTTCCATGTATGCGGCAGCTGTCCGAACTGGCCCATGATTATACGGCCATGGGGGTCCTCGGCCCAATCTAACAGATCGGGAGACGACGTGGTGAGTACCCCCTAGTCCAGGACACCGTCAGGGGGAGTCCTACTCCTGGTAGGAGTAGGACTCCTCCTGGCGCGCCCCTTGCCTGGCCGCACCTCCTCCCCCTTGCTCCTTTATATACGGGGGGCAGGGGGCGCCCCAGAGACACAACAATTGATCATTGATCTCTTAGCCTTGTGCAATGCCCCCCTCCACCATAATCCTCGATAATATTGTAGCGGTGCTTAGGCGAAGCCCTGCGATGGTAGAACATCAAGATCGTCACCACGCCGTCGTGCTGATGGAACTCTTCCCCGACATTCTGCTGGATCGGAGTCCTGGGATCGTCATCGAGCTGAACGTGTGCTAGAACTCGGAGGTGCCGTAGTTTCGGTGCTTGATCGGTCGGGCCGTGAAGACGTACGACTACATCAACCGTGTTGTCATAATGCTTCCGCTTTCAGTCTACGAGGGTACGTGGACATACTCTCCCCTCTCGTTACTATGCATCACCATGATCTTGCGTGTGCGTAGAAATTTTTTGAAATTACTACGTTCCCCAACAGTGGCATCCGAGCCAGGTTTTATGCGTAGATGTCATATGCATGAGTAGAACACAAGTGAGTTGTGGGCGATATAAGTCATATTGCTTACCAGCATGTCATACTTTGGTTCGGCGGTATTGTTGGATGAAGTGGCCCGGACCGACATTACGCGTACGCTTACGCGAGACTGGTTCTACCTATGTGCTTTGCACACATGTGGCTGGCGGATGTCAGTTTCTCCAACTTTAGTTGAACCGAGTGTGGCTACGCCCGGTCCTTGCAAATGTTAAAACAGCACCAACTTGACAAACTATCGTTGTGGTTTTTGATGCGTAGGTAAGAACGGTTCTTGCTAAGCCCGTAGCAGCCACGTAAAACTTGCAACAAAAAAGTAGAGGACGTCTAACTTGTTTTTGCAGGGCATGTTGTGGTGTGATATGGTCAAGACATGATGCTAAATTTTATTGTATGAGATGATCATGTTTTGTAACCGAGTTATCGGCAACTGGTAGGAGCCATATGGTTGTCGCTTTATTGTATGCAATGCAATCGCCCTGTAATGCTTTACTTTATCACTAAGCGGTAGCGATAGTCGTATAAGCATAAGATTGGTGAGACGACAACGATGCTACGATGGAGATCAAGGTGTCGCGCCGGTGATGATGGTGATCATGACGGTGCTTCGGAGATGGAGATCACAAGCACAAGATGATGGTGGCCATATCATATCACTTATATTGATTGCATGTGATGTTTATCTTTTATACATCTTATCTTGCTTTGATTGACGGTAGAATTATAAGATGATCCCTCACTAAATTATCAAAGTATAAGTGTTCTCCCTGAGTATGCACCGTTGCAAAAGTTCTTCGTGCTGAGACACCACATGATGATCGAGTGTGATAGGCTCTACGTTCAAATACAACGGGTGGAAAACAGTTGCACACACAGAATACTCAGGCTAAACTTGATGAGCCTAGCATATAACAGATATGGCCTCGGAACACGGAGACCGAAAGGTCGAGCGTGAATCATATAGTCGATATTATCAACATAGTGATGTTCACCATTGAAACTACTCCATCTCACGTGATGATCGGACATGGTTTAGTTGATTTGGATCACGTGATCACTTAGAGGATTAGAGGGATGTCTATCTAAGTGGGAGTTCTTAAATAATAAGATTAAGTGAACTTAAATTTATCATGAACTTAGTACCTGATATATGGCCCGTGTTGTTGTTCCGTTGAATTTTAATGTGTTCCTTGAGAAAGCAAAGTTGAAAGATGATGGTAGCAATTACACGGACTGGGTCCGTAACTTGAGGATTATCCTCATTGCTGCATAGAAGAATTATGCCCTGGAAGCATCGTTGGGTGCCAGGCCTGCTGCAGGAGCAACACCAGATGTTATGAACGTCTGGCAGAGCAAAGCTGATGACTACTCGATAGTTCAGTGTGCCATGCTTTACGGCTTAGAACCGGGTCTTCAACGACGTTTTGAACGTCATGGAGTATATGAGATGTTCCAGGAGTTGAACTTAATATTTCAAGCAAATGCCTGGATTGAGAGATATGAAGTCTCCAATCAGTTCTACAGCTGCAAGATGGAGGAGAATAGTTCTGTCAATGAGCATATACTCAAGATGTCTGGGTATCACTACTAGGAAAAAGGCTACTAGCAGCGCGGGTAAAATGGCTACTAGCAGCGCGGGTACCCGCGCTACTAGTATCGCGCTACAGCTAATAGTTAGTAGTAGCGCGGGTAAACCCACGCTACTACTAACATTTTAGTAGTAGCGCAGGTGCAAACCTACGCTACTAGTAATGAAATAGTAGTAGCGCAGCAGGTTTTTCCCCACGCTACTACTAAAAAGTTAGTAGTAGCCTGGTTTCAAACCCACGCTGCTACTAATGAAGTAGTAGTAGCGTGTTTGGTTTTTCCCATGCTACTACTAACTAATTAGGAATTAAAAAAATAAAAGCCACCAATTCCATTCTATGCATACAATTCTAGCAACTAAACAAACACATATTTGCAATAAACCAGCTGCATTACACATCATTACTAATCCAAGATTTATAATAAACCAGCGGCATTAGAGCACATCCTGTAAGAGCATACAGAATTGTCATGGTTTTCAAGCCTTCAATTAAAACACCTACACTTCTTGCCAGCTAGTGCAAACACAGTTACAAGCAAACCAAAATGCATAAAAACACCAAACAATGGCATCTCTCCAAATGATCGGCTCCCTCTACATCCTTGCAAGCATCTTCACGATAAGCAAATCCGTAGGAAAAAGTCAACTTAGCATGTGCTCCCTCTGTCAACTCTCTAGAGTAGATTTTATCCATTTCCCTGGCCATGTTCAAGAAACACTAAATTAAGAATATTTCTACTCTAAATACAGGAGGCATCAAGACAGAAAACAAAAGATGAGCAATATCATATGAGCAGAATAAAAAGGAGTTTGGACCATAGCATGGTTAACAATAAAATATAGTGCTCTAACAAAAGCAAGAGTGCAACATGTTGCCCTGTTCCCTTTCAAATATAACAACTTCTCACTGAAGAAGATAATGCAAAAGCATAGTAAGATTAAAAGATAGCTGGCATGGAGTTGGCCATTCACATTCAAGTAACCAGTTCCATCGTAGGCTTGAGGGTTGGAACCATACATCATTAGGTACTGCTGATGTGTTACTGTTAGCTGATACATCAGAGGTCCTTCCCCATTCTAGTCCCTCTTAATTATGTCGGTAAAGGTGCAAGATTTTTCACTAACAAATAGAGCATAAGACAGAGAATACATGTTAGTCATCTCCATGGTCAAATTTTGTGCTGCAGAGATAGTTTACAAGTCCGTTAAATGCAGCAAAGGACAACGATAGAGCAATATGAAATCAAACATTGATCACATGGTTCATAGACCGAACCATCCATAACAAAAAGAAGCACTTGGAGTTTAATACACTGTCCATTTGTGCAAAGTTGCCCAAGGGTGAAGAAATGCTTACTGGATAGAGCTTCTACCGAACCTGCCTCCAGTCCCCTGAGCTTGTCCTTGAGAGTGTTGAGCTTTTCTGCCATAAAGAGATGCATCAGTTGAATCAATCACTCGTCGTTTCGTCAGCATTAATAATTCACAAATCGTAGTGCAGCCCATGGTAACTAATCGTCCGAAAGCTACACCCTCAACAGGCAGGAATTTCAAGCACAAACAAACTTAGATTTGCAAATTTAACCGGCTCGCCACCATCGCTGAACTGGACAGTTGTACTACGCTTCAGACATTGGCCCCGTGCATGCGCATCGACCATCGAGTTCCCGAACGGAAGAGGAACGATGACGGGGGAGGCGCGTACCTCGGTGTGTAACGCTGCCGCTGGCGAGCGAGCGGGCAGATAGGCAATCTGTCCGCTAGATTCACAAATTCAAAGAATCAATCTCTACAATCAGCAGTACTTCTAGATTCATATATTCAACGGATTTTCTAGGGAACGATCTGTCCACCGGGTTCCATTTTAGCCCACATCCATACTTTGACAAACTGTATTTCTTACTTGGCAGCAGAAGCATACTAAGATCATCGCATGATCTTGCTGAAAGTTAGTACAGCTTTCCAGTTTAACCAGTGACTGGCCTTGCTGCTAGTTGCCGCAGTAAGGCACTCCTAGCATAATATAGTTTCTAGAATCATCTGCAAAGAGAATGACATTGGTACGATGATGAATTTACAATCTTTAGTCTTAGCTAACACAACATACAACCTTTTCAACCTTAAAAATATAACAATTGTTCTTTCCTGAAGTTGTGCATCCTTCTAGCTCTGTGTCCTAATTTTCTAAGATGTCTTCCAGTTCTAGACATAGGAGATTTTTGTTTAATCCTTTAAGAAATCTATACTACTACAAATGGTCAATGAAAAATATTTTAATTGACTTCCTTATATATCACCAGGACCCAATTTTTTTTCTTGAGTTGACAACTTTAATTTAACATGGTACATGGAAAATTCAGGTTTGGACGGCGAGCCGGACGCCCCGGCGCTCCGCGGCCTTGCGGAGGAAGGAGAGCCACGGCAGCAGCTGGGCGCCATGGCGTCCCTCGAAACCGCCGCCCATGAAATATAAGGCACTCATCATGCATCGAAGGTGCTCCTGCTCCTCAAAACTAACGCCATTCCCAATCCGTACAGGTTCTACCGAAACGAACTGAGCCCCAGGCATGGCCGCACTAGCTGGCTCGTGAATAACAGCAGCATCCCCCACCCAAATCCACAAAATTGAGCCAGCTAACTGATCCGCGTCCCACCAAGCTAGCTACCCGTCCGAGATTGATCGAGGTCCGTCTAGCACGACGTCGTTGCACACAGGCCCTAGGAAATGGAATTCAGAGAGGGAGGGAGAGAGCAGAACATGGTGAGGGGTCGAGGCCGCCTCTCGCGGTGGCTTGCGTGGGGAGGGAGGCGAGGGCGCGGAGGAGAACGACGAGGAGAAGGGGAGGGGGAGGATGCGTAGGCGCGAGATCGCCATGGCCGCCTACAGCCTGGAGCCGTAGGCGGCGGCGCTGGGGGGTGGGCCCTGCGCGGGCGGCTCCCCCTCCATGGCGGGTTGGGACTTCGGAGAGGAGGAGAGGAGGTGGGAGGGGAGACGGGATTGGGGATTTGGATCAGGTGTTGAGTGTTTTTTTAGACATGGCGTGGGATGGTTGGTGGGGTGGGAGCAGATGCAAGTGGTAGCGTGGGGTTTATAACCCGAGCTACTACTATCGACTTAGTAGTAGCGTGGGTTTATAACCCACGCTACTACTACGGATGGTCCCGGAAGGCACGGTGGAAATCACTTAGTAGTAGCGAGGGGTAAAAACCCACGCTAACTATTGGGTTATTAGTAGCGCGGTTTTCTCAAGCTCGCTACTGCTAATTAGCAGTAGCTTTTGTTTTTAAACTGCGCTGCTGCTAAGATTCTGTGTATAAGGTTTTTCCTAGTAGTGTATAATAATTACTTGATTCAACTGGGAGTTAATCTTCCGGATGATAGCATCATTGACAGAGTTCTCCAATCACTGCCACCAAGCTACAAGAGCTTTGTGATGAACTATAATATGCAAGGGATGGAGAAGACAATTCCCGAGCTCTTCGCGATGCTAAAAGCTGCGGAGGTAGAAATCAAGAAGGAGCATCAAGTGTTGATGCTCAACAAGACCTCTAGTTTCAAGAAAAAGGGCAAAGGGAAGAAGAAGGGGAACTTCAAGAAGAACAGCAAGCAAGTTGCTGCTCAGGAGAAGAAACCCAAGTCTGGACCTAAGCCTGAAACTGAGTGCTTCTACTGCAAGCAGACTGGTCACTGGAAGCGGAACTGCCCCAAGTATTTGGCGGATAAGAAGGATGGCAAGGTGAACAAAGGTATATGTGATATACATGTTATTGATGTGTACCTTACTAATGCTCGCAGTAGCACCTGGGTATTTGATACTGGTTCTGTTGCTAATATTTGCAACTCGAAACAGGGGCTACGGATTAAGCGAAGATTGGCTAAGGACGAGGTGACGATGCGCGTGGGTTCCAAAGTCGATGTGATCGCGGTCGGCATGCTACCTCTACATCTACCTTCGGGATTAGTTTTAGACCTAAATAATTGTTATTTGGTGCCAGCGTTGAGCATGAACATTATATTTGGATCTTGTTTGATGCGAGACGGTTATTCATTTAAATCAGAGAATAATGGTTGTTCTATTTATATGAGTAATATCTTCTATGGTCATGCACCCTTGAAGAGTGGTATATTCTTATTGAATCTCGATAGTAGTGACACACATATTCATAATGTTGAAGCCAAAAGATGCAGAGTTGATAATGATAGTGCAACTTATTTGTGGCACTGCCATTTAGGTCATATCGGTGTAAAGCGCATGAAGAAACTCCATACTGATGGACTTTTGGAACCACTTGATTATGAATCACTTGGTACTTGCGAACCGTGCCTTATGGGCAAGATGAGCAAAACACCGTTCTCCGGTACTATGGAGAGAGCAACAGATTTATTGGAAATCATACATACAGATGTATGTGGTCCCATGAATGTTGAGGCTCGTGGCGGATATCGTTATTTTCTCACCTTCACAGATGACTTAAGCAGATATGGGTATATCTACGTAATGAAACATAAGTCTGAAACATTTGAAAAGTTCAAAGAATTTCAGAGTGAAAATCATCGTAACAAGAAAATAAAGTTTCTACGATCTGATCGTGGAGGAGAATATTTGAGTTATGAGTTTGGTGTACATTTGAAACAATGCGGAATAGTTTCGCAACTCACACCACCCGGAACACCACAACCTAATGGTGTGTCCGAACGTCGTAATCGTACTTTACTTGATATGGTGCGATCTATGATGTCTCTTACTGATTTACCGCTATCATTTTGGGGTTATGCTTTAGAGACAGTTGCATTCACGTTAAATAGGGCACCATCGAAATCCGTTGAGACGACACCTTATGAACTATGGTTTGGCAAGAAACCAAAGTTGTCGTTTCTTAAAGTTTGGGGCTACGATGCTTATGTGAAAAAGCTTCAACCTGATAAGCTCGAACCCAAATCGGAGAGATGTGTCTTCATAGGATACCCAAAGGAGACTATTGGGTACACCTTCTATCACAGATCCGAAGGCAAGACTTTTGTTGCTAAATTAGGAAACTTTCTAGAGAAGGAGTTTCTCTCGAAAGAAGTGAGTGGGAGGAAAGTAGAACTTGATGAGGTAACTATACCTGCTCCCTTATTGGAAAGTAGTCCATCACATAAACCGGTTTCTGTGACACCTACACCAATTAGTGAGGAAGTTAATGATGATGATCTTGAAACTTCAGATCAAGTTGTTACTGAGCCTCATAGATCAACCAGAGTAAGATCCGCACCAGAGTGGTACGGTAATCCTGTTCCAGAAGTCATGCTGCTAGATCATGATGAACCTACGAACTATGAAGAAGCGATGGTGAGCCCAGGTTCCGCAAAATGGCTTGAAGCCATGAAATCTGAGATGGGATCCATGTATAAGAACAAAGTGTGGACTTTGGTTGACTTGCCCAATGATTGGCAAGCAATTGAGAATAAATGGATCTTCAAGAAGAAGACTGATGCTGACGGTAATGTTACTGTCTACAAAGCTCGAATTGTTGCGAAAGGTTTTCAACAAGATCAAGGGATTGACTACGATGAGACCTTCTCACCCGTAGCGATGCTTAAGTCTGTCTAAATCGTGTTAGCAATTGCCGCATTTTATGATTATGAAATTTGGCAGATGGATGTAAAAACTGCATTCCTGAATGGATTTCTGGAAGAAGAGTTGTATATGATGCAACCGGAAGGTTTTATCGATCCAAAGGGAGCTAACAAAGTGTGCAAGCTCCAGTGATCCATTTATGGACTGGTGCAAGCCTCTCGGAGTTGGAATAAACGCTTTGATAGTGTGATCAAAGCATTTGGTTTTTACAGACTTTTGGAGAAGCCTGTATTTACAAGAAAGTGAGTGGGAGCTCTGTAGCATTTCTAATATTATATGTGGATGAGATATTGCTGATTGGAAATGATATAGAATTTCTGGATAGCATAAAAGGATACTTGAATAAGAGTTTTTCAATGAAAGACCTCGGTGAAGCTGCTTACATATTGGGCATTAAGATCTATAGAGATAGATCAAAACGCTTAACTAGACTTTCACAAAGCACATACCTTGACAAAGTTTTGAAGAAGTTCAAAAATGGATCAAGCAAAGAAAGGGTTCTTGCCTGTGTTACAAGGTGTTTAGTTGAGTAAGACTCAATGCCCAACCACTGCAGAAGATAGAGAGAAGACGAAAGATGTTCCCTATGCTTCAGCCATAGGCTCTATCATGTATGAAATGCTGTGTACCAGACCTGATGTGTGCCTTGCTATAAGTCTAGCAGGGAGGTACCAAAGTAATCTAGGAGTGGATCACTGGACAGCGGTCCAGAACATCCTGAAGTACCTGAAAAGGACTAAGGATATGTTTCTCGTATATGGAGGTGACAAAGAGCTCATCATAAATGGTTACATTGATGCAAGCTTTGACACTGATCCGGACGATTCTAAATCTCAAACCGGATACATGTTTACATTAAACGGTGGAGCTGTCAGTTGGTGCAGTTCTAAACAAAGCGTCGTGGCGGGATCTACATGTGAAGCGGAGTACATAGCTGCTTCGGAAGCAGCAAATGAAGGAGTCTGGATGAAGGAGTTTATATTCGATCTAGGTGTCATACCTAGTGCATCGGGTCCGATGAAAATCTTTTGTGACAATACTGGTGCAATTGCCTTGGCAAAGGAATCCAGATTTCACAAGAGGACCAAGCACATCAAGAGACGCTTCAATTCCATTTGGGATTTAGTCCAAGTGGGAGACATAGAAATTTGCAAGATACATACGGATCTGAATGTTGCAGACCCGCTGACTAAGCCTCTTTCACGAGCAAAACATGATCAGCACCAAGGCTCCATGGGTGTTAGAATCATTACTGTGTAATCTAGATTATTGACTCTAGTGCAAGTGGGAGACTGAAGGTAATATGCCCTAGAGGACATAATAAAGTTATTATTTATTTCCTTATATCATGATAAATGTTTATTATTCATGCTAGAATTGTATTAAGCGGAAACATAATACATGTGTGAATACATAGACAAACAGAGTGTCACTGTATGCCTATACTTGACTAGCTTGTTGATCAAAGATGGTTATGTTTCCTAGCCATAGACATGAGTTGTCATTTGATTAACGGGATCACATCATTAGGAGAATGATGTGATTGACATGACCCATTCCGTTAGCTTAGCACACGATCGTTTAGTATGTTGCTATTGCTTTCTTCATGACTTATACATGTTCCTATGACTATGAGATTATGCAACTCCCGTTTACCGGAGGAACACTTTGTGTGCTACCAAACGTCACAACGTAACTGGGTGATTATAAAGGATCTCTACAGGTGTCTCCGAAGGTACATGTTGGGTTGGCGTATTTCGAGATTAGGATTTGTCACTCCGACTGTCGAACCGGTATCTCTGGGCCCTCTCGGTAATGCACATCACTTAAGACTTGCAAGCATTGCAACTAATGAGTTGGTTGCGGGATGATGTATTATGGAACGAGTAAAGAGACTTGCCGGTAACGAGATTGAACTAGGTATTGAGATACCGACGATCGAATCTCGGGCAAGTAACATACCGATGACAAAGGGAACAACGTATGTTGTTATGCGGTCTGACCGATAAAGATCTTCGTAGAATATGTGGTATCCAATATGAGCATCCAGGTTCCGCTATTGGTTATTGACTGGAGACTTGTCTCAGTCATGTCAACATTGTTCTCGAACCCGTAGGGTCCGCACGCTTAACGTTACGATGACAGTTTCATTATGAGTTTATATGTTTTGATGTACCGAAGGTTGTTCAGAGTCCCGGATGTGATCACGGACATGATGAGGAGTCTCGAAATGGTCGAGACATGAAGATTGATATGTTGGAAGCCTATGTTTGGACATCGGAAGTGTTCCGGGTGAAATCGGCATTTTACCGGAGTACCGGGAGGTTACCGGAACCCTCCGGTAACTTAAAGGGCCTTAATGGGCCTAGTGGAGGAAGAGGAGAGGAGGCCAAGGGGCAGCCGCGCGCCCCTCCCCCCAAGTCCGAATTGGACAAGGAGGGGGGCGGCGCCCCCCTTTCCTTTCCCCTCTATCTCTCCTTCCTCCCCAAGTCCTAGTCCAACATGGAAAGGGGGGAGTCCTACTCCCGGTAGGAGTAGGACTCCTCCTGGCGCGCCCCTTGCCTGGCCGCACCTCCTCCCCCTTGCTCCTTTATATACGGGGGCAGGGTGCACCCCAGAGACACAATAATTGATCATTGATCTCTTAGCCGTGTGCGGTGCCCCCCTCCACCATAATCCTTGATAATATTGTAGCGGTACTTAGGCGAAGCCCTGCGACGGTAGAACATCAAGATTGTCACCACGTCGTCATGCTGACGGAACTCTTCCCCGACATTCTGCTGGATCGGAGTCCGGGGATCGTCATCAAGCTGAACATGTGCTAGAACTCGGAGGTGCCGTAGTTTCGGTGCTTGATCGGTCGGGCCGTGAAGACGTACGACTACATCAACCGCGTTGTCATAACGCTTCCGCTTTTGGTCTACGAGGGTACGTGGACATACTCTCCCCTCTCGTTGCTATGCATCACCATGATCTTGCGTGTGCATAGGAAATTTTTTGAAGTTACTATGTTCCCCAACACTTAAACCAAACCATACGTTCCTTAGGTCACCAGCAAACTCAGCCCTGTACTTTCTCTCGATTTTTCTCCACCGCGACCTGTTAGCGGGTGCTCTCAACTTCCTGTCTTTCTTACGGTCCTTTCTGTGCCATCGCATCAACTTGGCATGCTCTTCATTTCTGAACAGACATTTCAACCGTGGTATTATAGGAGCATACCACATCACCTTCGCTAGAGCACCCAAATGCCCTCCCCTCGAACTAGCGTGGCTCGGGCATTTCATTGAACACCTCATGTGCATAGGAGGTGAGGTAGAGCACCCAAATGTCCTCCCCTCGTCGACCAAAAAA